>NC_138576.1:111142246-111218847 GCF_964289735.1 Phaethon aethereus
AGAGGAGCAAAGCCCAGCGCCCGCCCGGCTGAGGACGCCGCAGCCACCGGGCACTGACCGCGCAGACGCAGAATCACGGAAGGGTTCGGGCTAGCAGGGACCTCTAAAGGGCTTCCAGCCCTACCCCCCTGCAGTGAGCAGGGACACCTGCAACTTAGAGCGGGTTGCTCAGAGCCCCGTCCATCTTCAGCCCGAAAAGGACACGGCTCCCGGGAGGGGAGACGGGGCACCCGCTGCGAGGCGCGGCGGCCGGGGTGCGGGCAGGAGGGCGGGCGGGGGCTGGAGCAGCCGGGTCCCCAGCCTGCCCCCGCCCTGCGTGGGAAGCTGCCGGGCAGCTGCTCGGCTCCAAGGAACCAGAGATTTAATGAGCAGTTTCGGGAACGCTCTCGGCTTTCCTGCAGAGCTCCTTGCTGTCTCCGGCACTAATTACTAAACGTTTCTGAAGCCGCCGGCTGCGTGAAGCGAGGCCCCTCGTTACGGCGGCGGTAGCGGGGCGATACTGGGCGGGTGTCTGCTCCACCCAGGGTGGTGGAGGATGTTATTCCTTTCTTCTCCTCATGGGGACGGAAAGGAGGCGGCCTCCCTCTCGCCCTGGAGAGAGGTGCTGTGGCTTGCCTTGCCAGGGGACGGGGTGCCCTGCCTCCGCTCTGGGAGGACGCCCGGCTCCCCGGTGCGGGGTACAGGGGAGTGGGCAGAAATGAGCCTGCCCGGGACATGTGTGACGACCTGCCTCAGACATGGGAATCCAGATGGAGACTGGTGAGACCAGTTTAGTAGAGACGGGATCCCCGGAGAGGAGGGGAGAAGGGAAGACAGGGAGGGAGAGAGATGAACACAAGCTGGCTGGGTGGCTCAGACCTGACTGGCAAGCAACGAGAGCTGTGGGGTTAGGACGGGGCTGGGTTCACATGGTGACGGTTGTGGGTGCCTGGGTAGCGCCGGCCTTTTTTTGCAAAAGAGGTGCCGTGAGGAATCACCACCAAAGGCCAGCCTGACCCCCTGCCAGTGCCCGCCTTCAGCAAAGGCAGGGCACAGGCAGGCTGTACACCCCATCTGCCAAAGAGCCAGCCAGGTTCCTGTCCCCTTCTCCCTTTCCGTGCCCCTAAGAGGCAGGGAGCAGCGCTGAACTGCGTCCGCAGTGGTGTGAAGCCCCTGCTGCTGTGCAAGAGCCAGTTTTTCTAAGCAAGGCTCCCCAGATCATGGCCACCTCGAAGAGGTGGTCGCATCCCCCCGACAACGGGCAGCCCGGCAGGGTCTCGCTGCCCAGCTGCACACACCGTGCTCTCAGGTACGGAAAGGTAAAATCTTTCCAGTCGGTCTGGGCTCCTGAAAGTAAAGTCCTGGTTAAGGAGAGCTCACCACAAGCAATTTGACAAGCCGAGTTAGAAACACGGAGAGCAGCGGCAGCCGAGCGGGGTGCATCGGGGCACGAGTGGGGGGCCGAGCACATCCCTGCTGCAGGGCTGCTGCTGGCTGCACTTATGCAGGGAGGGATTTAGCCCTAAGAGTCTTAGCGACGCATCTTGGGAGGCTTAGGCTGAGCCCGGCTTGCAGAGACGTGACCCGTGCTGCATTTCCCGCGGTCACCTGCCAGCCGGCATTACGTGAGCCGTCACCCGCTCCCGGGCACAACACGTGAGCGTGGTGGCACAGGGGCTTGGAAGACAAGGAGGGGGGAAACCAGCCCAACCCCTTACTGGGTCCAGCCTTGCACCTGCCCCGAGGCTGCCAAGACAGGCCGTGGGACCGGTCCCAAAGGACAAAAACTACTGCTTGCAGCTGGCAGGGAACAAGCGGCCAGCTTGCTCTTGCTTTAACTGGAAAGAGGATTTGGCTCAGGGACCCAACATCTCTCAGTCATCAACAAGAGAGCCCTTCCTGCTGCCTGGGGTGGGGGGCCAGCATTTAGGATGGGGCAAAGCCAGGACTGCAGCCACTGAGCGCTGGCTCCTGTTTGACCCATACTTGCAAGAATTACTGTATGAGTCACTGCAAACAAAGCAGCAAAGACCAAAGCACGATTTAATGACATCGTTGTTAATAATAATCCCATCCATAGGTGTATTTTTATAGCTGGGCAAAATGAGAAAAGAAAAGTAAAGGTCTCTGACCTGTAGAAAGGCAGCCCCAGTGCCAGCCCCAGCGCCGGGAGGCAGGAGCACCTGCAGAGAGAACCCAGGTGGGTTTCTCTGTGAGGACTGGCACGTACAGAATCCGTTCCCCCGAGAACTGACCTGACCTCGGTGACCACGCTCGGCTGAGATGAAAGTTGAAATAAGGCTGACTATAATCCCCAAGAAACCAGGCCACTCTCAGGACTCAGGACAATCAGGCCCCATTAAAAAGCATCTGCTAGTCTGATGTCCCGGGGGTTTCATTATCCTTCTTAGCTAGAAGTCATCGGTGAGGACTGACGTCCTGCTCCGCAGGACTTTGGAAGGAGATTGAAAGGCGCTGTGTGGCAGCATTGGCACAGGGCAGTTTCAGGCGCAGTGATGTTCGTTTTCCAAATTTCTCAGCTCCCAAAGACAATGGGACGGTGCCACCGGTGGATGGTGTGCTTGGCTGTCACACTGAGACACATGGAAACTTGAGAAATCTGACAACCTGGGAAGTGAAAAGTGAAGTACTTGGTACAGGACAGGGCACAGCTAATAAGCAGCATGAAAATGCCCGCCGTTGTTTGTTTCTTTCTTCAGCATCCATTTGTCTTTTGACTACTGCAAGGTCTCCGAGCCATAATTAGGAACGAAGTCGTTGCAAGAGTTCCCAGATCTAATTGAGCTCTCTTGAAACTAAACCATTTATAACAACCTTTTGCAAGGACAAAACACAATGTACTCTCCTCTGGTACAGCCGAGAATATGCTGTCCTGGGGCCTGATGAGTCCCACTGCAGCACACAAGCGATTGGCACCAGCTCGGTGACCGGCTCCTTGCTCCGGCGGGCAAACGGTTAAATCAGCTTGAACCTGATCCCACTGAAATCAGCAGGAATTTTAAGATCCCTTAAGCAGAAGTCCTGGGATGCAGAGCTGCGGTCTGGTTGGGGGGGATATTGTTAGTGGGGAGGAACCAGAGCGGGCTGTTAGGAAGAAGATGTTTTCATTTCCAATGCATCTGACTTTCAAAAGGTAGCGCGTAGGATCCCTAGCCCAGTCCTTAACTGAAGTGCACCTAATGGGACCTTTATTTTCTTTTTTTAATCGACAAGGGATACTAACTGCCCTGCCTTGTCGCATGCCGGGCGACAAGGCTCACGTTACAGCAGCGGAAGCGTACAAGGCCAGATCCAGACCTTGGCTCATGTTCTGGACCCCTTGCTCCTCCTCGCTCATGAACAGCTAGACCTGGGTGGCAGCTGAGGATTTTTGAGGGTATTTTTGGAAGAGAACTCTCCTAGCTGTCTAGAAATCATCCGTTTGCCTTTCTGCCTGTCTGGGGCAAGAGCACACGATGTCAATGTCACAAGCTGACCCTGGGTGACGCTCGGACATCTCTGGCTAGTATAAGAATAGAGCTCAGGGGCACAGTGGGACCAATCATTTATCCACAAAAAAAAAGGTTGCTTTGGACTAAAGAAGAGTGTTTGCAAATGCCACCCCAAGTCAGCAGACAGTTACAGCAGCGTTGCAGACAGCAGGGTTAAAAGCGAGTGCAACGAAGCCCTGCTGGCTGGCTTCAGGCAGCGTCCTTTGGGGAAGGTTTTTCATTTTGCTGTGAAAACCGAACCACCAGAAACATTCGCTTCAGGTTGTTCTAAAATGAACCCAGCTGACCTTCTTTCTGATTTGATTAATAGGATGAAGAATTTATTATTTGTACAGTTTTAATAACAAGCCATCAAGGGAAAGCCCTGGACTGTAGGTGATCCATGTCGGGAGCTCCCTGGAGAAGGGAAAGGTGTCACAGCCTGACCTGGAGTGGCTGCAGTGCCGTGAGCTCAGCGGAGCTCCCCAAGGCTCAGCAAGGTGCTCGCTCACCCCAACGCCTGAGCCCAGCATGTCGCAGCTGGACGGCATCCCTCACGGCTTAGGGGTGCTGCCAAGAACACCCACCTGATCAAAAAAGTCATAGCTGCAGCAGGCTTTACAAGAAAGAGCGAAGCCAGCAGAAAGAAGAAAGAATCACAGCATTATTTTTTTTTACCACTATAGTTATTTCAAAATCTTGAAATGTTTCTATAACAGAAAAGACCACCCTGTAGAACTGGCCAAAACAACATGATAATATAACAGGAACTCATCTGCTCTTTTTTACGCCCTCCTGGCCCTCCATCCTCAGCAGGGAAAGCCCAATGCCAGAGAACTAGCCTCATGTCCAAAGAGGTCATGATTTGCAAAAGCAAAGGGATTTGGCAGAAGCTGCGGTTGCAGAACAACATTGTACAGCAACAGCTCATTTCTTTTGGGAAGGGGCAAAAAGGGACGTTATTAAGTAATAAACTTCATGCCTTTAATCCTCATTCCACTCTTCTCGCCCTCAACCCCTTCCCTACCACCAAATTTACCTGCCCTCACCCACCCAGGTGGCACAACAGTGATCAAGGCACAAGGGCCCTCAAACTACAAGAACAGCCCGAGCAGCAGCAGCATGTGCATCTAAACCCAAAACTGAATTTGTCCAAGGACCAGACACCTCATGTGTTAACTTGAAACGAGCAGAAGTCACTCACGGTTATTCCTCCTCTCCCTGGCATAGACCTGTTTTTTTTTGTTGTTGTTGTTTTGTTTTGTTTTTTTAAATGCTTTTAACGGGAAAAATTAGTCCAGCTGGTTGCATATTGCAGGTGGGGTGAATGACCTGCCGGGCTTCGTGGGTGGTTTTTTTTGTTTGTGCCCCTCCTTCCCTCAAGGAAGGTGAAGTGGTGAGCCGCTGTTGTGGTGTTTCCTGACAGCAGAGGGGGTTATTGGGCTGCTTTTCCTCCGCCTGCCGTACGGAGCCCGGAGCGCCGTGCGGGGCTGAGCCCGGCCCCGCTCCTGGCCCGCACCGACCCCCCCGGGGCTCCCCGGCACCCCCCGGGGCTCTGCGGGCTCTGGTGTCTTGGTGCTTCCCGTACCCACGGGAGAGAGAGGGGGCGGCCCCACGGGCTCGGCGGCTGTGGGTGCACAGTTTCAATTACAGGGTTTCAATTCCCTGTAAATCTGGTGTCCCTTCCGGAGGGGCACGGGTGTTGGTTGGGTTTGCTCATCTCGTCCCTCTCGGGAGGGATGCGCAGGTAGGTGCATAGCTGCTCTCACACGGGATGGCATGGAGGCATTGGAGCAGCAACTCTCTGCCTGGAAGGGGTGGTCTACAGGGGCTTTTTGCCCCCTCCTCATCTCCAAGGGCTTTGGGGAGGAGAGGGAAGTCTTGCCCCGCAGCCGTCAGGGAGATGCACCACCACTCTGCAGCTCCTAAGCTGCTCTTGCTCCATGTCAAAGCAAAACCCCACCACAGGCAAAACTGGGGAGCACACCTCTTTCTTACCTGAAAGATGACCCCTGAGAGGGAGTCTTGATGCGGGGTGGAAATTCATTGCCACCACAGAACTGGAAGACCTCGGTTCTGTGGGACCTTGGGCTACGACGGGGGCCAGGCTGGCCCCTCAGTGGTCAACGCAGTAAATGGACTTCACTCCGAGAAGGTACCGGAGCAGGACAGCGGGACACAGCTCCGCTGTGCTATACACCCTGCCCAGTACCAGCCCAGTCAAGAAACTCAAATCCACCGTGAAATGGTGCATTTAATGGCAAAAGGAGACCGTGCAGGGTAACAGTACACCTTTTACAAATTGCTGGAGCTCCTGAGGATGAAAGGTATTCTATGAATCTAAAATATTAAAACTACCCTGGATTATTCATTAAGCATCAATTATCATCATCACATTTACTGTCAGATTTTTCAACGTTGCTCTTCTGCTCTAGGAAGGAACATATTTTTAGGCTGCTTTCCGAAGGAAGTAAGTTCTCGGGGTCAGTCACGTGGTCTGGTTGTCTGTCTGTCCTCACTGATTTGGGAACCTCTGGGTTCATTTCAGCTGAAGTTTACAGAAGGCTGGAAGCCTCCAAAATACTATGTTCCTGCAGGTTAATTAGCAAACAGGATGGTGGGGGAGCACTGGAGAGCTCAGCCATGGGACACAACCCCACAGCAGACTGGGCTTCCCTAGCTCTGCTGCCGTCTAAAATCTTTTCTATAAATACCTGTCAGGTACGAATTGGCTATCTATTACACATTGGTTTTAATACTTCTGCCCCCCCTTGTTTGTACTTTCATAGCACTATCAAGTTGGAACAAGTAGTTTTGGTTTAAGAATAAAGCCAGCCTCATCTGCAAAACAGGATGTTCCAAAATAAGATCTAATTTTCCTTTGCGAGAACCTAAGGCAAGAGTAAATTGATACCCCCTCTAAAGGCAAACATGAACAAGGACTTATTATTTATCATTAAAACATCTTTAAAAGGCTCTAGAGCCCTAAAAGCGAAAGTTTGATGCTGTATAAAAGAATTATGTTTCTGAGATGTATCAGTTCAATAATTAAAACAGCATCTATGAAATATAAATGTAAGTTATTAATAAATTACATTAAATTAAAGCCACTGAAAGCCAATTATCTTGTAAAAGATCTCTGATAGCTAAACTAATGAGATGTAGAAAGATTAATTTAGATCCCCATTTTGGGAGGTGATTATAAATTGCTATAATGCCACATTCAGTTACTGGGTTGTTATTGAAACTTGTGAAATACATTTGGAAGGGCTTTTAAATATTTAGAATGAAGTAGAAATTAGAAAGGAGTTAGAAATAATTAAAAATTAGCTGTCTTGTCACATTGCAACTTTAATCCTATTACATCTTCTGGTTTACAAAGCCTCATTACAAATGTCTCTCAAAGTATTGATCTGTGGGGATGGTGGGATTTATGAGCAGAGGTTTGTGTGTTTTAATAATTACAGAACTTCAAACATTCCTCCTTGTTTCCGTTATTTGGGGAACCGTTTGTAGGGTCATCGTTCTTGCCGCCAGCGCTGCCTGATGGATTTCTTTGGCCGTTGGGCAGGTCAGGCCATCACCCGTGGTCCCATCAAGCCCCCAAAGACCCACCGCTCTCCTTGCAGCTCCTGGTGAACGCGCTGAGGAGCATCAGTCATGGTCTTTTGTTTAGGGCGAAGCACAAGGCCTTTGCTCCTCTGTTCCCATGGCTGTCGTAGCAAAGCACAGGGCTCTTGGGGAGAACAGAAGGATGATGGTGGTGCAACGCACGCCTACAGCCCATGGAATGCCGCCGTGCCACTGCCAGAGGTTGGCCACGGAGGTTCACCAGCCTTGCTTTGGTGGGGACTCGCCACGCGGGCAGCTTCGCCCGAGCTCTGCAGCTGCAATAGCAGCCGGGGTCCTGGCCCGTCTGCGCTCAGGTTTTGCCTCGCTCGGCCCACGGGGTGCCGAAGGGCCTCCAGCAGCGCGGCTTGGCCGTACGGCTGCGGCGCAGCGGGAGCAGCTGCCGGCGCGGCGCTCGGCCCCCGAGCCGGGAGGGACAGCGGGGCGTAGGGGTGCAGCGGGGGAGCGCGACGGGGCCTTGAAAGCTCCGTCACGGGGCCGTACCGGCAGCCCCGGAGCCAGGAGCTACTCCCCCGTGGGCAGCCGCTGCCTCAGCGGAGGAACGTGGCCTTGGGGCCAGGAAACGCCGCCCGCGGGCAGCACGGGGGGCGAGGAGCGGGTCTGCGAGGCGTGCGCGGCTCTGCCGGGAGGGTCAGCCCGGGTGTACGCGGCTCTGGGGGCTGAGGAGCGCGGCGGGGAGAGCCGTAGAGACAGGGTGGGGACAGCCCCAGGTGGACTCCAGCAGAGGAGGAGGCAGATCCACCGCCACCACCGCCCTGGAGAGGCAGGCGGAGGGGCCCCGCCGTCGGCATCGCGCCGCTGGAGGCGAAGGACTCGGCGGCCACGACGCCTGCAGCCCTCCCCGGGCAGCAAACAGGTGAGCCTAACCCAGGGAAAGCTGTAGCCGGTCAGGGAGGGGGTGGTTTTCATACTGATAAGGGATTTTTTTTTTTCCCTTTTACCCCGTTTCTCTCTCTAACATTCTAGATAACACCCTCTAGCATTGTAAGTGGATTCATTAGCATTCTTTGATCAGACTGTTAAAACTTTTAAACAGCCGAACAGGAGATTCTCCCATGTCAGGCGTGTTTCTTTAGCCCACATAAAGGCACGAGCCGGGTGCATCGAACTAGTGGAGAAGGCAGCAGCCCTCCTGGGAGCCCTCAGGGCATTTCTGTGAGCTGCCCTTCTGGGAGAGCCTTTTTCGGGTGCCGACCTGGGGCAGTCAGGGAGAACCAGCAACAAGGCTACTCTGTGTTCCCATAGCCCCAGCAAGTGTCTTGCTTAAAGCATAGCATCCAGTTTGGGGGGGCAACACAGGCACCCCTTTAAAGACTTGTTGAAAATCTTGAAGTGGAAAATCCAGCAGGAGGGGAAGCCCTCTGCCTTTGCCTAGGAGGAGAGGTGCTCACGGGATGCCTCTAAGCATCCCTGGGCAGAGAAGGCCTTCTGCCTTGTCTGTGAAAAGAGCTGAATTAGAAAATCCCTGCCTGGGGGATTTCTTGGTTGAGAAAACCTTCTGGAGGGAAGCAGCACACTAGAAGAACAACAGAGGAGCAGCCCAAACTTGGGTGAGCCTCTGCTATCTTCTCTCAGCTTGCTTGCGTTGCAGTTTGGAAGCAGCCCTTTCTGTAAAGTCTGAAATACCTTTAGGGGAGCCAAAAAGATGTCAGAGCTGGCAAATTGGGTTATGCAGTGGGGACCAAACCCCTGGGGTCCGAACTCTTGCAGAAGTATCCAGCAGGCAGACCTAGAGTTTGCCAGATTAAAAGAGACGGCTAAGTCTAAACTCTTCTCCCGAAAATCCTTAAAATGTGCAGGAGCGTGGGCTGTGTGGTTAGTGGCCAAAAGTTTAGTTGACGAGAAACAGGCAGCCCAGGTAGAAATTCAGAACCTAAGGGAGGAAAACGACAAACTGAAGGCAGAAATCAAGGCTCAGCGACTTCAACTAGAGGAGGGTAAAACTCGAGAAGGAGTTGCGGCTGTGGAGCAAATGCGAAGCGTTCTCCAGTATCAAGAGGTGTGTGAACAAAAAAAGGCCATTTTGAATGAAAATCGGGCATTGAAGGAAAAACTAGCTGTCAGTACAAAAGCTGTAGAGGAGGTTCAAGGAGCGATCCGAGTATTAGTGCAAAAAATAGAGATCCTAAAAGAGAAGAGCACAGACCACCGAGCCTGCGAGGCCAAGATTGAGAAGTTAAAAGCAGCGTTAGGGGCGAAGCACAGCGCGGTCACGGCCCTTACGAAAACACGCTGCCAAGGAGATGATGAGTGGTGGGGCAGAAGAAGATGGTTTAATGCAGATGGCAGCCTCTCTGTAGAGGAGCGCAAGCCTGGGGGCCCACGTTCCCCAGTCTTTGATGTGCCGGAAAGGTTTAACGCAAACCCCGTTTCGCTCACCAGCGCTCAGGGGACCGCGAAAAGCGACGGCGGAGGAGCGGAGGGGAGAAGCCAGGAGAAGGTGCAGCCACGGGCAGATCAGGCTGTCGGCGGGGAAGCAGCTACTGCTGAGCCGGCTCCACGCCAGCTCAGACCTGGGAGCGCCCAGGGAACGAGCAAGCAGCTGGCAGGGAGTGCCTGGGCAAGGGAGGGTGCCGGGGGAGAAAGGGATGGCAGAGGAAGGGAAAACCCTGGGGAGAAGATGGACTCGGAGGTGCTGCAGGTCGCCAGCTCTGCCAACGTGACCCCCTGGACCCCGTCCTGGGGGAAAGGGAGGAAGGGAAGGTGGCAGGGCAAGAGGCAGTGGCAGCACGGCACAGCTCGCCGAGTTGCGGGACAAAATACCGTGGCCGGGAGGGAGTTAAGCACAGTGCGAGTGGACATCTGGAGGCAGCTTCGGATGCATGGGGAGGATATGGCCCGCTGGGATAACGCTCCCACCAGGGTTTTGCTGGATCGCCTGCTGGAGATCGGCGGGAGGAGAGAGGGAAGCGGGCTTGAGGCCCCTGCCCCCCCCATCATAGTCTAGAGCAGCCGGTCCCCCCCTTTCCCCGGGCTCGTGGTCAGACTGGAACTGGACCACTGGGGAAGACTCCCGCACTGGGAGCACTGGGGGACCAGGAGCAGAGCCCACGAGGCATCGCCGGGGTCCCAGGAAAAGCCGGGGCACCGCCTGCAGGCTTGCAGCTGATGCCAGATAAGAAGGCTCCTCTGATGGAGGAAACGCAGGAGGTGTGAAGCGTGAAGGGGTTTTTTTGCTTGCTCATTTTCACGAGAGAAGCGAAGAGGGAGAAGCTGACTTTTCCAGCCAGGGCTGCGGCGGGCAGAGGCGGCTTTAGCACTGCCGCAGCCGCCCCGGTGCCTGTTCCACTGCAGGGAGTCCGGGCAGCGGTACCGCACACTGCTCAGGCCGAGTTAGCAGAGGCTGTTTTGGGAAAAAACAGGAGAAGGTTTTAAGGACCGGTAAGGCAGTGGAGCGAGTCCAGGCTGTGATACCAACCGGGCTGCAGGGTTTGCGAGCGGTGGTGGGCAGCGGCGGGACTGGGAAGGAGCTATAGGTATGAAGCACTGGGCAAGGAAGTTTATAGGAGCCCCCAGCACAGCATAGACCCTGAGGGTGAAGCAAGGAGAAAAGAATAGCATCTTCTTTCAGACTCTTTCTTTAAAAAAAGGAAAAAAAAAAAAACAACAAAAAAACAACCCCCACCATTTTCAAAAATAATACCTGCCTGTTATCAGAGGCCAAGCAGCAAAATCAAGAGGTACAAGGAGGCCAAATTCAAAAGATACCGACACAAATGCAGTAGTTTGTACTTAGCATTAGTACTATTAAATTCAGGAGTGTGTTTTCACATAAGCATGTGGAAGTATGTGCAGGAAAGAAATTGAGGAGCGGTATCAAAAAAATGGAAAAAAGGATTGAAACAGAGGAACGTTAACTAAGTGCTACCAATACATAAAAAGTTAGAAGCTGGAAAAATGGTAGATTAAGCATGTATATATAAAGGTTTGAGGGGAGGGTAATGAATGATAAAATATTCTAATTGACTGGGGACAACTTTGAAAGCAAAAAGTTAAGCCTGTAATACATGATTTTAGTTGATGTGTTAACACCAGCATTTTTTCTTAGAGTGAAGAAAAGTTAAAACAAAAAAACCCCCAAATTTAAAAAAGACCAGTCATGGTAAAGAGTATGCATTAATGTGATTGATTTTTAATTAAAATATAAAGTGTTTCTGTTACAGAGAAGAGATGGAACCAACGGAAAACAAATACGATGGAGGATCAGTGAGCAGCAATTTAAGAGTATAAGTTAATAAATTGTATAAAAATATACAAAGATGCAGTTTATTAGATCCTTCATATCATCAAAAAGTCCTATGAGTGAAAATTATCTACCTTGGTTAACTAAAAGACAACTATTTATAACAAATCTTTGCTATTTTTGTCTTCCATAGGTAGCACAGAAGAATAAGTAGCTGTTCCAAATTATGGATATTATTAATTATATGTTGCTTAGCATTTTCTTTCCTGCTTTTATTTTGCTTTATTATCGTATATGCATCGATGAAGAGAAAAATATAAATTTTTTTTTTTTAGATCAGTTACTGTTGCTGAAGTTCAAACGTGAGAAAAGTATAAGCAAACTGTGGTGACCAGGAAAAAAACTGATCCAGTTTAAAGGGGTCACCATGTCCAAACAGGAGAAACCCTGTTTCCCTTGATGAGGATGGACATACCTCCTGTTGCTGATAGCGATCGTGATTAATAGATCACCAGCATATGATGCAATGCCTGTATATGTGAAACTGAAAACAGGTAGTTTTGTCTGCAAAACATTACAGTATTCTGAGTACTAGAAAAAGAAAGATGAACAAATGAAATGTAGAAATTTCTGGTGGGATAAGTTATATTTTTAAAAAAACACCATTAGCGTAGCTTTTTACATTAGGAAAACCGCATAGCGTGGTTTTGAGTATAATTTAGAGCACCTATGTGTAAGTTGATGGTGCTGGGATGGGTAGAAAACTAAAGGTTCCCCAGTGATGGGGATATCAATGCGCTACATATGTGTATGGTATGTAATTATGTGTTGGTCTGATGAAAAATTTTACTTTGTTATGGAGGAGACGATGAGGTGGTTTTAGAACTTTAGAGCAGGAGGGTTTCTGAGATGAGAGCTGCGTACCAGCCATGATGGGCAGCTCCCAGCCGCCTCTCTGAAAGGACACCAGCAAGCGGGAGGCATTTACGCGTGCAAATTGCATACAGGAAGATACCCATTTTCCATCAGTTTAGAACAGAGTTTAGCCAGATGTGAATACAAAATGTATCCTTTGGTTTCTAGCGGGTCTGTAGTCACCTATGTGGAATCCAGCTGTGTTGGCGTGCATACCCAGCATCCAGAAATCACCTCTGCATCTCTAAGTTGACTGACAATACACACGCATGTAACATAACTTTCATGGCATGATTTTAATTATACAACACTTTTAGAAGTGACACTAAAATTACTAGAAACTTTTTAACTGTGTACTAAACGAAGCCTAGTAACATTTGGTTTAGGTTTCGAGCCGTTGTTGCAGATAACAGAGCATCCAGTCATGACATTTGTAGTCCCACGGGCAGTAAAACAAACCACCAAAGCAAGGTTTGCCGTACGTGACAAGAGCGAGCAAGTTGCTTTTAACTACAACCGCAACAAAAGGTGCTAAGCATCACTCTCGGTGTAACTCCCTCCTCGGCGGGAGTCCCATCAGCTGCTGAAATTTTTAACTAGGCTCTACAGCCTAGGAGTGTAATCCTGGGAATTGTAAGAGTTTGGTTAATTGTGCAAATTATCCTGGCTATAAAATCAAATATTAAGTAAACCAGCTAGCGGCTATACACCAAAGCCAAGACCGACAGGCCACCCTCAGACTCACACGAGGCAAGACCAGATAGGAAAAAGCAAACGCCTCCAAGAAGAGCCATTGCTCGGTCCTGGCAAGGAGCCTTGAGCCACAGGAGGGTTTGTAACGTCCTTGCTGGACTCGTGTCTGACAGCTCGTGCCCATGGACCATCAGGAGGGGGCCTGTCTGCCTATAGCCCGCAAAATACAGTCTTGCCACTGCCAGAAACAGGCCCCAGGCTGCCTACTAATACTGCAAAACCTGCCACGGAGGTTCACCAGCCTTGCTTTGGTGGGGACTCGCCACGCGGGCAGCTTCGCCCGAGCTCTGCAGCTGCAATAGCAGCCGGGGTCCTGGCCCGTCTGCACTCGACTTTTGCCTCGCCCGGCCCACGGGGTGCCGAAGGGCCTCCAGCAGCGCGGCTTGGCCGTACGGCTGCGGCGCAGCGGGAGCAGCTGCCGGCGCGGCGCTCGGCCCCCGAGCCGGGAGGGACAGCGGGGCGTAGGGGTGCAGCGGGGGAGCGCGACGGGGCCTTGAAAGCTCCGTCACGGGGCCGTACCGGCAGCCCCGGAGCCAGGAGCTACTCCCCCGTGGGCAGCCGCTGCCTCAGCGGAGGAACGTGGCCTTGGGGCCAGGAAACGCCGCCCGCAGGCAGCACGGGGGGCGAGGAGCGGGTCTGCGAGGCGTGCGCGGCTCTGCCGGGAGGGTCAGCCCGGGTGTACGCGGCTCTGGGGGCTGAGGAGCGCGGCGGGGAGAGCCGTAGAGACAGGGTGGGGACAGCCCCAGGTGGACTCCAGCAGAGGAGGAGGCAGATCCACCGCCACCACCGCCCTGGAGAGGCAGACGGAGGGGCCCCGCCGTCGGCATCGCGCTGCTGGAGGCAAAGGACTCGGTGGGTCTATGATACCTGCAGCCCTCCCACCTTCTCCTGGGGGACAGCCAGCACCTCTGGATCCGGTGCCCAGGCAGTGGAGGGGTGAACGTAACTTGGGGAAAGCCGCAGAGGCTAAAGTGCCATGTGTGTATTAGTTTTGACATTAGAATGTTAATGTTGTTTTTTTTATTTTATCCCCTTTCTCTTTAATATTCTAGACAATATCATTTATCATTGTTAGCATCATTGTAAGTGGATTGACGAGAACTCTTTGAGCAGACTGTTAAAGCTTTTAAGCAGACTAACAATAAATTGTATGTCTTCTCATACAAGTTGTGTTTCTCTAGCCAACTTAAAAGGCACAACCTGTGGTAAAGCAACCCTGACTTCTGTGAGGGCAATGTTTGCTAAGCTGGAATAACAATGGAGAGAAAGATGAGCATCTGACAGTAACCTCAGAAAACTGGGTCTGGTTGAGTGCCACTCTTCGTTGTCTTTCAAGGCTACAGCATCCAGCTCAGGCCGCCTTGGCCTTTCCCTGCAGTGCTGCCATTCCCTCAACATATGATTAAATGAGCCTTCTCCTCACAGTACACATAAATCAGTGAAATGCCCAATTTCCAAAGCACAGCCTCAGAGGTAGTTGAAAATAGTGGTCACAAGCTCCATCTCCGACACCAACAGCCCCACTACAGATTGTTGTATCTATCTATCTCGGGTGTTTTAAGATGTAGACAACGTTGTTCAAACACAGAGCAAGCCGCTGGCTCCCCCATCCCGTCGTGGAATAACCAGAGCACAAACGTGGGTCAGGTCAGAAGAGCAGCCGTCTATCTACGATAGCTACAGGGGGGAAGACGGAGCAGCAGAGAAACAGGCTCTGCTTGCAGAGCGGATAGAGGGTTTATATTCTCTCAGAGATGCTGTGGAAAAGACAGATAACGGGGTGCGAGTTGTACACATCTGTTACACACACGCAGCTACGGGATCACTCACGGCCCGTCTGGGTTCTGCTTTCTTCGGTGCGGGAACTAGTTTGTCATGAAGATTACGCAATGATTACTGTTTCAGGGGACAGGGTGAAGGTTCAGTCAAGAGGCCTGCTTACACCCTAGCATTCCTCCTTCCACAGTCCTCCAGAGGCTGTTCATCATGCCCGGGGAGACTGCCTGTTGCATGGGAAGAGAGAGCTGCTATCAGCTGTGATGGTGGGGGGAGTGGTCCTTCCACCCCAGACTTGTTCACCAGGAAGACGGGTGATGCAGGTTTCACACCGTGCGACTCAGACGCTGCATCACGCAGCCGATACTCGCCTGCGTAAATACCTTCTAACCAGATTCCTGACTTCCCGCTGCGACCAAACTCCGTCCCTCCTGCTGGTGCCACCAGCCCTCAGGAGAGTCACGCCGCGGGCCAGAGCACTGCGTGGCGCAGCCAGCACAGCGCCGTGAACCACCCCTACCAGCCACGCTCGGAGGCTGTGTCTATTTTGCCTGCCAAGAAAGAGATCTGAAAAGATTTGCTTTACCTTGGCGACTGACTTTCACACGCCTTCTCATTCAGGGTGTCCCCCCTCAGTTTTCATCAGCTCTGCATTGGTGGAGTTTCATCACAGGTTAATGTCCCGGGGGTGAATGGAGAGGTGAGCAGGAGACTACAGTTTGGGGGAAGGGGAGGAGGAGGAAGGAAATTTTAATATAAACCATTACAAAAACAAGAAGAAATTACCCTTTTCACAGGAACATCTCCAAACACTCCTGTACCAGCACAAGGCACCAAACCCGGCAAGGTCAGTATTTACAAAAACAGCTAGTCTGAGAACAGCAAAACCTGATTTTCAGAGAAAAATACTTCTCACTTGCCTCTGTGAGAGCAGAAGATGCTCCATGCACCCCTGCAAACCCAGTCCTCGACTCCCCATGTCGAGCACCGAAACAGCAGCACCTACTACGTGCGGCGGCGTGGGCGCCAGCGAGGACGAGCCCAGCGACCTCAGCACAGCCACAGCGCCGGCATGTGCCTACGGGAGCCGCAACTATTCCCCATCCTCCTCCAAGGCTGCACATAAACCTGCCCCCCTCCTCCACCTTACTTTGCTCGTTGGTCCCTCCCTCAGACAATGATCTCTGAACAACACTGCAGGGCCTTAACTTCTCTTTACGGGGGCTTTAAAACTCCCTTTAATGTGCATCCTAACTACAGCAGTCATCAATCTGTGTTGATACTTTCTTTTATTACCCAAATTCCTCTGCTTGCTGGGTTGCTTTCCTGGCCTTGGGATTAGACTTTCTGGCATATCTTAAAAGCACCAAGTATATCACACACCCCTGCACACTTGACCCATAAAACATTAACACTCTTCCTTTCTCCATGCTCAGGAGACCTCATCAGACCTCAGATGGTCTTTGACTAAAAAAATCTGGAGTCATATTTTCCAAACTTTCAAATCCTGGCTTTAGCTCAACATTATATCAGGCACAAACCATGAAATCGGCAATTACTTCTCAAATTTGCTGAGGTATGCGTGCATTTGAAATAAAGGTTTTGATCCAAAGCTTTCAGGAGTGAAAGCATCTATTAAAAGGACGGTACAGTTACAATATTGTCTGTTAGGTCTGACACACACATCATTTCAGTGCCTTCTGCCTCATTACAGTGTACCAATGAAAGTGTGTCTAGAAGTAGGCAAAGAAAAAAAAAAGATAATTTACATTCAATGGTGCTTGTTTCCTTTCTTCTTTTCTTTAGCAAAAATGATAGAGAAAAACATTGGGTGTGAGCCTCATCCTTTGCCTTCATCTTGTTGTTCTTTTCCTTTTGATGTCTGAATACAAAGGGAGTAAGAAAAGATGACTTCCATAGAAATAAATGCTGCAACATTTACAGCACAGCTGCTGCGTTGACTGTTCCCTAGCATCTTCTGAGCCTACTAAAGCACTCTGAGATAATCAAGTGAAAAGCATTGTAGAAATGTGTTTCTTTAATAAAAATTCTTTGTGCAGTTTACAGATCCAAGGCAGTGTAGTGTGAAGTGTCCAAGGGCACGCTGCCTTCATACAGGCAGGCCCCACGCTGGCCTGTTCTGCTAGTCACATCACAAAGTCATGTCCAAAATGTTCCCCACTACGTCTTAGCTGTTTCAGATGTCTCAAGCCTCTCTCACAGAGAAGCAACTTTTTCCCACTCCAGGAAATATATTTGCATTTTTCCAGATAAAATATCATCTGGTGATCTTACTCCCATGTTCCCAACCTCCAAATAGCTGCATTCCTAGAACAGGGAGGAATGCAGGGAGGATAGAAGCTATCATAATGTAGGATAAAGGTAAAATAGGAACTGGTATGCATCTGGATAAAGCTCTCGGGTAAGACTCCTACAACTTTCCAGTCCTGACAGAAGGAAGCGGTGGTATAAACCCCCAGCTGCAGGTAATTCCTTGGAGGAATGTTGTTAGTATTAAGAATCTTAATAACGAGAGTCTCAAGAGTGGTTCCGTTCACTACATCATAATTCAACAAATCCAGTAAATTCATCAGTCTGGCTGGAAAAAGAATAACAACAACAAAAGCAGGGAAACTGTTGAGGCATTTCATAACTGTTGTTGCACTCTTTTGGTTTGCCCCCTCTTATCTAATATTCCCTCTTTCCTCCTCCTATTTTGGAATATTTTTTGTGACTCTTTCAATGTACTCCAATTTTGGTAGAAAAGTCTACTTTTAGCCCACAACACAGATGTTTCAAAAGCAGTAACTGACTCAAGTTAGTCTTGTGATGGAAACCATGTTGTAGCTTTATGCTGCCATGGCTTCTTTAGTTGTCAAAATAATACTTCTAACAGACAACTTCCAGGTCTTTCATAGCCCTCTTATTTCATACAGGATGAGGGGAACTTGAAGGACAAAAAGTGAAACAACCTTGTAAGGATTGTAGGAGAAGGCTGGTGGCAGAACTGGGCATAGACCTGAGGCTTCTTCATTTCCAGCATCGTACCAGCTACCGTCCTTCAGACTCCACTTGATGCAAGTGGGATTTGCAACAACAAAATTTAGCCCAGTGTTGGTAAACGCCGATTCACTCAGGCTGTGAGGACATGCTGGGTTCAATGAAGCTTGACTGAGATGTGTTCCTGTGGTCCTCAGCAGAATTTCTGGTCCAGGTGATGCTTATAGCAGCTCTCCTTCCCCACAGTGCAATGCTTATGGTCTGCAAAGGGGACCTGGTTTTATATCAGAACCAGTCCACGCATTTTGGGGCAAGGACTTCAATTCAGTGCTTATAAAGCTACAGTGAATGCACTAGCCACCAGCTATTAACTTCTGCTTGTTCGTCCTCTCCTCCTTTGAGAATGGGGAGGGGGGGGGGACTGATGAAGCACTGATGTTTAATACTGCAGTGCAGCCCTCTGCAGAGAGGGAAAAAATGTCTAAATTGGTTCCTGTCAGATATAGGTGTTAAGTCATATTCACCCTCTGAGCAGGCTGTACACCGCAACTTCTCCAGCTAGAAGCTGGCCCCTCATCTTCCCCTATTCTTGCCCATAAAATATATTATATATAAAAAAAAAAAAAAAAATCAGTTAAAACATACCAGCTACTGCTTCTCTCTGCGTTTGCATCTCAGCCTCATTATATCACCTGAACAACAGGAATTCTCTTGGTCTATTTTAAGGTGGCAGCTTCCTTGGAAAGCTCCGAATCTGACATCCTCGGTGTGGAACCCTCGGGAAGTAAAGTTACTTTAGATTTCCTATAAATACCTCTCCAACCAACATGAGACTAACAACATCTGTCTTGAAGCTTGATGTTGCCATAAACAGTGCTGAAGCATAACTTTGAGAAGAACCTGACCCGAGTTTTATTTCGGAAGAAACCAAATACAAACTTGGGATCTGGCCTGAGAATTTTAAGTGACACAGATGTATTTTACCCCAAAGATTATAGTCAGCTGTTAGATATCCTTTAAGTCAGTCACAAACGCTCATCCCCCCTCAATCCCATGGACCTCTAGTTCTGCCAGGGATACTGGAACACTTTAATCACAGATTGGAATGGCAGCCTCCTTGGGGAGGGGGTCTGAAGATATTCTGTGAGGACAAATCAAATCATCTTTGTTAGCAGCTTTGACCAACCAGGAAAATAAAACGAAAACTTTCAGGGGAAAAGCAGACATAAGTTTGTCTTCAGGCCCTGGTACACTTACTGGAGAAAGGTTCTCCCCAGTAAGGGCAAGGTGCCCACCCCTCTCAGCTGCAAGTTAGGCAGGGAGACCTGGCAAAGGCCAGGAAAGCAGGCAGGACCACCTCTCTAGGACACAGTGATTCAGTGAAAGTCTTGGCTCTTCAAAAACTCAAACTCAAGAACTCAAAAGTTCTTTGGCTCTCAGGTAATAAATAATTTGCAGGCTGCCAAACTTTGCTTCAGGTTTTACTCCCCAACATTTCTGGATCTTGAAACCTCCCGAGAGTCCCTTGTGCTGTCAGAAAAGAGCTCTCCATTAAAAAATAGGGTTAATAACGTATGGCATGTGGTATATAACCCAGCCATTAAAATTTTTCAGACACAAACACTGATTACTACAATGGGCATATCTCATGTAAAGCTAATGAAGGGGAGATGGGATGCAGATGCCCCCAGGAGGTCAGATGGCAGACAGCTGGATTTTGACCACCCCATAAGGGTCAGCTCACTGATGATATTGGAAGGGATTGCAACAGGATTTTCTTAACGGAAATCTTTAAAACAAACGCGTGGAACACTGGTGCTTTGCAGAGAAGCTGGATTTATCCCACAAGGACACACAGATGAAGCAATACACGTAGTAGAAATCTGACAGTGGCTGGCATTCCTCTCTGGGATCTGGCCACATCAAATACCAGAGAAGCACAAAATACCCCGTTATAAAACAAGTATCGAAAAGAGCATGCAAGGCCATCCACCACCTATGGATACATACTGCAGTGCCCAGGTGCAGCATTCCTTTTTCCTATTGTTTCTTAGGTTGAGGGAGGAAAATAATGGTATCTCTATGCAGGGATCCCTGTCACTGCTTGCTTCCCCTCCTGTAAATTAATTCTGTCACCTCCATCACACCCCACCAGCTGCAGCCAGGTCAGCTTAGGAGTTTATTAAAGGTAAGCTGGGGATGTTAATCAGATACACTCAAAGCATAGAGGCAGCTGCCTAGTCAGGTATACTGCGTTTGTTGTGGGAGCCATGGAAATGATCCTACATTAATCTTAAAGACTTCCAGGCTCAGTTTCAAAACAGAGGTAGAATGCTTGTTGAGGACCCTTGTTCAAGTCTCTGGCACATTTCACACCAATCCTACCTGCAACCTAGGGGGGAAAAAAACCCCAAAACAAAGGAGTCAGTAAGAGCTCTAAATACTCAATCTTGTAAGAAACCACACAGATTTGGTGAAGTAGAAAGAGGATGCAGAGAGCAGCCAAGGCCAACAAAAGAAAGTATATGATGGGATTGGAAAAGGGTGGAGACTGGTGAAGACCAGAGCAGGTGGGAAAGATGGGGAGCAAAAGGTCTTCAAGGAAGAGGACGGTGGTATGGCAAGATGTCAAGATGAGAAGCGTTCAGCTTGTGATGAACGGATGGAGACAAAAGACAGGAGCAAAGGCAGGGAAGAAAGGAAGATGGTAGACCACCAGATTTGTTTATCTAAGAGGACTTAAAAGGAATCACTCTGAATGGTGACTGAAAAATGACACCATTTCATTGCTTGCTGTCATTTTAATTCAGCACCAGTCTAAGCCTTGCCATAAGGCACAACTGAGTTAATATTTGGGATAACACAACCTTACTGACTGTTACCCTCAGGTTATACATCCTCAGTGTGCCTTCACCAAGCAGCACTTCCCTGCCACCACAGATCAGCAATCCAGCGTCGATGGGTAAAGATTTTTTTACTCAGGGTCAATGCACTCCCAGAGTCACAAGCTGCAAGACCTCAGAACTGTAGAGTAGACTCTGGGTGAATCATCTGAAGTCTCTGAGCATCCATAGGCAAAAGCGAGTAGTCAGTATCAGCTTTTTTTTTGAAAAAGCCTTGAAGTCTTTGGGTTAAAACCTTAAATAAAAATGTTAGGCAGTATCATTCTCACCTGTCAAATATAAACATGTGCAGCACATGGCACACAGCGTGGAAAACAGTGATGATTTGCTACAGCCATTCCAAAACTGGTCATATCTGTTACTAAGCTTGATAGTAGGAAAGGACACTGCTTTGACTCAATGCTACAGCGTCAAGCCTAAGCTCTGAGTGGTTAGAGCACACATTTCACCTGAGCTGCCAGTTCTTGGACCTCAAACCAGGATCATATTTTGTACTGCCTGCAAAAAGAAAAAGAAGCGGTTTAATGTTCTTATAACAAAGATTTTGGTCTGGTCCTCTGACTGGTGCAGATGCGGAACTTCACAGCTAACAGCAAGTCACACAAAACACCTGCAGAGGTATTTGTTAGGGAAAAGGTGCTTACAAGTACACTTCAGGAGACTAGCAATCTCAGCATGTGTGCACAGTGTCAAGTAAAACTGAAACCCACTGGTTATTATGATTTAATTTCTATTCTATATAATCTCTCTCTATATGTGTATACATATTATGTATATATATATTTCTGTATATATACAGAAGTATATATATTTCTACTCAGACCAAGCCTGTAGGGAATGAGTAGCTCCAATGAAGTCAGCTGATGACAAGAGAAAAAAAACAAAACCAAATCAGTGTAAAGAAGAATCAGGTTGAGAGTCTTGCAAGCCCTAATTATTTGGAAGCTAGTCAGTGCTGGAAAAGTTCACTGAACTAAGCCATTTCTAAGACAATACCGTAAGCAATTTTATGGTGTTAAAGGATGGACAAAAACATGTGCCTCTGCTAGATTTTATATAACTACCCATTTAAGACAAGAAAAATCAGATGTACGTTTGCATCCTGAAAAGTTATATCAAAGCACAATAAATGAAAGGCAAAAATGTATTTTTCCATCTGTCTGTCCAAACTGATGCACTTGTTGGCAGCTGCGTTCTCCTTTCTTTTCTGGCAAACTGAAGTTTCTGTGCACAAAGTGACTCCTAAATTAAGGCTGCTTGGCACTTTCCAATACACAGCTCTGTTTTCAGCTGGTTATAATTTTACTTACCAAGCATTAAACACTCGGGTTGAAGTTTTCCATGCTGGAGGTCTGCTTCAGGATGGGTTATTATGTTCTAAAATAGTCCATCTAGAAGCGGTTAGACGTTTCTTGAAACAAGGCTCAGGGGATGCGTATAATTTTGCCCGTTAAAAACAACGTGCCCAATTACTTTGTTAAGAACTTTTCATGACACGATGCTTTGGAGCTGAGCCTTGAAATTCGGTAGGGTCGTCACACCAGCGCGTGCCGTTTGCCCCTATTGTGAGGGGCGACGGCTGCCTGCGGGTTTGCAGGGGGACGTGGCGGTGCTCCAGCTCAGCTCCTCGTCCACACCGAGCACCGGTGGGAGGCGCGGACGAGGACCGCGCTTCTCCACGCTTCTGCGCCATGCAGGAGAGACGAGCAGAGCCTTCTCCACATCGGTCTCTCCCGAGCGCCTGTGCTACCAGAGGAGGAACTGAGAAGAGTTAAGATCACTTCACTTGTGCCCGTGTTCTTCATGCCTCCCCGGCAGAAGGGAGAGGGATAAAACCCCGATTTCAGAGGTGGTGCCAGTGCAAGCAAGCCTTGGCTGCTCTTCGCATCACCCCCCGCAGCCTGCCCGCATGGCTGCCTGCGCTGTTTTGCGCGACAGCCCAGCGAATCAGACCCGCGACAGCCTTTCTGTCTCCCTGCGGCCGTTCACCGTATGGCCACGCCACCGGCGGGGCTGTCGCAGCGCAGGGGTGAGGCGGCGGCTGCAGCGAAGGGCTGAGCTCGGCCCCGGAGAGCCGCGGCCTCCAGCGCCGCGCTGGGAAGAACAAGGTCACCTGCTGAAAACTCGTCAGGGATGCCAGAAGCAGGGCAGGAAGGAGAGAGAGAGACTGCAGACGGAGGAACGAAGCACAACAGGGCTGCAGAGAACAAGGAGAGAAGGGGGAGGAGACAGGTAAAGGAGCCAGTGATGAGCATCACCTTCCCCAAGGCACCCGGAGCAGATATCTAAGCATCAACACTGCCAGCAAGTAACTGCAAAACCTCTGGCAGAGCATTCTTCTCTGCCTTTGCCTTCCCCTCCCTCCCCGTGGCAGACCCATCAGCTTCTCCTTCAGCCTTTTGACATAAAAATACCAACGCTGCTGAAGTGAGTTTTATGGGGGAAAGAGCTTTCGTGCTTATTTTTGTTTTCATACAAACATTGGAATTTTTTTGTGCTAAATCTGCGCTGGACTGAGTGTTAAAAGCTGTTGTTTTTCTGTCCCTCAGGTTTGTTTTGACAGCCAGCCAAAGTTTTCAGATGCCCCGAGCTTACCTGCAGCTATGATAAAGCAAATGAAGCAGGGTGAGATAGACAGTAAGCTACCTCTAACTGCTCCTCCCTTTCCCAGAAAAGCAGCACAGGAATCATGGGGCATTTCTCTCCTTCTCAGGGAGCATGCATGGAGCGGGAGCCTTCCCAACTCAGGAGGCTGGAAGCAAGAGACTCAGTTTCTTGATAGGAAATGGCAGAGCAGTTTTCTTCTTCCCATCTCTTCCTCCAAAACCCTATATGGGGCAAGAAATTCACCAAGTCCAGACATCAGGAAGGAAGGGGGAAAAAAAAAACAAAATAAAAAAAAAATCCCACCCCACAACCTAACCAGAACCAGCATATAGGAACTGAAAAAAAGCTCCCTATCCCACACCGAGACCTTACATCAAATGAAAACCTCTGAAGTCTAGGTCTGACATCTGCTCAGCCTTCTTTGATGAAAAGCTTTCTCCAGCTGCCAGTTAAGTAGCAGTCAGCCTTGGAGCTTAAAGTAGTAACGGTTACTGCATCAAACAGGATTCCCAGTTCAAATCCCAGTCATGAAGCAGCCAGCAATTACAAATGCTTAATCCGAGTTTCTTTCGCTTTTGCTACTTAGATGCACTTTGGAAAGTTCATATCCAAATTACATTTAAAAACAACGTTATTACAAAGTCAAGCAGTCCAGAGTTAGGAATGGTGGAACAGAGGCTGTAACTACAAGTTCAATGTATACCTTCTAAAAGGATGATGATGGTGCCGTCCTTACTCTTGTGATCACATACCACTTTCACCCCCAGGCTGCACGTATGCAGGGACAGGGTAACCATGTGCTACCCAATCCACCGGAAATGTGGCATTTTTTAAGTGGTCTACTTTTGTGACCTAAATTGTATCTCTCTAATGTACTTTCGGCTACAAATCATGCTGAGAAACTTCACCCCAGGAATGGAGGCTTATTGAGTACATTACTAAGCTAATCCTTCCTCAGCAGGGAGACACAGAATAGACAATCCATCGATCCCTTCTGAGCTGAAATGATTAATCCATCATGCTGGTACAGTGATACTAGAAGTGACCCTCTAATACTGCCAAAAGCAGGCACTTTCCCAAATCCTTAAACTATGTTAATTCTGTAGGGAAGGTCCAGCAAGCACTACAGATTTATGCAGTTATGGCTTTTTTCTGCATGCATTTCACCATGTACATCTCTGGATGCTGACTGAGCTAAGGTAGGTTTTATTTTCCCCCTATTCCCTAAAGGAAAAAGATTGCTCTAAGGAAGCCTAAGCAAATTGCTCTAGTTGAGGATATGGGCAGCTGCACTCTGTGTGCACTAAAGCATACCTGCATATGAATTTCCAGATCAGACCAAACCTAATAAAAATAGGTAGGACAGGGGAGAAAGATCTCTTGGCCAAATACAACCAGCAGCATAGCCACCGAGGCTGTTTCTGCACCCTGTCCGTAGGGTGCACCTGAGTTCTCACCACCGCTCTCGGAGCATCCCACCTTCTTGACAGTGCACAGGACCAAAGGTCCACCCCTGAAAAGTAACAAACCTCCTATTCTTCCTTCTGTACTCACCATGTAGTTGTGCTTAGAATAATAGTTTTCAATCCCTTGCAAGGGCAGGAGATTGTGATACTCACTCAGTCTATACGATGAAAGTCACCAGGCAGATTTTTGGCTAAGCGCCTTTGTATGAGCTAGCCGTGCTGCTTTGTGTTCCCCTAGTAGAACAGGAGTCTCCCTGTTTCACCAACTGCATCTATTGCAACGCTTGCCCTTAGCCTGCAAACAACTATGGCATGCAGTCTCTTGTAATGCAGTCAACTTATTGTTTCAGACACTTGTGTTTGCAACAGTCAAACCAAATGCTTTCAAAAGGACAAAGCAAAATCCCCCATCTAAACATCCCTGAGTCCTAGAGGGAAACAGCACTGGATCCTGATGTCAGGCAAGCACACCTCTCTCATGGACAGAGTCAAAATGTAAGGTTCTGAACACCCCTCCCTCTCCCATCTACCCCTGTCTGACACTTAGGAAATGCAAATTAATGCCATAGCTTTTTGTTCCTTCTCCTATTTTTACTTCTATGAGAAATGCAAGTTCCTGATAGTGTTAAATGCTTCAGATAATGAGAACAAAAACAGAGACTACTTTGAAGGACAAATACTTTCCAGCTGCCTTCACCCAAACACAAAGATGCCAGAAACTTAGCTCTGGCTCTGCACTTGCCCTTATCAGCGTCCTACAGCGAGGACATTCCATAAGGTTTCTCAAAAGAAACAGAAGTGCTTACATTCCCTCTCTTCCTCTGTTTATCAGAGGACCTTAGATCCTCTGCAATGCCCAGGTGATTTCCACTTTCCCTGAACCCACAGAAGCCATAAAGAAAAGGTGCAAGCTTACCTCTAGAATTTCTCCCACCTCTGCTGCTTCTGAGTGAATTTGTCTGGTTTAGCAAGACTTGAATCCCCCCTCACACACACACATTTTCCTTCCTCATTTAACTGGGGTTCTCTTCCATAACCTGCCTCCCATTGCAGAGAGACTCTGGCCATTTCTTAGGTAAGTGCCAGGGTTTATTTTTGCACTAACAAGTCAAGCAGCAACACAACCGCCTCTTCCAACTGAGCAGCAGTCAGAGCAGCCTGTACCGAACTGTAGGTATTTAAGGACCCTGAGAGTGAAATGCCACGTTTAAAAGAGGCACAGACTGCTGCTGTCTCACAGTCACCGCCTTTTTAAAAGGAGCTGCAATGCAAACTTAAGCAGATCACACCTACAAGAACATCAGATGGAAGGGGATGTAGCATAGCAATGGAATGTAAGTGTCAGCAGGGTGAATGAGGTCTTCCTCCTCATCACCTCTAGCCAGAGCAGGATGTTCAGTCAAGCATCATTCCCAAATAAGCTCTGCCTAGACTTGAGGATGAGATGATGACATCACTAATACCCTGCTGGAAGGGTCCTTAGCTAGTGAAAGGCTGGCATTAGGCTGCCAGCAGTTTTACTAGCATCACCGAAATCCATTCAAGTAAGAACAACCCAATTAGTAAACAAACAAAAGGCTGGAAGGTAAACGTGAGATTTCTCCCCTTATAATTTCCTACATACCAGAAATCCTTACACCAGAGAGGTGATGAGGGAAGCAACTCTGAGACCAGGAACAGCTCCATTCTGTCGAAATTAGGCTTGTTGAATGGCTTTTCCACGTAATAGTTGATTACAGAGACAGGAGCTCATTTTCTCTGGCCATAGGATTTCAGATTTCCTGAAAGAAGACAAAGGCTTACAGAGTGCCACCATCAATCAAGTCATACTCCTCCTCACCACTTGAAGTGATCTTTTTAAGTTATTGGGCACTTTTAATTCCAACTTTTTAAGAAAAGGGTCTTAAAATTGCTTAGTTCTTTAATGTGCTGCAAAAACAGGGCCCAGATTGGAAAGCAATCCTGATCAGGGCACCAGTCAAGCAAAGTCTGAAGCATTTCATCCCAATCAGGCATCAGGGAGTCTGCAAAGCCAAGAGCCACAGGAAACCAAGCTTCACTGGATTTTACTTAATTATTTTTTTAATCATTTTGTTAAAGAAGTGAAGGCAGGCCCAAGAAGGAAACACAACACCCTATTGCTGGCTTTTGCAGAATGGTACTGCAACATCGCAGTTTAAGTTTCTCTTCTCAGATAGGGTTGATTAACCAAGTAGCCTTTTCCCATGTCAATGCTACAGCCTTCCCAGTCACTTCTTCCTTACACTGGGCAATTGTGTCCTGAACTGCAGCTTCACCAGTCCCATACCTGTTAATCCACTGATGTTCTGCTGACCCTATTTCCTACAGCTCTGGCAGGTATCTGAAGAGACAAGTTTGCCCTGTAGCCTGTGTCAGCTGACCATAGCCTTCCCTGAGCGCAGCGTAAGGCTACCTATTCTGACAGAGCCCTGAGGTACGTATGTCATTTCAGAAGTTCTTTTGAACATCCAAAGAAAGCTTTTTCAATCCACAAAGACACCATCCAATCTTTTCATCTTCCCAAAGCTGTGTTTTGCTGTAAATGGTAGTCAGCGCCTTTAATGAAGTACTTCAGTTTTGGGTACACCTACACTGCAACTACAAGATGAGATCATAGCGCAGGTAACAAACTCTAATACAGCTAATGTTAGGCAAAAGTCAGAGGACCACTGCTAGCCCATGCTGCAGCCTAAAAGCACAAATTCTGAGGTCTCCATAAACGGAGTGGAGTCTGTTGTACAGCATAATTGCCTTCCGCCTTCTTTGCCTAAGACAGCATAGGCACACCGTCACATGCCAGGCACAAGTTCACTGTAGTGTCACATTTTGCCGTGCCAGCCATGCCTTGTTTGGGAACCCAGGGCTACTGCACAACTACAAAATAACATTGAATGCCAAACAGCAGTGTCTTCCCTGTTGCTAGCTGTACTGTAACCAATCGTCTTGTCCCCTACAGATAAGTTATCTGTATTCACACACAAAGCATCTCAAGGAGGAGCAGTCAAAATTTATGAGGCTAAACTCTCCCACAGAGAGAAACAGAAGGGAGCAGCATGTAGGCCAAAAGAGCCATCCCAAGTCTACTGTTTTAAAGCTGCAGTGGGCTTGCTTAAGTCTCAGAGGCTTTTAATGAACTTGCCTCAATAGCATTTTTCAAATCATAATTTATCTTTAACATCTCAGACTCTAACAGTCTAAACATCTCAGACTCTAACAGTCTACCAAAATGAAGAGGTCTTAACACAAGTTAGAATAAGCCACTCAGGCTCCACTACACCAATATAATGATCCTCTCACCTTGGTTCTTCAGCTACAGCTTATGAAGTTGACCAGCTGCTAGCAGAAGGCTTTTCCCTGACATTTGCACACAAAAAAGGTCACAGAATTCCAGATATACAAATTCCCAATTCCCAAGCCATTTCAGAAGCTAAAACTTCACATTTCTTGCAGAAGCTGGAGTTTTGCTTAGCTTTCTGTCTTTTCAAACACAAAGACGTTTGGCACCCAGAATTCCATTAAATGAGCAATTTCCTGGTTTTATTTTCTCTTTAACAGGAGTATATTGAAGGCTTTCAAGTGTCCAAGTAGTATGCATGAAGCTTTACTAAGCACCTTCCAAAATCAACAGTACACTCTTTTGCCACCTATTCAGAGCGGGATGCTCATCAACAGCCTGTCACTCTGCTGTAGAAACACACTGATTTACTCAGTGCTGGGAAAGGAAGACAGGTTATGTCATTCAGTTGACAGACTCCATGAAAATTACTCCAAAAGAATGGCAAATATCAATTCAGGACAAAACATACTTTATTGTACTGTAATGTCAGAAGTACAAGAAAAGTACTGCAGAGAACCATGCTAATGGGGCTTCTGGGATCTGTGAGGGACAGAAGTACAATATAATGGGGTACTACTGTACTCAGTGCAAAAACTGATTCATTTGAGGCACAAGTACACTATTGTTTAAGCAGCTTGATTCAAGCACAGCTCTGGTATGTGATCTACTCTGTTTTCTTTCTATGTGACAATTCTATGATAAAGCTACTTTTACATGAAACAGGCAGTAGATTCAAGTCAGGGGTGTCCAAATTGCCACTTGGCAACCAAAAAAATTAAGAAAGAAAAATACCCAGCATAGTCACCCTCCACATTTTAGTTTCACATATGGAGCTGTGGCTAGTGAAGATAAGTTATTCTGAAAGGTCAGAGCCCAGATCTGATTGGTTGGCTGGTTTTTGTTTGGGTTTTAGGTTTTTTTTTTTTTCCCCTTCTTGTACATCTGTGGGTAACTTCACACTGACCACAATTTACCCAATAAGAAAAAAAAAATTATATCTTTGATAAGGAATCATACAAATTAACATTCAAATAAATTTCAGCCCTTGAGATTTTAACTTATGGCTTAAGACACAACGAAAGTGTTTGGGCACCCTTGAGTTAAGTTAATGAAGAGCATTTTTGCTAAAAAGGCAAGCAAGATCACCATTTTAAACAGAGCTGACCTCTACAAGAAGAAAGCAGGAATCCAAGTCACTAGTTTACTAGGCTGACATGTACTGCTGCCCAGAAAGATAAAAATGTAACATCACAATGAAAAGGTTCAACAAAGTTGAAAGATAAAGGTTTCAACACCAGAAGCAGCATTTGAAAACAAGCTGTTTAAGTTAATATTTTCAAGAGATGCAGATTGCATAACTCTAGGCATGAACAAACATGCTGGCAATCTTCTCCTTTTACACAGCAGCTGTGTTTAACATAGAAAGTTCTGGGTTTAAAGAAAGCTACTTGAAGAATTAAGATTTGCAATTCCCTGTCTACTTAATGAGATTAGTAGAGAAATGAAAAAAAATTACTACTGGAACAGTAGTTTCTCAGTGGATCCCTATCATTACAAACACAGCTTGATTTGTAAGCAACGCAAGACTAAACAGACAACTATTATTTTATATTATTACTATGCGTATAAGTTACATCAGTTAAAGTTAAAAAAAGCCAAGCAGTTTTGCCCTATTTCAAGAATAGTTTCCAATCAACACCAGTTTACATGGTGAATGGGACTTCACAAATAAACAAGAATGGTGACATCTTTGGGTCAAGAATGACAAGAAATAATGGGCTCTGTGCTACCAATCAACCTCAACAAGAATATGGCACAAGGGCCAGCCCAAGCTGTACCAACACTGAACCTTTAGCACTCGGCACAAATTCGGATCTCTTTACTTTAGCTAGCAAATCAAGTGAAAAGACTGGGGGGAGGGGAAAAAACCTAGCTAAAAAGCCAAAAATTGGAATATACTTTTTAAAAAACATCTGTAGTTTTAAAATAATTTTATGCTGAGATCAGTTTGTGCAAACTAAAAAAAAACTCACTGAATTTCTCTCTAACAAAAGACAAATCCCCCAAATATTTTCCTTTTACCCCATTGTATCTGTAGATACAATCTTAAGTCAAACAGATGTAAATGCAAGAGAGAAAAAGTTACAGCATCTGCACAACATTCTTTCTACAAACAGCTGCTGGAGGGAAAGTAAAATATAAAAGGAATAAAGAAAGGAAGGTTCCATCTGAAATACTCTCACAAGCTTTCCCACTCTGTAGTCCATGAATCCGACTCTGATGCTAAGGTGACAGTGTATGTAAGCAGACTTTTTTTGTTGATTTTATTATTTTTGAGTTTCAATTGAAGAGAACCTGAGAAGAGACTCAAGTCTCTTCAGGAATTGTCGGATGGAACATGCTCCTCAAATCCTTCACTCTCTCGGACCAATGCTCTTTCCAGGATAACACGGCCTTCCTTGTAGCGCTGGCTGTCTTCAGTGGCAAATTCATAGATCCAACCCAGTTTGCTGTTGCAGTTCTTGCAGCTCACGTCTCGAACCATGTGGCGGCCAGTGAGCATGACCCGATCCTGAACTTCACTGTATTGCAGATTTACCACCTGATACAAATACACAGGGAATAGGGAATAGAAAGGATTAGTCTGTCTAGAGCAAAGCTCGGTAACAATGTGCACGACTATCAACATTTTAAAAGTAAAGAGCCTGTGGCACTGCATATGAACTGAAAACTGCAGTGAGTAAATCAACAGCCCTTGAAAATCTCCTGCTTGAGAAGGTAACACTTTAAAGATGTGCTTTACAGGGATGTATAACCCTCTCTGTTTAACTGAGAGACATGAAATGCTATCACAAGACCTGCGAGAGTGTAGAGCACAGTGTTCAACTTTGGGTGAGAAATTCCTGGGCAACAGCTTGTAAACTAACTGATATCAATCCACTTGAAATATATGTAACCTATTTCTAGCACTTACTCCCAGAAGTCAGAACCAAAATATTAGAAGAGGTACTTCTTTAAAAATCTTGGGGTGCTTCTGAAATAATCATCTAAGAAAAGGAAGGCTCGGTGGCTGAGAACGCAGGCATTAAACATTATAATTTTTTTTGTATGCTACCTCAGCAGTTTAAAATATACTTTTAACTTGTTTAGGCAGCAACACCATAGAACCAGGATGTTTAATTCATTGAAAAGTTGATATCAGAACTATATCCAAACTGCTAATATGTGGTAGGCTTCTAAGAGATGGGGCAGCACTGCTTTCTCAACTTTCCACCTGGCTGTGCTTGCTCTCTCTGCTTCAGCTGTAAGGCTTCCGAGTCCAGAAATGTAAAAATCAAACTTCTGTGATCAAACCCCACTATGTAACACAAGAAAAAATTTTAACCCAGGATCCAGTGCTTATTGGATGAGAAAGACATCAGATACACAGCACTTTTATAGCTATGCAGCCTCACATATAAATGCTACTGACAGGATACAGCATACCAGAAATCCCAAGGCCAAGCAGTTAAGCGAAGACATTACTGATGCCTCTATCAACTCTGCCAATGGCCAAAAGGCTTTCAAGAAAAAACCCAAACCAAAACACACCAATGATTATATCACTAGGAACTTTGTGAGAAAGCAAAGGATGATCACTCTTATTTTTCAATGAGTCTAATGGACAAGTCTATATGGAAGGGTTAATATATAATGCTACAATTCACTTTGAATTATGACTTTCATATTTCAATCTGTTGCATTAAATCAAATTTGATCAATAAAAAAGGTATTAAACTAAACCAGAGTATTATTGCCTGTAAAAGAGACTGTCGTTACCTAAAGTCGCCAAACTACTGTTAGTTTAAATGCATTTTAGGAATGAAACATAGTATTATCTAGACTTTTTGTTTTAACTGACTAGAAGTGAAAATGCTTTTGAAACTCTTTGATAGACAAAAGATCCTCATACAGTGAATTTGAAGTTCATATTACAGAAGTCTCCAAAGTTAAAACACCATGCATTTTGGCATGATGCCTCTATTAAACACAATCCTCTTTAGAGTCTTTTAGTATTGCAGATAAACTAATTTAGATAGCTTGCCATCGATAGTAAATGCCTAATTTGACTTCAAAGACAGCTGAATAGAACAAAATAGAAATAAAAAATTAAAATAGTAATTACACAACACTTGAGTCAAGAAGTTTTTAGTTTTGATGACAGATTCATATCCCACAAACTCCTTTTTCAAAAGCAAATAGTAGTTCCCCCTCAGCTTCTTACCAACCTTGTTAAAAAGAAAGGCTCTTCCCGTGGCCCCTGTAAAACGAGTGGAGATGAGTTCAGAACGATTGGTCAGTATCGTGTCGCAGTTTGCACAGGAGAACAGGCGAGTGCCACCAATATGATCCAGAAAAATTCTTCCCATTTTTAGAACTTACGTAAGTTTATACTCAAGACCTGAAAGCAAAAAGAAAGATCATGTACATGTAAAAAAAGCATTGCAGGGGAAAAAAAAAACAAAACCACCCATATATATGTCAGAATATTCTGCAAACTAATTCATCTAAGGATGGCAGAGGTTCTTTCCTTCATAGATGAATTGCTGAACTTATAGACTGCATTCGTCCTTTCTCATCATGACAAGTTCTTTCCCAAAGTGACCATCTTACCATTAAGATGACACACCTGGATTCAAACTAATTACATTAAATGAGCAAAACATGAACTGAAACCTTTAAAATATAGTTCAGACATTTGCAGATCACTACTGGACCCTACAGTTCTTAAACTCCAAAGCTTCCACTTCTTTCCTCTTTTCTTTTCCTCTTTAATACAATACTGAAATTCCACTCCAGTATATTCCCAATGACTCACTCATCTTAGTCAGTGCTGGGAAATGAAACACTGAGAAGTACTTTGAGTCACCAAGACAATTGTAGTTTAATTTTCCCAAGTCACCCTCCTTTTTTAAAATATATATTTATTTTGTCACTTCCCCTCAGCTCTGCACAATTTATGGCATGCAACTACACACTACCACCATCCAGGATGTTTTAGTCTTCCAGTATTGCAGACTGGGCTACTTGACACTTAGTGGTTTCGTATACATAACAACATAGGAAAGGTTTCAATGTTATTTCACATAATAAACAACCCACCCAGTCTTTACACCAGACAGTTTTATATACAAACCTTTAAAGCTGTCTAATCTAAATACAAAATACTGCATCATTTACCCAAGCTATTTCCAAAGCATCATCACTAAAATACCTAAGCAACTCCAATGAGCAGAAAGAGAGAGCTTAGAACGTTTATAGTCGCAGATCTGCAGTACCTGATAAATAAATCTCTTCACTGCTTGGGAAAATTAAAGTATCTCACCAGCTTTGTACCAGCTAACATATATTACTCAAAGTTAACTAGTGAGTAGGCATATCAGACAGCTGAAAACTTAAATCACGAAGGATGAGATAACATGACAAAGGAATTAAATGATGTTACTTCCATTTCAACTGCAAAAGTTTTATGACTAAACATCTACAGTTAAACAAGTTAAATATACCTTTTCAGATGTGGAATCAGAAGAGAGTATTGTCTCTGCTTTTGTTATGCACAGCAATGCAAAGTAAATCTGACACACTGCAATATTAAAGTTGTCTGGGTTTTTCTTTTCAGATCAGGAGACAGTGTGCTTTTCATAGAGAAATTAATCAAATTTTGTGCTCATCAAGTTGAACATTTTATGTCAAATGCCTTTAAGAAGCGCAAATACCCAAATTAAACCCATTTCAAGTTTTAGGGGATCAGTTTCTTAAAAGCTTACTCTGACACGCACAAAGCAAATGGATTAAAACATGCACCCGCACACACAAAATTTAAAATACCATTTTTACATGTAAAAATCATGTCACTGACATCATGATTTTTTTTCCCCAATTGCTTTATTTCACCATTTTGTTTTCTTACAATGTGTGGCAATAAAAAGGGCTCCTAGTATCGAACAGAGTGATTTTAGCACAAGTTCCTTACATTCAGATTCTTCAAACCACCGTTAGTCTTTTGTATCCCATCTGAATAAAAATTCAAAGCAACGGAATGACTCTTTGCTTTTAAGGTGATACAATACCCATCTCTATTCTTGAAAGGACAAATAAAACACGTCTTGAGTTTGACAAAAACATTTCAAAGACTTAGCTGAGTGTAGGGGTGCGACGCCTTGTGACTCCACTCAAGACACAGGAAGTATTTTCCTTCAATTTCTCTAAGCATTATACCTTTCTAATAGGCCTTTATCTCTCCTAGCAAGCGAGGGCAAAAGAAAAAATGAAAATGTGAATAGTGACAGCATGAAGGAAAATCAACTGACAATAAGTGTGAATAAACAAGTATCAGTCAAAGTCTCCAACCAGAAGAAACCACAAATACAAGCAATAAAAGCAATTGTGACAGATATGCCCATAAGGCACTTGGCCTAGCTCCACATCGCATCCTTACTAATTTTAGATAATGTTATTTTTGTGTTGACTGTATTGTGGATTAAAAACAATTAACCGATCATAAGTTACTGTAAACATGGAATCAACATCCAAAGGGGTATTTCTTTCAGGGTAAACACAGTGCTCACCCTGGCAGTGTTTTTAGAAGCTAACATAAAACAAATCCAAAAACATTGGCTCTTTTACCAAGAGCAACACAAACGCTAAGCTTGGTAAGTGACAAGAACAGATCCATTACACAGACTAACCTTGCAAAGCATGCCATTTTGAAAAACACACATCTGAACACTTAAAATGAAAATACAACACCTCCCTAAAACTGTAATTCATGTTACTGCACCCAGTAAGGAAGTAACCCAGTCACTAAAACCAAAATTTAAATACTTCAGAAGAGAGCACGAGTGTAATTCCTACAAGCAAGTTCGAAGTCAAAGTGACAGAAAATTGGGTGTTACTTCTGGATGTGGCATTATACATGGGCTGCAGTGTTGAGTCCTGAAGATAATGAACATTAAAATAAATGCATAAAGAAATATGTTCAAAGATGTAAGGCTGAAAAACTTGCCTAGTAATACAACACCTAAAATCTTCATTTTTTTGTATCACCCCAAAAAGCTGAAAGTAACCTCATCAAGTATCTAAATGAGAAAGAAACTTCCAATAAGACTTGGGTCCCAACAGAAAGACAAAGCAAGATTCATTTGATGGTAGCACAAAGCTGTGAGAGTTCAGCCTAAAGTTACAGCAGAATCTAATAAACCAACTGGTACTGGAACAATTTTCTACAGAATGCGGTGCATAAAAAAACATGGATTCTTGAAATAAACACACATTTAAAAATTTAGAAAATTAAATTCTACAGTCTGCATTATAACAGTCAAAACAGTCTAGATATTTAGCATGTTTTTTTAGAAAACTGCTAAAATAATGTAATCCTACTAGAATGCCTAATGTTTAAAATTACCTCTACACTTAACTGCCCCCTGATAGATTTCAGTCAAAATAGATAGCGGCCTAAAACTATCATTAGTTCTTGGTTTTGATTGCTACAGGATTTCAATGAATCCATAAGGGTCCAGCTGAAGTTTTATAAAACTAGTCACCTTATATTAGTCTTTACATTACTGCTCACAGTAATAAAAAGTAGGAAAAAAGTTACAAAATGACTGCTAGTAAGGCAGCCTTCAAATGCCACATTTGATCATGAATTTTCTAAATAGGCTAACAAGGAACTTTTGCTTTTTCCTCTCTCATAAGGTAGAGAAATTAATTTCAACTTGGAATCATTTCACACTCTCCCCTCCCTTCCCCCATCCCCGAAGCTAACAACATAGTATTCACTTATAAGACCAATTCAGAAGGTACTTGCTGTGGATAAAGACTGTTCTCTCCTTATGTAAGGATCCTGAATCCTGTAGGGTACACTCATTGTACACTGGAAAAAACAGAAGCACAACAGAACAAGGGAAAGCAATTTTCCATTGCTCTCAGGCTCATATCCCACAGAAGTGGTATGTACAAAGTCACCCAAGATCACTGTGTAATTTTTTTCCTATAGTTTTCACTTCCCATGTGAAAGGTGTGGGTGTCTATTTATGTTCACACATACATAAAGGATCTGAAAAAAGCCACTTATAGGCAGCTTTCATAGGCAGTGGGAGGGCTCTCTTAAAATTAAGAGAAGCCAAAGAATTGTGAAACATTAAAGCATTTCTAAAGCTTAAGATCCTTCAGTTAGGGGGAGGAAAACGCAAGAAGTGCACTTACCCATTCATCCACCCTCTACATTCAAAAACAGTGACAATAACTTCCATAGGTTCAGAGAGCCAGTCAAGTTCCCCGTTGCTATTCTCAACCCCAGAAAATGACACTACTGTATCACACCAATTTCATCATGCTACTAGCAGAATTTTCAGAAGCAGTAGACAGGAATCTTGGTTATTCACAAAACCAAATGCCAGGGAAAAAACAGAGATTTTTTGGCCCATGACTTCATCTTTAAAGTCAGTGAAGCATTCTTTATCGTATGTGTGTCGGTGATGAAGTCCTAGTGATCCTGCCCTCGTGCAAATTACCAAACACAAGCCATAATATCAAATTAATGGCTCCAATGTAAAAAGGCAGGCTTATCTACTTTCACTAAAGGGATATAAAGTATCTACCACTTGCCAAATCTACACAGTTCAAAGAGTCAGGTACTTTTACAAACTGAGAGATGATGTCACTGTGTCATCAGTCGGCACCCTGTCCACTACCATCAACCTGCATTCTTGAGAGGACCTTTAGCAGAACGATCAACGACAGCTCGTATTACCTGGCTAGTAAGGCTTGCTGACAGTGCATTATTTTGACAGTACAAACCTTGATACAACTTCTTAGTCATACTGTTAAACATTTCCTGCCTGCATACTTCTCCCAGTGAGTGCACAGACAGGAAACACAAGCACTGCGGCTGTGTGCTATAATATGTATAATAGTATGCTCCCAAACTTCCACCTGTCTTTCAGTGTTGATTTTAGCAACACTGAGCAACAGCTGTCAAAGAGCTGACATTCAACAATTTAAACTTGACCGCTATCCGCACACAGAACTGAAACCACCTGAAGCACTACTTGGTTGGTATTTGTACTACCTAAGCTGCCTACCTTCACAAGCAATAAAGAACAAAAAGGTAACACAAAATTATTTATTAACATTTTAAAAACTAACAGTCAGTGTTTTCTTGTCCCAGAGTGCATCTCTTGAAGACACAGGGCCATCAATGTTTGAGAGCGCCAGCAGGCACTTTCTGTTTACACACTGGACTGTGGATATTTCAGGAGTCTCAGCGTTGCTTCAGCACCATCTACTGCATCTCAGATCTACAACAGAAAACAACTGCTAGTTAAAGGATAGAAAAAAACCCTATGACAGCCTCTCTTTCACCATTTCACTGACTAAAAACATTTTCCTTTGTATGGTGAGCCAACAAGCACTCTCTCCCCTTTGAAAAAGGGCTGTGCATTCCCCTAGGCAGAGTAAAACATTCTCAGGATGTACTTACTCTGGAACCGGGCTTAAACTTCATCTTTGCATCTCAGGAACCAGGCTTAAGCTTCCTCTTCTCATCTCAGGGATGGACAAAAGAGGAGAAAGAATACTTAGCACAGCTGCACAGGACCACACATTAAAGAATCACTGGGTAAGCAAAAAAAAAAAGAAAAAAAAAAGAAAAAAAAAGAGCCCTCGCTCTTTACCTTCCCAGGTTTCTGCTGCTCACAAGTGGGAGTGCATCTGAAAATACACACGTGGTCAGTCTCTTAGAAGGTCTGAGATTCAGCCATCTGCCACTGACTTTTGCAACTGCTGAAGTAAGCAGGGCCCAGGCTCTGGCCTCTGCCTACATGCAGAACTGGTTACCAGAAAGCACCACAAGTAGCAAAATGTGAAGAAAGAAAGTGAACTGGAAGGGTATGCTGTGCTCATTACTATCATCCAGCTACTGTAGCAAACTGCACAAGGAGTTAGTACCATCAAATGACTGAAGAGGCTTTGGGGAGGTAATGAAAGCTGTGCCCAGTCGCAGTGCACAAGCACCTGCCTAGAACAGGGTGCCTTGCAGGGTGAAACTGCATTTGTGCAAGTTACACTAGTAGTATATTCTGTTGCAAGTTACACTAGTATAATTTTCTATTGCAAACTGGCTTTTTTTCTAGGTAAGGTGAAAGCTTCACATTGGGATACTGGCATTTAAATATGTTAGCATAACATTATATTGGTTTATGCAAACACTAATACAGGATAGTTTCTTTCAAGTCTTCACAGAGCAGAGACATACAGATGGGTCCTTGTTTCCAGTACAGCCCCCATATCTCAGCATCTCCCACACCGTAACTTGCACCCTCACAACACTCTTGCTAGATAACATATTAAAGTACTAGTTTACAAATGGTATCAGACTCAGATTAATTTTCTTTCCCACTACTACACAAAGAGTCCAAGAGCATAACTATTCCTGTCTCCTTGTTTCTTTTCCCCTTCCCTTCCTGTGTCCCCTTTCCCTTCCTTAAGGAAGGAAAAAGATCACCTTTTCTCTCTTCATTCCTCAACTGTTTTTAAAAAAGCTGTATGTCCTGGGTTTGTAATAAATTTATTCTTATTTAATTATGCAGATAAGACAACTTTTGCCTATTAATCCATTCTGCAACTTTCAGAGAGCTAAACTGATTCAGATTTTCTGTTTTCACTAATTTTAGTGCTGAAGTGATACAAATCTTCACCCAAAGACACCACTGGCTTGGGGGGGGGGGAGGGGCGGAATCAAATAAACTAACTTTAAAGAAATTATGAAAAGACAAATCACCCAAACTTCCACACAAACTAGATTCACTAGCATAAAGGTTGCCAATATGCTTAGTGCATCACACCAAGAAATTCTTGTATCAACTAGGAAAGCTCCTACACGTAGGTAAAGGCTCCAAAATTAAAGACAGCCTTGCTACCAAACATCCACAGTGTACAGGCATTTCCTCTATATATTTAACAAGATATTTTAAAGTTAAATCTTGCTTAAGGGAATTACGTATTTCATCAAGAGCTGAGCAACTCAAGATTTCAACATAGGTCAAATGATAGTAAACAAACATGAACCAATGATCTAACTTGGACAACACTACTTCAAGCTTGTGATGACTACCAGCAGAGGGAATGCTAAAAATATATTTTTATATATATATTTGTGTGCATGTGTACAAGCTCTCAGTCTGTCAGATGACAAATAACAAATCTCATCTGTTCTGGTCATCTTCTCTATTGGGCTTTGAGGTGCAATTTCTTTTGTCCTCACACATTTGGCAGCCACATCTGAAACTCACTCATCGTTATTATTAAAATCTTTATATAAACAATTAGATCTGCATTCTATAAGTTAAGCACTTCCACAACTAGAGAAGTGAAAGTAGCAGATGACAGAAGCCTCCAAATAGTATTTCTAACGACTAACATTAGACAAAGAAAGTAACACTTAAAAACGGACAGTTTCGTTTGTCACAAACATTACTTCAATTCAGCTATCCAGAACAAGTCTATACATAACAGGATTATATATAGCTGTTCTATAGTTATACATATAGCTATATATATAGCTACATAGCTGAACCAGCCACACGAGGGAATCTTTACAGGCACGGAGCAAGCTCCCTCACTTTCTGCCGTCAGTCACAAACATTACTCATGCTAATAGTTAATCTATGGCCATCAGTTGTTGACATCAAGTGTTGCTCTGCAACACCTACCACTTTGAGATGAGCCATGCCCTGTTTCTGTCACACAAAACTTGTGTACTTGCTTTGCTATTCCTTCAATCTAACCCTAACACCGTGTTTATTCATTTAAAGTCGATAAAGATAAATAATTTATTAAATTCTATCACTGTATTAGTCAAAAGCACAGCCTTTATTCTTAAACAAGCATGCTGGATTAATCTAATGTGTATCTGCTTGCACGTTATAGCAGAGGTCTGCGCGCAGAGTAACAAATGAACAGACAGATGACCGTCTCCACATTCCTTTTTGCTTTGACTAGAACCTTTCCAGAGTGGAAAAGTGCTTGCCAATTTTCCATTCCCTGGGAATCCATACTTTCACAGGCAAAATCCAACCCAAGAGCTGACAGGCAGAACGGGCTCACTGAGCCGTGAGCACCTCCACAAGCACCGACTACCACTCGATTCCCGACAATCGGCTTCCCGTGGAAGAGTCACCCTTCGGGCTGGGACACGGGGTTTACCAGGGACACGGGCTTTACCCGGGGCGGCCTCAAGGAGCGGTGGAGAAGCAGCAGCTTCCCGTTGGGAAGGGGGAAAAGGAACGCGTCAACCGGCTCTGCTACCCACCCCGTGGCACCGCCGCTGCCCCAGCCGCGCAGCGCAGCCCGCAGACCCCCACTAACGACACAGAGCTGGCGTGGGAAGGGGTCTGACCAGCCCCGCCTTCGTCGCAGAGCGGTTAACCCACGCGTAACCCTTCACGGCAACGCCGGCCTACGCCGCGCCCCGAGCCGACCCACCGGAGGCGGCCCGAGACCCCCGAGAGGCGGCCGCTGCTGCCACCGGCTGGCGCCCACTGTCACGCTGGTGGGGTGGGAAGCTCGGCGATCCCCACCCCCAGCCCACGCGTGCGCGCTGGGGCCGCGCGCGCGCGCCGCGGCCGTTGCCCCCGCGCCGCAGCTCCACACAAAGCCCCGCGCGGGGGCGGGCCCCAGCTGAGCACCGTCACGGGGGCGCGCGCAGCCAACCGCCGCCGGCTCGGCCCCCGGCGCCGCCGCCGGGCGCTGCCGGCAGCGCAGGCAACTTGACAACAAACAGGAGGAAACAGCTGACAGGAGGCCCCGCCGCCGCCGTGAGGGGCGCCCAGGCCGACCACTGCTCCCTCGGGCGGCCCCGCCACCCCCACTCCAGCTCCCCACCCGGCCGTGCAGGGATGGGGGGTGAGGGAACGCGGCAGAGGGGCCCGGGCACGGCTCCTCGTTCTCCCGCACGGGGCCCCCGCACAGGAACCGGCCCGAAAAGTTGCCGCCGCCTCGCCTGGGAGGGGAGCCGGCAGCGGTGCCGGGCCGGGGGAGGAAGTTGTGGCCGCGGCGGGGAGGGGTGCTCGGTGCCGGCCCCGGGCGGCGGGCCGGGCAGGAAGGCTAGGCGGCGCTGGGAGTCGCTGGCGGAGGAGGAGACGGGGTGGGGAAAGGCTGGTGCTTTGTCGCGGCGCCGGGCCGCAGCGGTGCAGGCAGGGCCGGCGCTGCCCCCTCCGCGCCGCCGGACCGGAGCGGCTCGCCCGGGGCCCCGCCGCGGCCCGAGAGACACAGTACCGCGGCCCAGAAGGGCGGCCGCCACCTCCCTCCCCCGCCGCCGGCGGCCCGCCCCGGCATCCCTGAGCAGTGCGGGGCGCAGCGCGGCCCCCCCGCCCGGTTACCTGGCGCAGGGGAGCGGCGGCGGCGGCAGCGGCGGCTCCGTACCCGGTGTCTTCCCCCCGCCCTCCACAGCCCCGACGCTCCGACTCGGCGGCGCGGCTCCGCCCCCTCCCGACCCCGCCCCCACTTCACGTCAATCACGGCTGCCGAAACTCCGCCCCTGCCGCCTCACGGCCCGCCTTGCCCCCGGTCGCTTCACGGCCGCGCCTGGCGGAGCGGCGGCGGCTTCGGCCAGTGGCACGGCTGAGCCCTTCCCCGCCCGTCGGGTCCCCTCTCCCGGGCGTCTGCCAGCCGCCGCCCCGAGCACGGTGCCCTCCGCTTCCCCCATCTGCCTCCCAGGCCCCCCCGCCCGAGCAGGCCCGTCAGGAGGCCCCGTCAGAGGCGCCCACCTCTTGCTTGTGGGAGCCGAAAGCCAGAGCCAGGCCGGGCTTGCTGGCCGGCCTCCCTGCGCCCGGGCACGCGTCGCCGTAGGCCTGGCTAGGGGGGAGTCCCGTCTGCAGGCCTGCTCTCCAGGGGCCTGGGGAGCAAGCAGTGAGCTTCACTATGCCACAGGCCCTGTGAGGCTTTGCGGTGGGGAAAGGCACTGAGATCACGGTCGCATACCTCAGTGAAGCTGTGACTTGAGTCTGCTTGCTGTGTTTCAGGCCACTCAAGTTGAAATCTTTCCGTGACGCTTTTAAATACTGTCCATGATGGAGGTGAAAGATCAGGGAAGAAAGGCAAAGTGTTTGGGCCCTTCTTGGCTATTGGTTGCAAGCGTTATAAAATCCTTGCCAGTTTTAATGGCTCACTGCTCACACACATTGCATCCTTGGCAAATAGTGGTCTTGGCCAAAATACCATGAAAAAAATCCTTTTGAGTTGTTAGTTATGAAAAAAAGACATGAAAATGAGTGGGGTTTTTCCTTCTGCTATGGGGCAAGCCATGCCATTTTAAGGATTTCTGCTCTAATAATACTACATTCATGTTGGAAAAAGTATATTTTTCATGTATGGTGATTCCTGGTTCTATCCGTGTGGTATCACCAGAGGAGCTGCAGTAACTGGAGGAAGGAATGACTTGGCAGGACTCTTCTGTCATTTCACATCAAAGGCAAAGGGATGTCTCTGTGAACGGCAGGCAGCACATAATTCTATGCTCAGCTGTTCTTCAGCTTGTGACTTCTTGCATGGACTCCTACGGTTAGAAGTAGCTAGGCAGGGGGATAGAGCAGAACCATTGCATGAGGGTAGACAGTCAATGATGGGTCAACATCAATATGTTAAGAACTGCTGTTTGCTTTAGGCAGACCTCCAAAAAGTTTGATCTCTTCAGTATGGTCAACTCTGGCCTGATCCTGAACAGAGCTGAGCATTGATGTTTCTCATTGGCCTGCATTAACCTCTCTTTAGATCATGCAAAGGACCTGAAAAGTGTTGGAGCAGTCTGTCAGGCAGCAATTGCCTCTTAGTTAATGGCACGGGGACAAGAGAGGTATTAAGAATATTAGAAGAAAGCCATAAAGACCATGCCTGGGGTCCCATTTACCACCAGAAAATGGACGAAATATGGAAATGGAGGTCTGACATGCCCTGTTTGTTAACAGATTGACCTGATCTGCTGTTGTGCCTTGCTGAGTGTGAGCTTTGTCCCCTGGGTCTGCTCAGTCTTGTCACAGGAAGGTATATGAAGGGCCATGTCTTAATCATCTTTGTAAAGCTCCCATAGAGATCACCGTAAACAAAGACAAAACAAGAGAAAAGAAAGACAGGCAAAGCAATGGTGCTTTAGTTGGCGTCAGTGACTGGGTCTTATCCAAGGGCTGTGAGCTCTCTGCTTAGCTCTGCTGCTAAGATATCCATACATCCCTGGGCAAGTCAGTTCTTTTTGCCTCATTTTCCCTCTGTATAATGGGGAGAGCAATGCTACCTGCCTTATTGGGCGTTTGCATGTTTGCTTAAGTACTGTTCTCCAGCGTGGGCATATGGAGGGGATGTATGTCTGAACATTGCAATTATCATAATCATATTACCATGAAAATAAAACAAAGCCCAAACCTATGCATAGTATTAAATTCTCAGCAATAGGAAGGGTAGCTGTACCAATAAGAAAGAAACCAAATTGACTATGAGACAAACAAAGAATGGATTAGCCTGTGCTTGACAGATGGTGCCAGGGACTGATGTTTTTATTTCCCTTGCAGAGGAGCTTAGAGGAAGGGGGACAGGGGAGGGTGAGGTAGGGCACATTTATTAGAATGAAACAGCAGTCTGTAGCAGCTCTGCTGAAAACCACCAAAAATACCAAAAGCCATTTCCAATTAGTTTGTAAGGGACATGCTACAAATCAGCTACACAGTGAAAAACAGGAACAGCAATATTGTACCACATGGCGCTTTTAATTTTCAAAGCAGCCTGAAAACATTAATTAATCCTCCTCTGACATGGGGAAATGCAGTGCAGTCAGCAGTTTGTTCCTTCACTTCTTATGCCAGGATTTGGGGAGACCCTGGGCCTTTTCCACAGCTGATTCACATCACAATAGCTGAAATGACTCTGGAGAAGCCAGTCGGCTGTGCAGCACAACTGAGCAGAAAAGGCTGTGTTAGATCTGCAACCAAATGAACCAGAGAGAGGGAAGATGCCTGTGCACAAAGCCTCAGTAAAGCCCACCTTTAATTTTTGTCCTATCTAAATCCATTCTCCAGTGTTGTGAGCAACACCAAAAGAAGAATTTCAGGGAAAGTGAGGTGACTGAGGAATTGATCACAAACACAGAAAGAATTGTGCAGTGCAACTCAGACACCAACATATTGATCTAATTAAAACCTCTGACGAAACTTCAGTGGAATTCAGCGGAACCTGGGTATGTCCCGTTGAATTACTGTCAGGGCTCAGGGCTGCTTGTGCAGATCTTCTCTCTGAAGAGAAAATGTTACAGCTTAGTGATTTTTACTCCTACACACTCCCTAGAACCGCTATTAATTTTCCAGTATGCTTGTGGATTCCTGTGTGGCAAAGCTGAGCCTACCAGGCGTGCCTGAGGTGGGACAATGATCTAGTGGGATTTTCCATTACTGTTTCTCCCGTGCCCAGGATTTCTGGCAGCGGAGAGGAGGCAGCTGAAATACAGACCTGGACTCAGGCTGTGATCTCTCTAAGAGGCAGCTCAACTCCTAGATGTCCGCTCTATGCCTTCTCTGCTTTGTCTCACATCAAAGGCTGGGTTCATCCCACTACCTGCTCTTGTTATTTGATAGTGGCTTACTGATAGCTTGTGTTTTTCAGTGGAGGTAGTACAGCTTGCAGCTTCATTCTCATAAAATAAGCCTACTGACACACATGACAAAAAATGAAATTACCTTTTGTTTTCCTTCACAGGCTGAAACCTATTGCTTTTGGCTTACCTGAAAACTGACATGGGCACAAGTGCCATTTATAGATACTTTTTCAGATGTCTGTGTTTTGCCAGGGGAAATTATTTATACAGTTAATCTCAAGATCAGAAGATGAAGATCAGGGATGAGAAAGTCCCTCTATGCCCTCTCCGTAACGGCAGAGCTGGCCTTATTACCCTGTCACCATACCTAGTAGCCGTTGGCCATATTTAAAAGGTGTTTAAGTGTAAAACTCCAAAGCACCCAGGAACCATATGAAATAAAAAAGGTAATGTCCAAAGAGGGACTCAGAATTTACGTGCCATTATTAAGATGTCAGGAATGGAGACAGTATGCAGGCCTGATGCCAGGGAACACATAACGCTCTCCTGCCGAAACGAAGAGTCATCTGTGACCACCACAGTTCAGGGATGCCAGCAGAGGGACAAAAATCGCCCTGAAGCCAGCCAGTCACTACTGCAGTGAGCGGGACTCACTGCCATTCCCTAGCAAAAAAAGCAAGGTTGCTAAGTAGGATGGGTGTTGATATAAACATATGAAAGATAGGGATCTTGCAGGCTTTTTGCATTGCAAGGCCTTCCTTTTTTCGGTCTTCCACAGTGGAGGACGATTACTGAAATAAGGAGAGCTTTCAGGTTGTGGTCTCCTGCAAAGGGTCAGGCTGATTATTATTCTTTCTGTGTACAGGGTCCCATAACCACCTTGTCTTGCCAAGGTACAGGGTCACTCAATCCCTTCTTCCTGAAAAATGTTTAGAAACCTGACCCTGCTCATAAGATCACAGGAGGCTTGGAGGACAGGCTACCTGTATGACAGCTGCATGCTTGTGCTTTCCTTTGCTGCCGTCTCACAAATTGCTGTACAGGGGCAATGCCCTGCAAGATCATACGAGTTATCAGTCTTTTATTTGGGGGAGATTTTATCAGGTGTCCAACACATCTGATTATGCCACTTCCTCCACACAGAGTCTTGGTCTGATGCACACGTATGTGAGCGGAGAGGAGATGCAACGGGGCAGTGCCCCACTGACCCAGCTGAACAGGGCAGGCAGTGATCCAGCTGCCAACTCCCCTGTATTTCGCAGTAGGTGATTTCAAGTGAGCTTTCATCCTCGACTGAGGAAGTAAAGCTGGAACCATTCCTTTGGCACAGAAAAACATTGCAACAGCTGTCTACCAGGAGAGGAGATGAGATAAACATTTTGGGGGAGAGCAGCTACTCTAATGCACATGGACTTTATCAAACAGTCTGGGCTGTCCCTATTGTTTGTGAGCACTGGATGAGAACAAAGCCAGATTGGGCTAGAAAGGGCCGCACACAGAGACATTCAGAGCTCATACAGAATAGGACACTTTAATGGCTGCACTGGATCACCATTTTTTGATAATCAGAGGAATCTACTAGCTGGGGAATCTATATATACACACCTGAGGCGCAGATGAATTCCCATAACTGTTTCTTTTTGGTTGCATTTATCAAGAGATGGAACTGGTCCATTACAATTGTCACTTCACAGACAGGAGAGTGAGGAAAAAAATCTTTGTAGCATTGTCAGTCTTTTTAATTCGCTGTTCCTAGAGCTCTGGGTGGGGTTTCCCAACTACAGTCAACACAGCATTTCCTTGAAGGCCTTGGAGCTGATTCAATATTGCTATCAGTCTTTTAACAGTACCACCCCCTGCTCAGGAGGCACACTTTCGGGTGTCCAAGGTGAGCCAATTTAAAGGAAAGAGCCAGCCCCACTCTAGACTTACTAGCCTCTTTTGTTCATGTATATCTAACCAAAGACATTTGTCAAAGATGCTAAATTCAGAAGGAGCAGAGAGCAAAAGGCAAGCAAAGCCTGGGGAAGAAACAACAGGCCCACATAAAAAGGGGAAACAGGATACACAAGAGAAAGGAACATGACATGGAAGCCTACCCACTAAGTAGCTTCATCCATACCGCTGAAATGGTGGCAGAGAGGCTTCTTTTGTGATTTTCCTGACAACCTAATAATACTTTGTTGTAGTCAAACACTTTTGTGAAAGCAGAGTGCATGCAAGACCGGGAGGAGAGCTCAGCAGATGTGTGTCCATGTTTAAAACCAGTCTCCAGGATGGAGAAACCTTGAGAAGGCAGACATCAAATCTGGATTCTGTCCAGTAGCAATGATATGTGTGTGGCACCACCTCCTTTAAGGCACAGTGTGTTTCCACAAGTGAAGCTCATGAGAGAAGCCCACACCTGAAGAAACAGAAAATGCCAGCTCCCCTTCTGCAAATGCTTTAGAGGTCTGTGAGGGGGCTGTCAGCTCAGACCAGCTCTACAGCTGAGTAAACAATAGTGTATTTGCCTCTGGGACAAACTAGGAGACACGATGTGTGGTTTATTCCAGGGCATTACTGAGACCACCACAGAAATGCAAAAGGATTTCTTTCCTCCCCAGGTACAATAGTAAGAAAAAGCCAGAAGCTATCTGCAGGTCTTGCATCTGAACGTATAGTTGTTGAGACTTTGTACTTACACAGTACCATGCACACAAAGATTTTAAAGTACTTTGCTAAGCTGAGTAAGCAGTGAAATTCTTGCTGCAGAGATAAAAATTAGGAGTACAGTAGAGGCAAAGCAAATGGTCTGGAACCCCTTGTCCTGCCAGAGGGGAAATGGCAGGGTTAGGCCAGGAGTGCAAGGCAAAGAATCTTCCGTTTGTTGTCCTCTCTAGGCTCCAGTTTGGTCGACAGCCCAAGGAAAGGGTGCTTGGGGGCTTTCATGCAGTCATTTGCTTATATGGCAGATGCAATTATTCAGCACATGCGATTGGCCTTACACAGGACAAGCCCTGAGTTAGACTAGCAAGGGACCTGCTAGTAGAGGTAGCCTGCGTCACTCATAAGCCAGTGAAATAGGTGAAAACAAGAAGAGTAAGAAGTACTACAGGTTTAAACTCAGATGGACTCACAGAACTGTAGAACAGCATGCATGTAAGCAACCCACACCATGCCTGATTCAGTTTTCTTATTTCACTGGGACTACACATTCAGATTGTTCACATTTGGCAGAGGCGAGCAAGCTTTCTTCCTAGATTTGCAAGAGATGACATGAGGGGGATAGTTGCCTTCACAGATTATTATGCATCAACAAAGTATATCACTGGCAGGCAACAGGCGTCAACAAGTACCTCAGCAAGATGCTGAGCTGCAGCAGTGACAACTTGATTTGGGACATGTACACCCAACAGAGCACAGGGTGGAGGGCACGGCAGGCTAGGTTTTGGAAGAGGAAGGCTTTAAGGGAAGAGTTGGACACTCCATGCATTTTGAGGGGCCACAAAGCAGGAACAAAGCAAACAAAAGCAGTAATTTGCCAATAAAGCATGGAAGAGTATTCCATCATTACAGTTGTTGCATCATTATTAGTCAAGCTTCTAGGCATCTGCTAATGTGACAGCTAATTATTATTATTACAGTTTTTAGACAGATTTTTAAAAGTCATCATGTAGGTACCTCACTCCCATTCATTTCAGAGAGACTTAGGCAATGGGGACTTAGCTCATAGTCCAGCCTCAGACTGGAACATGGGAGGTTAGATGAAGTGGTCATCCCTTCACGAATTTCTAACCAGCAATAAGCAAATGTACTTTCACAGGTGCCCTGTTAAAATCCAGACTGGCTTGAAAAGACTCATTAGACCGATCTGATGCTACATCTTAGCCCTTGAAAACCAGTGTGAAAAACAGTCTCCACCTCATGCTACGTTCTGAACAGGAAAGACCATACTATACCTGGAAAGGTGTTTTGTGCCTCTTCTTTTTGTGTTCAGATACATTAATCATATAGCAATGAAGAGAAGATAATAGCAGTGAGAAGATACTAGCACAGCAAGACAGGATTTAATTTAATAGAAAAATACTGCTGTAAGGACTGCAAACCTGGGAAACAGTCTGTTACCATCAGCAGGAGAGCTGGGTGTTGGGCTCCCTCTGATGTCACCTTTGCAAGCACAATGCCACTGGAAAGCTGTTCTCTCATGGGCTATGCCAGCATAGTCTTTGGTGAGCTATCAAGATAGCTACTTTACATGCCAGTTAGTAAGGCTAATGCTGCAGGTCTGAAAGGAGCCCTGAGAACATGTGGTCATCTGCATGTCCAAACATACCCTGCAGTGTAGTGGACCTTCGGACACCATCAGACTCAGAATTCACAGTGTGGAGAGACGACAGGAATGCCTAGCCCATGCTTACTTACACCACCAACCACCCTCTGCTGAACAACTCAATAGCATTCAAAAACCAAACTCCAGAGGGATGAGTAGATAGATCTGAAGACATTTGTAGCAGGCAACAGAAGGGACCCATATAAACCAGTTCCTAAGATAAAAAGGAGGAGCTGTGAACTATAAGTAGACATATTCCTCATGGGACCCAGTTTTGCAAGTATATATAGACAGCTCTGCATGAGTGAAGATAAAGTGCCACAAGCAGCTGGACCTCCTTGCAAAGGGTGCTAGACTGAACTGTTTCTTCCAGTAACTTAAATGAAGGCAGGCTTATCTCCAGAATATTTGTCAGGGAAAAGCAATAGCCTGCTGTTCCCAAAGTGCAGGCAAGCCAGCAGCCAAAGGCAATTCCAGCACAAGCAGTGCCCTCAGTGTGGAGCACAGTCCCACAAGATTTGAGCACAGCAAGCAGGGACAGATGCTGGTAGAAGGGTCCACCAACAGCCCCAGACACAGAAAGCAATGAACCAGGTATATGCTCCATGCAGAAACAAAAGGAAACAGAACCAGGACTGGAGGAAAGCTGTAGCATAGACCTGAGGGACCCATCCAGGAGAAAAGCCTGGACCTACAGTGGAGGTCCATGGTCCATGATCCATGGTCCATCCAGGAGGCACAGCTGCAGACAGGCACACCTGCAACACAGCTCAGGTGGGAGCTGAGCAAATACTCAGTCCAGAGCTTAAATGGAGCCCTGGAGCCTATGGGCAGGGGGTGTGGGCTGACGTGAGGCTGGTCAGTACAATTAAAGCCTTTTAGTGCCCTCCAGGCCATGACTATATTTTAGAGTTAAAATGGCACCACTAACCTAGGAAGTGGATGGTAGGAGCAGGTTAATTTGAACTTCTCACAATACAGCACTTATGTTGGCATTTCCTAATTCTTGGTTTTTTAAAATTCAACTATTATAATTTAGTATGACCTTTCTCCATGGAAATGTACTGACCTCAGTCTGGTGGAACCTCGGGTTCAAATCTGATCAGTTAGTAAGAGAAACATGTCTGATCTCATTCCAATTCCTTGCAGATTTTTGCCCAAAAAATCATGCACTCTCTTGGCAGCTTATAATTCACTTTGTGGAGATCCAATTTTAGATAGCTGAGAACAAAGTCAAGAAGAAGCACAACACAAGGGCTAGGACGCTTTTCAACTTGATTGACCTGTGTTTTCTTATTTTCCTGTCTCCCTAGCACCAATTCAGTAGTAATCTCACAGAGCCTTTCTGTACTTTTCCTCCCCGGCAAATAAAATCTGGTAGTCAAACCTACTTGGGTTTGGGGTTTGTCTGGTTTTTTGCTTTTTTTTTTCTTGCTATCTCAAGCTGAGAAGTAAACTCAGAACCTCAGAGCGTGCAGACAGTGTAACCACTTGTGAGCAAAGGGTGCTGGCTTCTCCCAGGTTAAGTCCTGAGCAGATGTATTTCTGCTTGGAAGATTTCTTGTGGGTAGATCCCAAAGGAACAGAACAATGCAGTGCTCCTTTCCCCAAAGTAGCAAGCAAACAAGATAAATCTGTTGACGCTTACACACAAAAAAATGGGAGCTGATGAAACAAATGGACTAGGGGCAGAAAAGCAAAATGACAGAGCCAAGAGATGGATTAAAAATAAATAGGACAAAATCTGTCTGAAACAGCAGGAAAAACTTTCCCATGCAAATTCACTTCAGCACCTGCTAAGTAACTGAAAGCAGAGTTGAACCGTGTGTCAGGCAGGTGAGATTTCTGTGGTTGTCAATTATCCCCCGGTTTCTGAAGCCATTAATGGCTATCGATAGCATATGAAGCATCACGCTCCTGCCTACATTCCTAACTTCTAGGACAGTGATGCATCCATAAGCCACATTAAATTGCCATAAAGCCGTCCACGGGCAGCCCACACACTTGCATCTGTGCTGGCTCACAGTTACTAATAGTTGTCATTAGGTGCTGAAAAATGAACACGATGGATCTCAGTCAGGGGGAGGTTAGTGTGCAGTGACTCACTGCGTACGCCCGTGAGCGAAACGTCAGCAAACACAATTGGGACCGAACAAGAGATGGTTGCTAAATGATCAATTTAAGTTAATCAAGACTTCATTATTCCTAGGTTTTTATTCTGGGTAACCTGGGAGGTTTTCTTTTGTGTGGCATAGCTCTGTCTACATTGACTCATCAGACTTGAGGGCACATGATCGTTAGCCCTTGTCTTAGCTATTAAATTATTGCTATGAAGCTTGTTTGTTTTATCTGTTCCTGAGTTCTTTGGCCCACACCCACAATCTGATCTTTCATTTGCATGTAGGCAGTGGCAAGCTCCAGCTCTGAGTTAGCTGTTGAACACAGAAGTCTAGGTATTGCTGGGACAAAGCTGAGAAACACAAATTAAATTGAAACCTAGAGAAATTTGTCTTGACACCGTTGCTTGAAGTAAGCAAACTAAGCAAGCAGTGAGCTGAAGTAGCCGTGTATATAAACCATTTGAAAATTGCCTGAGGTGCTACTTTAAGGCAGGAGACCACCTTATAAAGAGTCCTTTTATACATATGTCACTGTAATATCATAACCCATTGATTTTCTTGCCTCAAGCAAACTGGCGTTTGGGAGTTTCTTACAGGTTGTTCCTCCTCACTGTGCACAGTGTGCTTGATTCTGTACTGCTTTGCTTTTTGAGGAGTCATTTAAGCCTGGGCTAAGCTAGGCATTCCCTCCCATCTAGGAGAGTGTTGCAGAATTACACTCAACATGAGACAGAGCGGTTTTGAAATAAATTTTTGGCTCATGACAGCAGCTCTCAAACTGAGACCCACAGCATCGAGGAGTTATTTTCTACCAGCTGAGCAGGACTCAGCTTTCCAGCTAACACTGGTCTTTTTCCTCATTTCTAGAAATCAGCATACGTAAAGTGGACAGGCAAATAGAGGAAATAATTTCCTCATGTTACTCTCCCGTTAGTTTTACATATAACTGTTGGAGCCGTAGCAAGACTGATCTGTGGCTGGGGGGGGAGAGGCCGTCTGTGCTACGATGAAAAGGAGACGAGGTCTCCACAATGCGCTTCCCTGCTCGAATGATTCTACGCCAAAAAAGTCTGTCAGAACGCAAGGGCTTTGCTGCTGGTCCTACAAGCAAATCACCCACAGGGCTCTGCATGATGGCCGAAACCAATCTCAGGTTTTTTTTTCTATACAGACTCATATATTAAAGCAGAAGGGAGGTAGAGGAATGGGTTACATCCAGGCAAAGAAGTCAGGAATAAACATCCTCTCAAAATACAGAAGAAGCACACACAGAGATGTGATGAGTAGGTGCAGTTTATTTCTCTTGTCTGCTGCGCTTGCTGTGACTGTGGGCTCTTGGGACCTGCGCTGCATGCCGCCTTACACTTTGGCAGGCATGCAGGAGATCAGTTCCAAGCTTTGTTCACAGGCATTTTCCACATCTTTCCCATTTTCAGCCTTGACCCTGGCTTCTGAGGCCCTCACTGGGAGCTGAAGGTTAAACATTTCAGGTTGCAGTTGTGAAGATACTTGAATATAGCCCTTAGGCCAGTTCAGATGCTAGTGAGAAAGGGGTTAATCTATTCCCAGGCAGGAGTAGTCTGCTGGCAGGGATTTGCAAGGCAGTAGGGGCCTACCAGATGTGAGGGAACCGATTAACTCACCGCATGCCCCGTACCACAGAGGAGCTGTGCATAATTGGTACCTTATTTTAGCAGGGAATTTTTTTTTTAGAATGGGATCTATAATTAAGAGCTTAGATTAAATCCACCCTGACTGGGGAGAGTGAAGCAGAGAAAACAGCTGGGACGTTCTGGTACATATGTGGTCTAGGCTTCGTCCTTTCTTGAAACTGAGGGAAAAAAACCTTAAGGGAACCAGACATTTCTGTCACAGACTTACCTTGATTTTGTTAGAGGCAAAGAGAAGCTTTTCCTACCCTAAAACAGTGTGAATTCTGATAAGTGCTTATTTTTAAAAGGAGTGATTCATAGATACTTATTTTTCTTTAAAGATGAATTGTTTTCTGGGGAATTTAAATCTTCCTTGACAATGTTTGTAAGTTGAAATGCCACAAAGCAGTGCTGTCACATAGCAATTGGGGGATAATACCGATGAGAAGAGAAACTGGCTATTCTCGTTTGGCTGTCTGGATGGGAAGGAGCTGCAGACAGCGAGCAGAGCCATGTGAAACACTGCTAGAAGCAACCTCAAGAGGTCACCTCTGTTGCTAGGCAGGATCTGCTCACACAAGCAGGGAAAGGAAAATTAGCCTCGGAAAATAATTTCAGCTTTAATAGTTCAGCCTGGTGCTGACATTGCGGCCCAGATTTGATTTTTAGGTGATGACTTTTATTGTGGATGTAGCCTTCCCCCTCTCTTTTCTCTCCTAGCCCAATTCACTTTGAGAATGATTCTCAGCCAAGGCTCATGATTGACGTTGTCCGGAGTTAGCATCTGTGTGGTGGCCCGCATCATGATCCAACCAGCGGAACTAAACCCCTGGAAAATTTGGGCCAAAAGGCCTTGTGTGGGCAGCCCTCCAGGGAGATAGTGCTTTTTAATTAACTGGTGGAAAATGTTGGTGGGGAATGATTGCCAGTTCCATCTGAGGGGAGTGATCCCAGTGGCACGCTATAGTTTCTGCTACCTGTACAGTGGAAAAACCTCGCAGTATTAGCCCTTCTTTTCTCTCAGAGGAGCTAAAAATATGCTATTTGAAAAACTCAAAGTGATACTGGTTTGGAAGGGGAAAGGGAAGAAGCAAAGAAATCTGGGACCTACACGGAGGGCATGCTGACAAATTTGCAAATGTTTTCAGTGTCAGTGGTTCACAGGGAAAATCATCGTTGTCTGTCCTGTAAGTAATTATTTGAGTGGATTAGTCACTACTAGCTTTGGCAGGGCGTTTGATTTGATTTCCAATAAGAGGCTGCAATCTCCAGTCCTGTCAAACCAGCCAAAAAAATGGTCCGTGAGGTCAACATGGCGCTTGTCTTCTAAACAAAGGTGAAGAAGAATATTGAATGGCATTTTGGAGAGACAAAAGGAGAGCTCTCTGTTCACAGTAGCCTTGGACTGTTTATTTTATTTTGATTTTTTTTTTCCCCTGTACAGTGAGAAGCTCCTGGGATGAAGTTAAAATGTAAAAATCTCAGATTTCTTGGAAAAAGCCCCAAAACATTTCTAGCTTCTTGGATTAGGGGGTTCTGATATCAAACAACGGTGGCTTGCATTGCGCCAGTGAGGTGGATCCTACATTGCCAGCTCAAACCTTGCTGCTGTAGAGCAGGATTGGTGCCTGCCTGCAACAAAAATGTGAAGGCTGCCAACTTGAACCAGCTCAAGAGCTGCACCAAGGCCTGCTGAGCCGTCTGATCTGCTGGGCGGCCTGGGGAGCAGGGCTTGGTAACCTCGTCAGTTGTATCAGTGAAAATCATCCCAACTCAAGATTCACTGTCCAGAGAGAAAATAAATGTCAGCTTGAAGAAACATGATCAGCAGCAATGTCTGAGGGAGAGGGCTTGGAGTATAAGACTCATCATAAATTTTGGGAAACCCTGGAGAAGTCTTACACTCAGCTATGATTTTGGCAGCTCTCATTAACATTTTCAGCAGATGTTTATCCAAATGCCATCAACTGCTGTTTGCAAAGGGATTTAAGGGTACAGGAGTCACTGAGGTATCTCTTACCTAGAGCTGGGTTTTAACCATTTGAAAGTGTAATTGCAGTTTGCACCATATTGTAAACTGCTCTTGGTTACTCAGTTAGTTACTTTTTCATGCTTCCACTTTTCTGAAGGATGATCTGCAGATCCTCCAAATGCAATGAAATATACTCTCACATTTAATCAGCATTGATTCCCTGAAGAAGTGCTGGGAAACAGGATATAGAGACAAGAGCTGAGTGTGCTGCATTTGCCGACCATATGCTGGGATATTCTCTTTCAGAGTGGGCTCCAACAGTAGCTTGTATTTGCAGGCATAGAAATGGAAACAACACAGATTGGGAGTAAACAGTGTTCAAGAATCATCTTGAGATCTAGCATCCTTTACTTCAGAGAGGGAAGCAAAAGGAAGAAAAAAAGAGAGAATGAGATAAGGCCAGATCACAAGCATATCAGTTCTCATTGGCGTCCCAGCAAAGAGGAGCTTAAAGGCGGGGTTTGAAGGAGGATAATTTGCAGATGTTTATAGGCAAGATGAAATGATGGTGGCTGTGAGAAGGAAGCACTCCGTGGAACTGTCTGGTTGCCAAATCCCACCATCAAGTGACTTCTGGTGAATAACGTAGCCCAGGGTTATGCCAGAGTTTGCATTGCTTCCACGTATACGCAGGAGAGAAATAATGAACCAAACTTCCTTATCCCTTCAGCTGATCACAGGACAGCTCCTGTATGTACTGACGAGCATGAGCCACTCACTGCTGCGCACCGGTTCCTCACCTCCTCTCAGCCCATGGAAACTCGCTCTGCCCAAGGCTGGAAAGCAGCTGTGCTGGGGACAGGGGGAGCGACGGAGACTCCAGACCAAGTACGTGTATTAGTCACTGCAGGAACCAGGCAGACAGGATACTGCTTGCAGGGAGCCAGGAAAGCAGCTGTTTTGAAGGACCCTCTTAAAACCTGGATTCCTTGGTGTAACACAAGTTGTGCAGAAATTCGTAACTCGTAAGCCTGAGCTTAGTTTTTTTGAAAGGGAGGCCCATCAATCTGCTCCAAAATGTGCTCCCTGCACACCTTGATTACCTCTCTCTTCTAGCATCTACCACCCACAGATAGACCCATCTCCCTTTTCCTCTCCACTAGGTCCACTTCACCTTACAAGCTGCTGTGAACCTGGGAACTTTCTCTATCTAGAGCTCTTGTCTTACTGACCAACCTGCTCTGCTCCCAAGGTCCGACGCTGTTTGTGAATGTGCATGGTTTAAGGACTGGTAGGAGCTAAAACCCACAGGGAATTCCAAGCTACTTTGCATCAATAAGATATTTGTTTAGATTCCTCTCTTTATGGTATTTCACAGGGATATTATGATGAATGATTATTGCATAATTAGTTATCATATGACATACATTATCAATATTTATTGATATTGATCAATACAAATTATTGCGAAAAACCTGTGGTGCTTGTTACATGTGTGGAGTGCTTGGCTACAACATAACCCACAGTTGTATTCCAGGTATGACCGAGTTACCTTCTCTCAGAGGCGTTCCCTCTCTGTGATGGGTGGAGAAGCAGAGTGGCTGTGATCTTCAGGGCTGGAGTCAGACCAGGTGAGGATGGTGGGGAAGGAGGAGAGGAGGAGGTCCACCACATGACAAGATATACCCTGTAGCAGAGCTCTGGACAATGCAACCAGAATTCATTGAGGAGAGCAGTTGCCATAGGTAGGAGTGGCAAGTATGGCAATATGTCATAAGGCTTTCATGGCTTTGAAGACAAAAGAGACGTGAGGCAGTTGTTGCGCACATGTGAGTCTGTATTTGATGTTCTAAACCAAGAAAGACGTTTTTTCCTGGTTTTCTAAGGAAACAAAGCTTATGCTCTCATGCTGCTTGTCCATCTGTTTCCCCTGTGGTTGTTCCCCAGCAAATCTGGAATCCATTGACCACAGTCAGCCAAATTTGACAGTGGGACAGTGGGCACATGTCTCTGTGGAGAGCCGGGTGGCCTGATGCAGAGGAAGGCAGGGATAACCCCGGTCTTTAATTGAGAAAGGTAGCAGCCAACTGGACGTGAGCACTGGCTGGCCTGTTAGCCCACCTTTGGCTCTGGGTCCACCACAGCTTGTGCCCTGCCATGGAGGCTGGGTGGGAGCTCGGCTACCAGCAGGTACTAACTGTGCTTGGTGGGGAGAGTGTCCCTCCTAACTATTGCACTACTCAGCTTAACCCTGCAAAATGACATCTGATTAGCTTGGGCTCTCTAAGAAAATCTCTCACAGCTATCTTGTGCTTGGGTGATTAAAAGTATTCTGATAGGAGATGATACATTATTAAAACCCTAATTTTCTCAAGAATCTCTATTTTGGCCTGACGGTATTTTGAAGACCCTTTGAGGGCTGTCTTTTTGCAAAGCAATCACAATTGTTGTTATAAACACATACCCCTGTCGCTACCTCCCCTGACCTCACACCCTCAGATAAGCACACTTAGACTTCAGATGTCTATAGGGATTACTTTATATCTGTCCATAGCAGTGACTGGGATAAAGTGATCTTTTCTGCAAATACAGTTTAGCCTTTAGGAAGTTACTGCTTAGTCGTGTGTTAACCTCGGATATGAGCAGGTGACCAAAGACAGGCAGGCTGCAGCTTGCCTGTGCTAGTGAGCTATAAATAAAGAGGAGCCTGCAGCTAGAGTTGTCTGTGCTCTGCTGTAGGTAAATATTTGTCCATGTAAGTTTAGTGAGGGAAGCTTGTATTCAAATGACTGACCACAAATCCCCACAGCAGACTGCAATAAAAACGCTTCTGTGGCATCAGCTGCTACAGGGTATTAAGACCTCCCAAGAAAAAAAAAAGTCCAGTTCATTTTCTCAATGACATGTTGACACAGAAAGTTAGGATTTGATACCAGAGACTCAGATAATGAAGGGTCAGAAGCCAACTCAGGACACCACCAACCTCCACCTCCTAGGCTGAGGCAGGAGCAAGTACGTCTAGAACATTCTAAACATATTTTAAACATCTCAAATATCAGAGATTCCACAGTCTTCCTAGGTAAACCTAATGTTTGTGATACGTTTTCTTTCTAAAGGGTATTCCCTTCACATTCTCTGATTTGCATCCTTCCTGAAGTACATCCAGCCTCTGACTTTGATTAGAACTGGCCAAGTTCTCAGGAGCTGCTCTTGTATATCCTGTGTTTCCTGGCTTGTAAATCTGATTACCTCAGTGGTTTTGAATATCCCACTTCCCTAGTACATCCAGGATGGTTATCACTCCTGCTTCCAGTTTTTTACAGATTTCTGGTATGCTAATGAAAAGCTAAGGAGCAGAGAGGCTATGGCGTGGGACAAGTTGAGAGAGTGGTCAAATGTTGGAACAAGCTTCTCAGGAAGGTGGTGGAGTCACCACCACTGGAAGTATTCAAAAAACATGTAGACCTGGCACTTTGGGACATGCTTTAGTGGGCCTGGTGGTGTTGGGTTAACGGTTGGACTTGATGATCTTAAAGGTCTTTTCCAACCTTAATGATTCTGTGATTCTGTGAACTCCACTTCCAGACTCTCTGCAAGACCCCCAGGCTTTTGCATAGCTGCAGCAGTTTGACTGACCTTGCTTTTTCATCCCTGCAGATGTCTGGTCCTTTCTGTTCCTGTAAGCAGTAGTGAAAACATGTGCAGAGAGGGCATGCATATCATAGCAGTTGGATGTCCATGACCAGTTTATTCTTTTAAACCTTCCCCAAGCACTGTTAGGGATGGGATAGTAGGCTGTATGGTTTGACACAGCACAGCCATTCTTATATCTGGTGAGTTTGTTTGCTTGACTTGGAATAAGGCAAAACCTTAATAGTTTGGGTAGGAACATCAGAGCTCATCTAAAAGGCTACTCAGAAGAACAGTCAGTTGAGGCATATTGGACAGGGAGAGTGTGGGTCACTCAGGTAGGATGCTGTGCAAAGGCAGAGAAGGCAGAGAGCAGAGCACTGAGGAGGACAAAAGGGGTGACCACGCTACTCCCACAACATCACAACCCACTGTTTCTGCTTTGCAAACTCCTCTGTCAACTGCACCAAACCCAGATTTCTTACCTTTGCCTCTAAAGCCTCTTGTGACTTCTTTTTATGCAGGTATCTCCGTAGAGCAAAGGAGAGCAGGCTCATTGACTAGATGTTCTTTCCACTCTGCACCATGCAGCAAAGGAGCTCCTCTGTTTAAACACCATGAGTGTTTAAATGCTACACTTCAAGTCCATCCTATATATTCCTTCCTAAAATTCTCCTGTCATAAGCTCTGTGGAAAACTCACTGAGAATTAGACCAATGGCATGTACTAAACCCACTGCCAAGCATGTAACTCAGCTCTGACCTACTGCTTATGAGCATGGCTGACCTGTGAGGTAGCATCTCTATTGTCTTATCTCACATTGGGGTGGGTTGCTGTCATGTGGGCCACCTCTCTCTTCTGTACCTCAGTACAGAACTGGGGCTCTGAGTGAGCCACAGCTGAGATGCAGATAAATAAGCAATGGCCAGCAAGTTGATCAGAGCAAAGTGGAGAAAGAGTATCAGTGATTTTCATGTCAAAAAGCTCTTGAATCTTTGTTAATATAATTTCAGTATTATTCTTTATGAAAGAGTCCTGCTTAACCAAGATGACCCATCAGACTTTCCCCATCTCTAATTTTAATGTGGTTTTATAAAATGGATACATTTGGCATGTCATCTGGAAACATTAACCATGGAGGTTAAAGGGGTGAGGCTCTTCAGTTTAAAGCATCCATTTAGTGGATAGATAAATGAATTGACTAAGTGCTAGCGCATTTTTCATAGGGCTATTATACCTGATTTTTTTTCTGGGCTGGTTATAAGCTATTGGTTAATGGGGTAGAATTAGATTTTTACAGAACTCTGTGCAGATAATTTTCTTGGAAAACATTTTGAAGAGCCTGCCTGTCCAGAATATGAGATGTGATGTTCCACTGCTGTCTGATTGATTGCTCCTCAAACAGCAGGACTGTGGCTGCAAGTGGTAGCCTGTGGCTTCTCCATTAAAGTTTCTGCGCTAGCACAGGAGAGCTGTAATAAAAAGAAATGACACATTAATGTAGAAGCAGGCTTAAAGCCCTCAGATCTGAGCATCACTGGACATTAAGGAAATCTAACATTTGATCTAGAGCAGGGCTACTTGGCCTGGGGAACCTTAGGTCCAGAATCATCACGTCTTCAAATTCTGGGTGCAGACTGTTTAACTTGAGCTCATCCATCCTCATGAGATGAATCCAAATAAAGACTAATACCAAGGAAACTCCCTCACAACAGGATCTCAGAGCAATGTAGAGTCATCTCAAACTGTACAAATAGTAAGTAATATAAAACCTGTCTGGACAAAACACTTGCTACTGAGTATGCCAAAAGCTATCCTGCACCAGTGGGGGCAGAAGTGAGATTTCCCCATTTTCCCTCATGTTTTCCCATAGATGTTTTCCTCTGAAAAGCTCCCTGCCTTTCCCATATTCTAACATCTTATTCAGTCAGGCTGAGGAAGGTACATAAGGAAAGCTCTGGGATGTTCCAGAGTTACGAAGTATTTAATCTCTAGGACACCGTTATCTGAAGTCAGTTGAGACACTTCAGACAGAAATAGGTCCCATCCTAACAGACAGTAAAGCGAACATATGATATCTTTTAGTTGCTAATTGACAGGAGTCCACAAAATCACTACCAAGAAGTTACAGACAAGCATTTTTAGCCCTAGCAGTAAGGCTGAGGGATGGATAAACCACAGAAATGTTCTACAAAAGGTGAGGGGCGACTCCTTATACTCTTAGCAGATCTTATTTGCCCCAGCAAGAGGTCTAGAGGAGGGTGGTGTTATTCCTTCTGTACATACCTCCCTTGATAATACTCTCTTTTTTGTCAAACAAAAATGGTCTTCTCTTTCCACTGTATAGCCTTGACCTTACATATGTTCATTACAGAGCTCTTCATGTCATTCTGTTTTGCTCCTTTTCCTTCCCTTGTTGTACTTTTCTCAGCAAACAGAGTCTCACGATGCTCTCTGTGGCTGGGAGGAGCTCCCCCAGCACACCCCCGGATCTCATTTGCTATTCTCTGTTGAAATCCTTCTCAGGAAGCCCAAATGCTTAAAAAGTTGGCAGCGCGAAGGCTGACATGTGCCATTCGCATGTTTGCTTGTCTGGTAGCTCCTGATTTTAGCCCTCAGACAGCCTGTGTTCAGTTTTTTTTCTCTTGGAGACTTTTTGGGAGCATGTTGGTCATTTTGCCCTGAGTCTGTGTCTAAGCATGAGAAGGTTGAGTACTCTGATTGATACTCCTGTATTTTATAAACATAAAGTTAATACTGTGAATAGTGAGCTGATTTAGGATCATGCCTTGACAAGTTCATTCATGCTGAACTGGAAGTGGACGGGGGCCCAAAATAGCCTGTGAATGCCTGACCAGGGGAGGCGGAGATGACAGGCACCCAGCTTCCTAGCAGGGGCTCATTTATTTCGCATGAAGCTACTGTTGGAGGTCAAGGCCTGTTTATTGGAACATGATGTGACTGCATCGCTTCTGTTAAAATACAAACAAAGAACAGTGTCAGCCGAGTGACACTGAGAACAGTCCTTTTAATGAGGTGCATAAATAACAGACTGTCTCACTGGAAATCCATAATGGTGTCAGTACAAAACAGGGGATAATAAGGAGGTGCCCCCAGCTATCGTATTAGATATATTAGTGCTCTCTAAGATTTTGTCTCAGAAAGCTCCCACCACTTTTGGGGGATCCTGCAAAATGAAAGTGTTTGGTTTTGAAACTGGTACTCATAGAATCATGGAAATGTTGGTTGGAAGTCCCCATAGCAGGTCTCTCCTGATGAAAATGTCTTCCCTTAAGGTCAACCTGGGCCTCCTAAACAGTGAACTTTGGCCACCACCTCTTGTCTCCTACTGCTGAGAAGTATCTGCTGTCTTTGTACCTCTCCATCGGGTGGTTTTGTAGGCCACCACTAGCTCACCTCTTACACACTCTCTTTCCAGCCTAAGCAAGCCCAGCTCCCTCCACCTCTCCACAGGGGTACATCCTGTGGGCCCCTGAACACCCGGGCAGACCCCACTGGGCCCTGCCAGTTTCCCCACATGCCCCTTGACCTGGGAGTCGAGGGCAGACACAGCAACCCAGGTGTGGCCTCACCACCACCAAGCAGTCCAGAATAAATAACTTCTCTCAGTGCTGGCTGCCTTCCTCCTACCCAGATTACATACAGGCTTTCTGAGCTGCTGTCAAAAGACCCTCATGGGTTCTCTTCCTCCATGAAGTTGTCCAGTTGCTTTCTGAACTTCTGTAAAAGTTTGCATGCCCCACAGCAAGAAGTTACAGATTTCTGAAGAACCACTTCCTTCTGCTTCTGGAGAACTTGCTAATTGCTAGTCTCATTTCTTGTTCTCGTACAAGAAAGCACAATGAACCATTGCATAGTATTTATCCTCCCCCTGCCCTTCATGGTTTTATAGATCTCTATAGAAGTGATAACAAAAGAGAGGACAAAAATATGCAAGTGAGACAAATGCTATATTCTGCTTTTCTGCCCCTTTGTTCCTTGCAGCATGTGACTCCTCATGCTTCCTTTGAGTGTCAGCTTTAGCGATTCTCTCCCATCTTCTGTTTCCTTCTCCTTCATCTTTATGGCACTCTGCCAGTAAACATCAACTAGGATTAACTGAGGCTATAAACAACCATTTTCCTGCTCATTCACCTGTGTTGTTCTGGCAGTTGCTTAGTGGTAAACGTATGATTAACTGACATACTTTAGACAGCAATATTCTCACGTTTAATTCCTTGCCTTTGAAAGGCAGGCTTACACAATCTTCCTCTGCATTCTCCCAGGCCACAGAGCCAAGAACTGCCACAGGCAGAGGTGCTATCAAGACCCCCAGCTGGATTGTCATCTGAATTTCATTAGAATTATGAATAGTGCCGCAGATGAAGTTGACTGGGGAAAAAAAACCTTAATCTGTTAAAGAGCTGCAAAAGAGCTGTAATTCTTTCTAAAAGATTGCTTTGGCGTCTTGCTTTGCTAATCTGGTGTTTGTGTTTATAAGGACAGTCAGTAGGCATCCTCAAGCAACAATTTTAATGTCTGGTCGACATATGCTGTTTACATGATTTAGAAGGCACTGATCTTGCAGGCAGTTTGACATTCAGCAAAGAACAGGGCCTGAAGGGAAGGAGATAACCTGCAGGTTAGGAACAACCAGCTGAACCCTACAAAAGCTCACTCTGCTCTCAAGAGGAGCTTTGCTAGAGCAAGGGTTCCAGGCTGGGTCTGAGGGAGCGGTACAGTTCTAGGCCACCTATCTGAATCCGGCACGGGCAGGAACTCTCCGAGTCCTCAAAATCTTCTGTTCATTCAAGACCTACTAGTAAATAAGCTGGTCATCTCCACATGAGTGGGAAAACTGATGTGGAGTACAGCTGATGGTGTCCTGCTAATACTGAAACCAGGAGTTTCCACTCTTCACTCTGTTGACTCAGTTACCCCGAGCCTGTCGCTAATGGAGGACAGTGTTTGTCCCGCGAGCAAGAGATGATGAAGCAGAAAGGGCAAGCAGCCTCTGTACAGGATGCGGAATCATCACAGGGCTGGCAGTTACCCTTGCCAGGGACTTCTCCCATGTGTATTAGCCTATTCCAAAGCAAATTAAGCTGCATACTTTTGGGCCATGCGGTTAAAGGTGATCTCTAGTTAATCCAACACAGAGGTGTGCTGATAGGGAGGCAGTCTTGACCACGAGATTTATTATGCTGCAGAGCCACCTTGTATGGAGGAAAGCCCCTAAAGCTGCACGTGGAGGTGGACACCACCCTGTAATGGGGAAGAGGCTGGAGGAGACACAAAGCAGCAACCAAAAATCCTTGATATGAGCCTTTGGACGGACTGAGTGCAAGTTGCTGTTAGGGTGATACTTGGCTATGGCTTAGAAAAACGAGTTGCTTGTGCAATAGGTGGTAATTCATAAGAGGAGCTGGATCTTCACTTCCCTAATGCCTTTGTGGCGTCTGTACTTCTAAAATTATTGAATGGCACCACCTTGTGGGAGCTTGAAGTGGATGAGACTTTTCCATCTTTATTCCATGTGTTGACTCTGCAGGGGTACATTTGAATAGTGAGACATGCAAAGGTTGACTCATTCTCATGCTGCCTGTCAAAGACTAGGCAGTCATCAAGAACTGGTTTTCTGCTTGTTTTCTGCCAACTGACAGAAACAGATTTTAGCACCTAGTGGTGCTTAACTGATTTTGCCTTTTTTAGTGATCCCACTGGAAAACTGTAAATGCAGATTTAATAATTAAAACTTTTTAGTTATAGAGAAAATGCAGAGGAAAAACACTGAAATATACGTTAAAGGCCATCTGTCCTGTGTGTAATGTCTTCCCTCTTTCTAAGATGTGAAATTCATGTGTCAGCATGACATACATCATAAAATTCACTAAACTCCTGAAAGTGAGGTGTAACTGGAGAATTTGCCATATGTAATATTGTGCTTGCCTTTAGGGATTACCCTGGCAATGGCAACACGTGTCCTTAACTGCAGAGTTTCTGGGAAATGTCAGACGTATGTTCATGAATAGAACAACAACCTGTGTACAATTGAGTCCAAGAGTTTCCAGAAAGCATTGACTGCCTGCTGTGTATTTTATACAGCACCAGGATGCATGTTATCATGGGTATGCAGGAACCCAGGATGCAAAATAGCCGCTGATGAGAGTCGGTGTGACTGTACATGTATGGAGTATCAATTTTTTTTGGTCAAGTGGTATTATCACACCTCTATAAATCCCAGACAATATGGCAGCTCCTTGAAATCTACCCAGATAAGATTTTGCAAAGGTAAAGAGATGATGTCCTGAAAAAAGGACATATTGTAGCCTAGATGACATCAAGAAAATGGAATGGAATCTTAAGCAGAATATAGGCAGGTGAGCAGACAAATTCATCCACTTCTATTGCCCACGGTGAGAAATACAATAAAAACATAAATAAATACAAATAGTTGAACTGCCAATTAATATTTCGAGCCTGCTTCTCAAACTCAATTTCAGCTTTGGAAAGAGCGTTTTGCTTTTACAGTGTTGCACACCCAGCTGTTTGCCCACCCAGGGTTTTTCTAGGCATAGCTACAGAAGCAGGTCATGCTGGGTGCAAGGTTGTGCCAGAGACATGCTGAGAACACGTGGGCAAAATCAAGGGTCAAAGCCACGTGGTCCAAGAAGTGAGCAGGGCATCAGGAAAAGGGACGAGGAAAGCTTGGCAGGAGATTAGAGAGGTTTCTGAGAGCAGGCATCAGGCTAGGAGTGAGAAGGCACAAGGCCAGTCAAAGCAGGACTCTGGGCTCCGGCCATCCTCCCGTCCCTCACTGTCTGCCTGATGTCTGCTGGCTGGTTCTGCCCTCGAGCCTGAGAGACCTGCAGGCAGGGAGCGGCTTACTGCATGTTACCCATAACCCTGGTCATCAGCCAGGATCACACCATCTTAGGCATTGTGTGAGCACAGAATAAAAGACAGTCCCTTCCCCAGAGAGCCTACAACATGACGATAGACCAAGATGTACAATTAGGAAAGCGTGTGCTACGAAAACAGTTGAGCGGCGTGAGAGGCAGTAATATCAGCACATCAGCAATCTAACCTCTGTCGAGTACTTTTTCCAGCCATGACAGCGAAAGAGAGTTTAAAGCGGGGATCTCAAGGGAAAAATGAGCCAGTCTCAGGGACATTGATGGGGATTTCCTCTTCACTGTCTCAGATGTGCTTATGTGGGAGAAAAGATGAAGATGTTCACTTGAAAATTCAGAAAACTGATGACAGCAGTGACCTCCCAGGATCAGTCAGGAGACAGATACAATATTCAGCTGTTGAATGGCAGTGGTGGGAAGAATGGGGATTTACAGGCTGAGGAGATGAGCAGTGAATGCTTGCAACCTCGATGAAAGGGTGTGAGGGAGCCCCTCTAGTGGGAGCATCCGAGAAAGGCAACCGCAGCCATCAGCTGGGAAAACGATCCTTGCAGCAGCGTTCAGGATGGTCACAAACATGAATCAAGATTGTCCCAAGAAATGGACAATGCAGTATAATTTATATTATGCAAGAAAAAAAAAAGGAGAAAAAAAGTCCAACAGTTTCCGCCAAAATGATTGCAAAGAAAGTTCCTTCCTGACTTGATACCTGGTGGTGGAGTCAAGCCTGAGCATGTGAGCAGAACATGCCGATTGTGCACACAAGAGACTTTAAATTGCGTAGAAACAGCAGCGTATTTCACACCCTTTTAGCCTGGGCTCCAGAACCCCGTGTTCATTCACCAGGTGCTAGGGAAAGTCACGGAGACACTGATATGCTCATATTAAAATATTGGCCCCACATCTTGTGTGAATCCAAGGTAGATGGAAAGACTTGTAGCATGTTAGAAAAAATAATACCATGAAAGAGAAGACACATTGACTGCCTCTGTTATTTGAGGAAATCACTCACTCTGTTTCTACCTCAGTTTCTAATTTGTAAAGTGCGGGCTGAATAGTAATTTTTCACTCTTTAAAGAGTTGCGTGGCAAAAATCATGAAGGCTCTGAAATGCCAACATACTTAAGACAGGGAACCAGATCAGTTTCTGGCCCTGATATATAGTTACACCAATTTTTTTACAGTTTGCAGATTCTCCTTTAGCACTGAGCTGCCAAATAGGACAGCTGACCAGCAGGGCCACGGAGGGAGAAGACGGCTCCAGCTGCAGAACAGGCTTGATCATGACAGTCCCTTTCTCCTGCAGGAGCTGTGGCTGTCAGGACAATGCCTCTGCCTGATGAAAAGAAGTCCTCGCTTTCACGGACGAGGAGGATAATGCATATTAGCCATCTGTAATAGTTTAACACTTTCAATTTTATGATGCGACAGCACATTCAATATTTCCACCTATTTATGTAGTGTTTTTAGGGCTGTATTTGACAGGCTTTAATGTAAACATGGCATTGCTGGCACACAGACAGCATTTTTTTTGGCATTGCTTTTACAGTGTCTTTACATAGAATGAGTCAATGTGTGACTCATGTAAATTCAAATTTTTTACTTCGAGCAGATGCGGCCCCTCAGTGTAAGCCTGAGAACAGTTGGGGTGTTGCTGGGATTTTAGTTTCAAGCCTCCAAGCCAACAGTTTCAAATCTGGGTTAAAGTTAGATGCCTGTCTAAAGTTAGATGCCATGATAGATGGCCTCATTTTTAGGAGTGAGTCCTGACAACTAGAGCTGGCTGGGAGAATGAATTTCTGTTTCACAGAGATGATTCTATTTTCAGGATATTTTCAGACCCCAGATCAAGATCTAAATCACTGAATTCAGCCATCATTTAGAGATGAACAACATTTCATCTTGCCAACATCAAGACTGTTGGAGATCCCTAGCTGCAGCCGGTGTTTAGCCAGGCCGCTGGAAGAACGTGGAGTCCCAGCTCTGCTGTCACCTGCCTGACTGAGCTGTGGGGCGGCAGGAGTGCAGGCTGGCTACGGCCCTTACTGCCTGGTTCCCAAGTGCTCTGGAGCTCAGGGAACAAGCCAGTCTGTGAGCCCATGGACTGTCCTTGGGACTTGGCATGGCAGAGTTGTGCTAGATCCTTGGGCTCCACAGCAGCCTTAAAGGTAAAAAGACCACAGAGAGGCCATAATAGAAACCCTGACTGTTCTTCAGCCCTGCTAGGGTCAGACCTCACCAGAAGCTTTCGTGGAGCTCTTCAGAGGAGAACGATTTCCATAAAAACGTTCCAGGCTTCGCACTGAAGACTTCAGTAGCTTTGAACAAAGTCAAAGTCTTCAGCATGCCCGCAGCTGAGCTGAACTTCAGAAGGTGAGGTGTGTGCACAGCACAGTGCCATCCACACCCCCTGAAGCAACAGCTCTAAGATGAGGGAGGAGTCCCCAACTCATGTCACACAGGGTGGCTATTGAAGCCTGTGAAGCCACATGAGGTGTCTAAAATTGGTACTGTCAGAAGCTTCAAGTTATTTTCCCTGGCCTTCAGCTACTTTTGTGGAAAGGTGAGGAGCTTTGGTAGGTCCTTCTAGCAGCTCTGTGTAGGCATCTCGGATCCTTAGCCCATCTCACATGGCACTAGATGCTGCATTTAAGGATGGCAGCCCCCTGTGAATACTCAGTCACTGCCAGGCAAAGCAAAGGGAGGGCCACCTCAGGTATCTGCTGAGGTTTCACCACCATCCATGATGCCAGGGACATCCCCAGACTAACTCCTGGCCACCCAAAGCCTGGATTTTTGATTCACTGACCACGGCTTGGTGCAGAAATGCAAAGCCTGAGACAAGGAGGGAGACGGGAGAAACCACGTCCAGTGTGCAATGCACGTGTCAACTGCAGCATGTACTGCTGAGCAAAGGGGAGCTTGCAGTCTCAGAAGGTGAATATAGGCCATGGCCCTTCATTAGCCGGCATTATTATTAGGGTGGTACCCAGAGGAATTTTGCTGCCAGTGGTGTATCTCTCCTTCTGCAAATTATCTTATATCCCATTAAGAAAAGAGGGCCACACTGATGTTTTAGTTTAATTTCAGTACCTTGTTGTTGAGATCTTGAATGAGTGTTTGCAAAGGCAGTCTGGCATGAATCACCCAGAAAGGTGGCAGTAAACATGAGTTTGTGCAGGCTCCATTTTATGGAGGGAAAGAGCTTCCACCTCCTAGGTTTACACCTAAAAACAACAAAAAAGGAGACAAGAAAAACAGCATCCAACTGACATGTATATTGAAAATGTAAGCCATCCTTCTAAATTCCAGCGAAGATCTCAAAATTGAGATGATTTTTTTCTGCCTGTTGCCTTGGTTACTTTGTAGTAAAAGTTCTTTCCTTATCACCGGTTATCAACTTTATCAAAAGGACATAGTTCTGCTCATGATGGGCAGAAGACTCTTTTTAAACAGCATATAGCAGTGATTAACTTAAATCCTGCAGTAAGCTGAAGAAATTCAACATCCTTTGGGGCATTATTGATTAATATTTCAGTATGTTTAATAAGGCACAAATAGAATTTACTTTTCTGTCCTGAATCAACAAGATATATGAGCCAGAGGCTTCATAGAATCATTTAGGTTGGAAAAGACCTTTAAGATCATCAAGTTCAGTCAGTGGAAGGGTGGCTTTGACTGTGAAGATCTTTAAATTCTCCTTTAGTGTTGAATTCAACAGCTGTTAGCTGAGATCTCCCTAAAGGCTGTTATGCACTAACAGCTATTTCAGGGTTTCTGATATTTATAGTATTTGTATGGTCAGACAGCTCAGAGGATGTCCAGGATGATATTTTCCTGGGTGCTGATGAATGAGCACTGAGGCAGCGCTCCCACAGAAAGTTCACAGTCCAGGCAAACACCGTACCTCAATGGACTTAATGGGAAACCACACTGCACAAAGCATTTCTGAAGCATCAAAATGCTTCTGCTTTAAGCAGCCTTACGGAATTTCCTGCTTTCATTTTGCTAGTAATCCATCTGCTATTGAGCAACTTCTCACAGACCAACTTCACGTATACACTAAACAGTAAAGAAGAAGGAAACAGATGACCAGCTGCAGGTTAGCAGGCTCTGAACTCATTATATGTGGTAGCAGAAGCAATTTGTCACTGGCTGAGTCATCCCAAGTGTCCTGTTCAGGGAATCCACTATTCCAATACAATTCTTTGAACAAAGCATTAGAGATAATAAAGTCCAGAAGAATCTTACTTGGACAAATACAATTCTCAAGTATTTCTGAAGTGCTTATTGTTGATAGGACTGCGCGCTTATCCCAGATTAAAAGCCCATTGCAGAAAAACCCACTGGAAACTGCGGAGAAGGTAGTGGCCAGTGGTTGTCTTTGGCTCTGAAGTATATTGTCTATGAGACAATGAAATGCAGGGCCTAGGAACTGTCGCTCTTGATGACTGAATTACCTTCGAAGTCTCTCTCAGTCTCTGAGGCCTCAGAAGACACTGCGAAGAGTCCCCTAACAAATAATTTTGTAATAATACTAAGGCTGAAGGTAGTTTTCAGTAACCTCCAGCAGTTAATTATGGGATTATGACTTGGAAACTGTAGGGTTTAGCAGAGCTGCTCACAACTTGGATTTTTCTTTTGTAATGAATTCCATAAAAATAATTTTAAAAATATGTTAATCCCTTTTTGGACCATGAGTTTTGTCAAAAGATGCAATGAAACCAATACACTCTGCAAAGCGTCTCAGTCCCATGAGCACTGGCATTTCCCACACAAAAATACACTGATGTTAACTTTCTGACAAGCTCTTGTTCGCAACACCAATACAGCACTAGAACTACTAAGAAGGTTCAGACAAATTTGTCATCATTGTGTTAGGAATGGCACAGCTATAGTTTTTTATTTACTTGCTCCATCTACATGGTGTTAGGGCCTTGGAGTTGCAGTTTTGGTGTAGTATCAGCTGCTGCATATGCACAGAACAAAGACCTTCATATTTACGGGAAAAAAAATCTTACTTTGGAGACTGTAAAGCATTTAGCCTCGTGGATATTGTGTAGCACTGAATTCCCCAGGTTAATTATAAGCTGTGTAAAAAAGCATTGCTTTTCATCAGTTTTGTAAACTAAATGTATTCATGCCTTCCTGAATGCTTTCTCAGTAGTTGTCAGCCTTGACATTCACATAGAGGTATGGTGAAACAGGGCACTGATACCTGTAATCATCACAAGGAAGGAAAATGTCCAACAGTAGAAGACTCTCTCACAGTTCCAGCCATTCACTGGAAAAACAGCATCTGGTTCAATGTATCTGTAGGCACAGATTGTCTGCAAGGGCTTTTTGTTCTTTAAACAGAGCTCAGCTGACAGGTTACTTTCTGGCAGAGGCAGGGTAATCTATTTATGTATTGTCTTTGAGAGGTGTAGCCTCGAATTAGGACAAGAGTTGGGAACTGAAACAAATGGGCTCACAGAAATGGGAGACACCAGGATTGTTGGCATGCAGGCTCTGTGCAATCAGGTCTCAAAAGCATTTTCAAAAAATGGAATAAAATGAGCCTTGTTGTTTTCATAGCTGATTAAACTGAGCTGACATCTCATCCTCCAGACACAAGCATACTACTTGATCTAACCTGTATTTGAAGAGTTGTGTGACATTCACTGAGAGTTAGAAACATCTTTATCCTTCCTTTTGAGTTATTCCAATGTTTACTGAGTGCCTGCCTTTAGAAATGGGCAATCCCTCCCTGGGAGCTGACAAAGGAAAAGCATTTGATTCATGGCAGTAGAGATTCTGCCCTGACTACCCTGCAGCATCTGACAGTCCCCAGGCTCTGGCAATCCCACCAGCTGCCCACCAGCAGTTTCCCTGAAAACAGAGAGTTCAATAGGCCAAATAGCTTATTTGGGCCCTGGGAGCCCCGTTCAGAACACAGGCAGAAGGATGCCACTAATTGCACCTCATTGCTCTGTGTCTTCTCCAGCACTCTGAGAAAGTTCACTCTTCAATTCTGCCACCTCACTTGGGTCCTGCTCGTGACCCATCTCCTGGCCCAGCTCACTCTTTGTCCTAAGCCCAGTCCAGCTTCAGACCTCAGCAACCGTCCCCCTTGCTCAGGCTTGTTCAGACCCCAACTCCTGCTTCCTGCAGCGTTCCTCATGCTCAGACTTAGGAGGGAAACTGCTTTGGGAAAGACTCAAACGTATTTTAAAACTTCTGTTCCTTAAAGCAAGAAGATGGATTGAAGGAACAAGTATTCATAACAACTCAAGAAATGCTCTTAAAAATTCCTGATAATTGCTGTGAGGGGCCGTTCACAACTTTGCTAACCCCAATCACACTTCATGCTTTGCTATCTGCATCTCTCTCAGCTACTCCTTCCCAGACATGGAGGATGTAACATAAAGTGTTAGCACTAGGCAATCACAATGTTATAATGCCAGGGATTTCCCTTAAGTACCCCACTGGAAGCAGAAGAAAACTGCAGATTTACCTAAGTAGTCTCCATAAATTGTCCTGTGAAACTGGATACAGAAGACTCTGTGTCAAAATCCATCTTCAGTCTTACACCTTCCATATTTCACAGTTTGTGGAGATGCTGTCACATTTGCAGCAGGCTCCACTTCACCATAAGTGCATTGCAAGGCAATTCATCAACTGGCGTTGCTCTCTCAGTGCTCATGTTGCATCGACCTATGCTTTTGGTGGCCACCACACTGTGGTGTTACTTCTAAAAGGCAGGCCCATATGAATACCCATATATGCTGGGAGCATTTCCTACATCAAGGGCTCTGTCTATACACTGAGCTTAGGAGTGGACAAAGGAACAGGCGGAGGCACACTCAGCCCCCTTGATTTGTGTATTTTCTGCCCATGCTGTTTGCGGTTTGCTGTGGTAGATCTCAGACTCATTACACTTGGGAAGTGAAGCACTAGGTGACATTTGGATGTAGCAGGCTAAGTCCTTCAGAAGCTGGATGAACAAGAGCCTTCAGGAAAACACGGTGTTGCCCAGGCTCCCCTGCCTCTTGTGAGTGCTCCAGATCTTGGTACAACGTGCAGGTAAGCATTTAGTGTAGCAGTATGAACAGGACATATGTCTGCATTACAGCAGTGCTCAACCGGCAGCATGGAGGACATAATCTGAACGTCTTCCATGTTTTTCTAGATGACTTTTTTTTACATATATTCCATAAGACTGTTGCATTTTAGGTAGTTATGTTTCACTTCTAAATTTCTGCAGGTAAATAACCATCTGGAGATTGATTTATTCTGCATACAGCACATCAGCTGGTCCCATTACATGTAATTCAAATGCTTTCCAAACTGGTAAAGCTCTGCTTATTTTAATTTCCAGCCTCCAGCCATATAGTCAGAGGTTGTTTCATTTACTGTTTGAATTCTGCAAGCAGAAGTGAAATATTCTGCAATTCAGGGCAGGTCAGTCTGTAGATTTTTCCATTAGCTCAAAGCCTCTAGTTAGCTGGATGAATTAGAGCTGCTAAGTGTGTAGCAGGATAAAAGAAACCTTTCGTGCTCCATAAAACCAGCCTTCTGTGTTAGCTATACTATTCCAGTTTCTTGACATAGGTAAGCTGCCCACCATTTTCTTAGTAACAGGGCAGTTTCTTTTCTATCCAACACCTGCAGTCTTTGACCTTGATTTTATCAGGTGTTTTAAGTCACACTGTTTTTCACTGCATCTCTGAGTTGGGATCCACCCTTGCCACCATCTGAGTCTATCACTCTTTCCCCAAGCACAGCATTAAGAGCATGAAGAAACCAGAGAGGTGCAGTGGGGCTCTGTGCAAGGGTGCTAACTCATCACACAGTGTGCCCGTGAGCTGCACCGTGCATTCTGGGCTGGCTGTGGAAAGCAGGACACAGCGAGCTTTGCTAGAGGCTCACCATGGCTGAAGTGATACCATCCACCACCTACAGATCAGGGTTTTTTTTTCCCAAGGAGAGGAAGACCAGCAGACAGGTTACTGAAAAACAGCATGCCTCTGAATCAAGAGATCAGGTTTCTGTAACTCTCTTGCTTTGTGCTCGGGCACCTGGTACACGGCAATGGCTTTACTTCTTTGTGTGTCCTGCCTAGACATCCTGTGCCCCTCCTGTGCCAAGCGCCTAGAGGAACTGGCATCAATTGTGTCCTGCAAACAGATGCCAATAAAGATCACTGATGAAAGGTAGAAAGGGAGCAAGAAACATCTCATTGCATTTTTTGACAGATGAAGGATGCTGGAGATGGTCCAAATCTTCTTCAAAGCCTTTTGTTCTTCTGTTTCCCAAGCGGCTTGTTCTTTGAAGTTTTTCATGTGTGCGCCCAGGCAAAAACTTGGCGGGAAGGAGTTGAGCTCAGCTCAAATTAGCCACTAGACCGCTGTGGCCTGTGGCATGCCTGCTCCTCCCTTAAAGTAAGGGAATGTGTCAATCCCATCAGCCAGTGAAATGACAAACATGAAAGCCCCAGTCCCAGCCAAATAAGCGATTCATCCGCAGTCTCAGCGACCAAAAGCTGCTGTTATTTTTCTCTGTTTCCAGAAGTTATCTTCATCCACCCTTGACCCCACAGTGCTCCTCATTGCTCCCCGTGTCTTTACACAGAGTGGCAAGAGGAGGACATGACACAGAAAGGATGATAAGCCTAAGCCACGTTCTCAGTAATACGCAGTTTGCAAATCCTTTCTGCTTCAGTTTATTCCAGAAACAGGATCTATTGAAACCCTCTATCCCTGCAGTGCAGTATGGCCATTGCTAGTAACAGGCCACAGGTTTTGTACTGAGTTTGCAAAGGCTCAGTTCTCAGGCTTGTCAGGCTTGCTTTGCCTGGACTTTTATTGACCTGCCTGCTGCTTTGTTTAAATTTGGCTTAGCTGTAAGAGCTTTTTTTTTTTTCCTTCTGATCAGGTGGCTATGGCTGATTTGTTTTACTTTGATTAGCACTGTATGGTACAACCATAGTTTTATACAAATAGCAGTAAGAAGTAGCTATTCTGTGCACCATGCTCACAACTCCAACTTAATACGCTAATGTTAATAGAGTTAAATCATAGGCCTGGTATGACATCAGAGGCCTTGAGAGGTGGAAGCACAGGATGTGGTGCAGAGGAGTACAGGCATGGGATGGTAAGAGATGGGGCACAGGCTTGATTCTGGAGACCTCACAGCTTCAAATGACTCACCTATGGTTGGTTAAAGAAATGCAGATAAGGACCAGGGCAAGAATGGTTTTAGGGGTGAGCAAAGAGGACAAAGAAATAGTATCTTACATGAATATAGTCACCATATGTAGTAAATCGGGATGTGAAATGGGGTTTCAGTCCAATGAAGAAAAAACAAGGTGTAAAAGCATGTTAACGATAATAAAAATGACCCTCAGAAAATTGTAGAGTGAGGAAGAAGAAACCGTCACCATCAACCTCACATTCCTCCCACTGAAGGACTCCAGATGCTGACGATTCCCTGTAACACCCCCACCAGAATGAAACCACCAACCTTAGGACCCAGATGAGCAAGGGCAGGGGGAACATAACATCAGGAATAGGAGTAGAAGTTAAGAAGTGTGTGCGTAACAACAACAACAACAACTATTATTATTATTATTACTATTATTATTATTACTATTATTATTATTATTGAAAATTTTTCTGGGTAGGCATTTGGGGTTTTTTTCTGTGATAATTAGACCAGGACTAATAATGAATTTTGGTTAGAGTGCTAAGATTTCAGTTATACTACCAATAAATTCTTGTCTTTTTATATAAGGTAGGTTTCCCTTTTGCCCAGGAAAAAATATTTTGGGCATAACACTGTAATAAGGTTCCCAAATAACTCAGAAACACACTATATTTTTCACAGGCTCACAATAACCAAATAACTTTATGAGCTGAAATCACCATGAAAATGTGAAAAATGCATCTGCCTGGGAAAGGTCTAAAGAGCTGCTTGGTCTCAACTGAAATGGTAAATGGTGTTTTGGGTAAAATAAACTTTTTTTTTTTCCCCCCCCAGTTTCATCCTTCAAAACTGTTCCTGCTCCGTTGGACGCTCCCTCTGTGAGTAAAAACTGATTCTGCTCACCTTCTAGCCTGCACTTTGGCCAAGAGAGAAGCCACAACATATACCTTATGAGTTAGGATACATTATTTTTAGCCACAGGTCAAAATTCAAAGAAATAAACAGAAACTCCCAAACTCCTAATCTTCCAGTTCCCCATGCTAATGTCTTAAATTTCTAATGGATCTATAATGTTTTACAGATGCATTATGTTTGTAATAAAATTCAGAAGAGATGTACTGCCACGAAACATGTGCCCTCAGCTCCAGCATTTCTAAACTCCTGGAAAGAACAAAACAGTCCAAGGACAGGAGCCAACACGGCAGGACAGTACTCTGGCACAGCAGAGACCTGTGCCATTTAACACCACACAGAAATGAGCAAACCATGTGAAGGACTCCCCTAGTTTTGTGCTGGGATTCCTGGGCAGAATTACTGTGTAACTTGTAATTGCAAGGTAGCCTGTAATCACAGGGGTTTTCACATCCCAGGCATCCTGGGCCTGTGGTGTAGAGGTGATTGCTCTAAGCCCGGTGGCATTTCTGATTCTGGGATTTCAGCTTCCCTCTTCCATGGAGATATCTGCAGGACATTTTTGTCTTGACTTTTATGTGTCTCTGCACACGTTGGGTTTGATGTTGCAGCCACCCCTCTGTGACTGAGGGCTGCCCCTGAAAGGGTGTTGCTTCCTCATTTCTGCTCTCCTGGCTGTAGACTCCGGCACCATCCCTTGTCCCAGTCTAGCTGCCCTGCAGCCTCGGGGTCAGCTTGGTCAGCAAAACAGAGTCAGTGCCAATTTATCCCTCTTCCATCTCCAAAAAAACATGGTCAAATTTCTGGTCCAAGTGAGCCCATGAGCTCGCAGTCACCAGGAAGGGGAACACACAGCCCAGGCTGCATCTCCCGAGGGCTGGATGGCCAAGGAAGGGAAGGCAAAAGATCCAGGTCTGCTATATGCCACAGCCCACAGCAGCTGAAATGCAGAAATTAATTTTCATTTCATTGCAAAATGACTGCCCAGCAGTGACTGCACAGCAGAGGGACAGAAGGCACTACGAAAGTGTCTCTGCTTGGTGATCACCTTGCTGTAGCAGTGGCAGAACGACTTTGGTCAAGATGATTGCCATTGGTAATAGATTTAGCATCAGAGAAGATGACTGTGGGCCTGCCTGTGCTTGGGTCAATATGCCATGGATTAACCTGCAAGTGATAATAGCATGAGGCTACCTGCTACTAAAACACTAAGCCATAATGTCC
>NC_138576.1:112530159-112578700 GCF_964289735.1 Phaethon aethereus
TTTTTAATATATATATATACACACACATCATGCCCACACAATATTGTGGCATGCTGTCACACATAATGCATGTCTTGAGGTTCCTAGATGTACTAAGGAGCCTGACAGTCAATTGCTAGCTACGTTCCAAATAATAGTCTGTATGATCTTTGGCAAATAGCTTCCTTGCACCTTGACTCCCTCGTCAGCAACGTGGGAATAGCAATGTTTCCCTACCTAATAGGGATGTTGTAAGGATATATATGATTTTGATGCCACTGTGATTGGGTCATACCTGTCTCTAGGTGGATCCTGGCACGTTGTGTTGTGCGTGAGGCTCGGTGTAAATAAGAAATGAAACTAAGTAAGTCATGTGTCTTGAAAACTGTATTTGCCCCTGAGGGGACAGAAGGGTAAAGATAATCCTGCAGTAGGGCTTGATACTCTGAGCCAAAAGGAAAACAACTTCAGGAAGAAGTAAAAAGTAGAAGCTGAGAAATTAGTGCTCTGTAACCCTGGCAGCAGGAACCTCTTCATAACTGCACCATCAGCTGGGGCTGCTTGCAAACTAAAACATACCTTTTGTGAAACTGTTTGCAAAAAAGTGTTGTCGTTTATGAAAGAAATAGAAACGTGCCTGAAAGCGCAAAAAATAAAACCAGGTCTTGGCTCTTAATTACATCAAAATCTTCAGCCCAAGGGCCTCCTACCTCCCTGCGACGTGCCAGTGAGCAGCGTGGTGGTTGTACATTCCCATAATACGTGGCTTGGGGTGACCCGCTCCCCCTGCCTGCAGAAAGCCCTTGGCAACGCTGCTCTGAGCTTAGCCACCTCAGCTATGTGATTAAATTTAAGTGGGATGACCCAGCACTTTTAATAGATATTGTAGTTAAACTGCATGACGCACTTAATCCATTCTGTATTTCAACTTCATTGGTTTTTGTTTTTTAATTCTCTTGAGTTCACCTTGATAGCTGGAACTGTGAACTCATCTGCATTGACATTACCTCGTCCCATTAAGCATCTCACAAAACAGCAAGAACAAAGGAAAAAGGCAACTCATAATCAGCCTTTTCTTTTAATCCTTGAAATACTGGTGTAGCATGCTTAGACACTTCCACATCAATGAAGAAATCTTAAATTTACCAAAAAGGTGAATGTTTCCATCCCTATTCTTGTCCACTTTACCTTTGTGGTTTGTGTTTCAAACCCAGCTTGTGTTAAAGGGAAATATGTTAATTTAGATGTCTCTTTCTAGACTCACAACATTTTGAAGATCCTTTAGCTTGTGGAGCACAATCCAGCCTGTGTATGTGTAAAAACATTTAGGTTAATAGAATTTTGAACTGCTTGTTGCAGGTTTAATTCCTTCCAAAGAGCCAAGTAAAGCGAGGCCTCATCTCATGTGTTGAAGGCTCTGCTATTGAACACGACTGATACCTCTGATGGAACACAATGAAGCTCAAGCACGTACTGGCAGGAATTAAATATTGATTTCTTTGATAGCACTCCGATTGTTACACTCAGATGTGACCAGTTATTCATCTCTCAGAGCTGAGGAAGCTTTTGACAAAAAAAGTAAGAACAAACTCGGTTTTACAAAGCTACAAAGCTTTTATACATCTAATTTGCCCATGCTACTAGCCTGACTTCTATAGCTCATGAAAGGAGGGATGCATCCATCTTTAGTACAAGTTACCTACACCAGTTTGAAAGAGTGTTGTAAAAGGACGAACTTTTGCCCTTTTGAGAAAAGCTGTCATGTTTCTCTCATAGTTAATACACCACAACTTGTATGCTCGTATTCACTCCTGCCATTCAGCAGCTGACAATACTGCGGCTCTAGATAATTGCGGGACTTTTCATCCTTGGAGAAAGGAGGGACAGAAAGGAGTGGGGAGCCAGCCAGCTTTTTTAGCATTCCCCAGCCCTTAGCATTTCCGTAAATCAAGCTAGGTTTTCAACTCACATCACTGCAGGCAGTAAGGTTTGAAATGGCCAGGCTAAATACCTGTAAGACTATCCAAGAACAGGAGAGACAGGAACAGCGCCTAGATTGACCAAATCCTGTCCTTGCCTGGTAGCTAAAATACTGTCCTTCTCTCTTCAGCTAGTTTGTTTGTTTCCTGTATTTTTGTCTTGAAATCATAAATTTAGAATGGCTTTTTCACAGGGATGGTTATCTTCCTGTTATTAGGAATACTGGGGCCAGTAGGGGCCACGAGAGCAAACCACCTTCTGTTTCCCCTGGAAAACTCCCCTGGAACTCTTCAGAAAATGCTCATGAGGTGGTCTCTCCCAAGGATACAGTGGCATAAAACCACTATCATCCTTTTTTTGCTTCTGGGATATAGCAGAGGCAACTTGAGTCAACTTGACAACAATATTTATCTGATGAAAGATAAGCTTCTACTCCTGTGCTACAACATAGACTCAAGCTCCAAGAGAAGCTTTTGGGAGGTCTAGATGCCCAAAGACCACAGGACCACCTGCAGTCCTGCTGATGAGGACTCAAAGCCCAGCCCACTCACACCGCTGACGAAAAATCTCTGCATTACAGACACTGCCCTTTTGCAAAAAGTGATTAGTTGAACCGATAAGAAATAAAAAAAAAGAACATAGGCCCTACAGCAATAGGTATGAATGTGTTACTGTAGCTGGTTTGGCTGGTATATTTTAGTGGATTCCCCGTATTTCTAATGCCAAAAATTGAATGCATAAGGTAGACTCTTGCTGAAGGTGGCAAACAGATTAGTCCATGGTGTCCTTGGGCTTAACTTCGAACTAGGAATTACTGATTGAAACTAAGACTGAAAAAACACCGTTTCCCCAGGATTTTTATCAGCTTCTGGGGGGGCAATGCAAAGTGTTAGCATTGATTTTTAAAGCGCTCTATATTGGGCATTATCTACCTAAAATGCTAACTGTGATGCTGGACATATCACAGAAGCAGCCAAGGAGTACTTCCCGCTAGGTGACGATGGGTGATACGTTATCTCTCATGAAAGACACTTTGGCCCCGAAACTAAATTCCTCTGTCAGTCCAAAAGAGCCAAATATGCCCTTAGCAAAGACATAGTAGAACTTGTCTACCTGTTCAGGCTTTTGCCACAAAGCTTTGGATTTGGTGCCTGATAATTTGCTGCCTAATCACGTGCCACTCACCCTACTGCAGAAGCCCTGTGTCCAGGGGCACACACTCAGGCACAGCAAAGTGAACCCCACTATGAAATGAGGCTTTTGAAGGGGCAGAAAGGTATTAGGTATCCAATGCCCATCACTGTACAGCTGGAGCTGGGTGCCTACCCATTTAGGCTTCGCTAAAAATACCAAAAGTGTGTATGAGACTTCAAAAGAAGAAAAATCATGTTTTCTTTCAGAATATAATGGTGTCTTAAAGATTATTTTTCTTCTGAGACTAAGATGACACATGGCTGCTATAGCCAAAATGACATACAACGGTGCTGGATAATGGAGTTTCTATAGCGTTTGTGTAGTGTCCAAATTAAAAACAGGAGCCTAAAGAAAATATGATCAATTCAGGACTGTATAAAACACACCATTTTGCAACCTGTCGGAAGTCTAATCATTCTGAAAACTCTTTCAGCAATAATATGACATGGCAAGAATAACTCAGGTAAAGAAAAATGGCTGAAATTTCCCTACAGGATAGATGCTTGGGATATAACAAATGATCATAAGTGCATTTGGAAGCACAGCTCATTACAGCATCAGGGTTTGAATTACTCAGGTATAGCTCGAGTTACATATTGGTGTTTTATTTTCTTGACTGATCATACTTGTAAGAAGGACTTCTCAGGTCTGGTCTAGTGGCATCAATGTAAGGACGTGGGCATCCCAGGAACTGTGTTGGAACAACCTGGAGCAGCAGTTTTTTCACAAATTATTAGTGCACTTCCCTGGTGCACACGGGTACAGACGTGACTACGGGGGGACAAAAGTAACTTTCTCTTGCTTTGTCTCTCATGCAGAGAGCTGTGCAGGGGGAGTAGAGACCTAAAAAGATATTTGTACAAAGCATGGAAAGATGGAGGGAGTCAGTAAAATGACAAAGCTGGAAAAGCCTTATGAGTGAGAGAGTATGAGGACGTGAGAAAAAGAGTAAGAGAGAGGGGAAAACAACAGCTAAGTGGATAAGAAGACTCTAGTATGAAAATCAAAGGAAGAGGTGAAAGGAAAGTAAAAGAAGTTTAATAAGAACTAAAAAAAGAGTGAGTATATACATACACCTGCAGGCTTAGAGACTACATTCATCAGTACAGCTTTGTAATTGTATAATGAGTGTATGCATTCTATTAACAAAACAAAAAATACGAAGAAATGGAAATTTAATAGTATAGTTCCAGGTTCAATATAAATCAGGTTGGATGTGGCCTGGAAGTAGAAGGAGCTGGACATGTCTGTGTGCAAATGCAGACTGAAAGGCAGAGGGATCTTTTTGACATCTGACTGTAAAGATTTTTTGTGTAGGAGTATTGAGCAGAATCTTGGTTGAACTCTTTTCTGACTGTAAAGCTGGTTTCTACAGCCAGCCTAATAGCTGGACTTTGTGAACAATCATGAAGATTAAGTGTGATGTTACAGGTTGAAGGGAAAAATTTTTCCCTTATTTCTGCCCATCATCTAGCCCTGTTGACCTGAGTGAAGCAGAACTGGCAGCAACCATAAACCCATTATCTGTTTTAACCTGATCACTGAGCTTGGGATACAGTTTCCTCTTGGAGGGATATATGGAAAAAAGGAACAATAAAAGAGTAAACCAAAAAAGAAAGAAAAATTCACATAAATGTAGAGCTTTTGATAACCTCTCTGGGCTGTGATGTGCATCATCCTAATAAACATGCTAGATGCCTGCAAAAAACTAACCTCCCTATTTCTTTCTGCTGCTGCAGGGATCCTCAATGTGACCGATCCACTGCCTGCTCTGCGTGTGGTACGAACACAGTTAGAAATCAATATTGCTTGTTGCAATAACTATGGAGAGTGTCTCCAGCATCCACAGGCTCTGCTTTCTCTGACACTAAGGTAACACAGGGAAATGGGGAGGAAACAAATTCAGGACAGAGATGTTTCTAAAAACTGTCTTTAGAGGAAGGACTCACATGGCTTTAGATTAATACAAATGAGTACTTCTTGCTCCAGCAATTCTCGAGCTAGGGAGAAAGGAAAGGGGTGATCAGGGATAGTATCATCCTTGGCGAATTTCAAGAGCATGTTAAATTTACAAACAAATCAGATGAAAATGGAAAACACAGGCTTTGTTACCAAAAGGGGCATAATAAGAAAACCTCAGCTCAATTCATGCACAGATAACCAAAGGATCCTAGAAAAGGCAACTAAGTGATCTGTTGGTTGTTTAATCCCATATTTTGATGCCATGATTGTTTAGATCAGTGCTGTAATTGAGCCTGTAAACAGTGCAAGAACACTTCAATACCTACGTACACCAATTATTTGGTCCAGTCCACTAGATCTGGAGCAGGTCCAGAGAAGAGCCACCAAAATGATCAGAGGGATGGAACACCTCTCCTATGGGGACAGGCTGAGGGAATTGGGGTGGTTCAGCCTGGAGAAGAGAAGGCTACAAGGAGACCTTACTGCAGCCTTCCAGTACTTAAAGGGGGCTTCTAAGAAAGGTGGGGACAGACTTTTTAGCAGGGCCTGTTGCCATAGGACATGGGGTAAATGGTTTTAAACTAAAAGAGAGTAGACTTAGACTAGATATAAGGAAGAAATTTTTCATGTTGAAGGTGGTGAACCACTGGCACATGTTGCCCAGAGAGGTAGTAGATGCCCCATCCCTGGAAACATTCCAGGCCAGGCTGGACAGGGCTCTGAGCAACCTGATCTAGTTGAAGATGTCCCATTGCAGGGGGGTTGGACTAGATGACCTTTAAAGGTCCCTTCCAACCCAAACTGTTCTATGATTCTGTGATTCCATGAGCTTGAAGTATGGCGTGGGAGTGGGGTAAGGGAATGCCTGTGATTCCCTGTTGTTATAAATAAATCCTAATTCCCACAGGAGTGTCAGGCAGAAAGACATGATGGACCAGCCTACAGGCATCCAAACAGCTGTTAAAACTTACAGCAGCTTTTTTACTACCACAGAGGGAAAAAAAGATTACCCACTACCCTGTCAGTGAGTTGGACCTCGAAAAGAGGCAAGGAGCACTGCTAGGAGCATTTTGATACTTTAACACAGGGAGCTTTAAATTGCACCAGCTTTGGGAGAAGAGGTTGCAAGAAGTTGGGCAGATTTGTGAAAGAAAAAAACCGAACAAACCCCAGAACTGACAGAAAGTTCAAGACCAAATATCAACCGTTTAATTTGGTTTCTTTAAAGCTAACTAAGCCACTACAAGGGGCTGGTTTTGGAAGAGGAAAAGCTGCTTTTGCCTCCTGCCGCGGCGGGAGGATCCGGGAGGTTCAGGCAGCTGTACCACTTCTCCCCGTCACTGGGGCTGGTGGCATACAGCGTGCGGCTTTGCGCGCGCGACATTTTGCCCACAGAGGCAAAAAGGTCCCGAAAGGATGCGCACCTTCCTGCTAAGATAAACCCCCCCCCCGCCCCGGGCCCCTGCCAGGCTTTCAGTGCCCAGGCAGCGCACGGCGGGCTTCAAAACCCACGCGAAACTTCAGCCTCAAGTACAACCGCCGAATCCTCTCACCTCTGCGGGACGAGCGATGCTCAAAAACTACCACCCCGCCGGGAGAGCGCACGGCCGGCGCTCCTCAACGCGCAGGGGCGATGGGAAAGGCACCGCTGTTCCGCGGTGCGCGTAACTCCCTCCCGACCCGCGGAGCAGACGCTCATCCCCGCCGCGCCCCGGCACCCCGCCCGCTCCCCTTCGCATGTAACAGCACCCACCCCTACGCTCCCCGTCCCCCTCCCCCGGCTAACGCGCCCCGCGGTACTTACGCGCGGGCGGGCGCGGGGAGCGCCCCCTGCGGCGGCGGCGGGCAGCGCAGGGCGCCCTGGCTGCAGGCGCAGCGCTGCGGGCAGCGGCCGCCCGCCGCGGCGGGCAGGAGCGGCGGCAGCAGCAGGAGCGGCAGCAGCGCGGGCACCATGGCCTCGCCCCGCGCCTCTCGCCCCTCTCCGCTCGCCCCGCGCCTCTCGCCTCTCGCCCCTCGTCTCCCGCCTCCGCCGGCCGGCTCCCCCGGCTCCTCCCGCCCCCGCCCCGGGGCGGGCTCGCCGCCCTCCGCCGCGGGGGAGCCGCGCCCCGGCCCCCAGGGCTGCCCGCGGGAGCAGCGTGTCTCAGCGTGCTGTGAGGGGCAGAGTGGGGCGCACAGCCCACAGGTGGCCAGCGGGAACTTTCCTTCGATTTTCACGAGTTCTGTAACCGGCCCAGTCCGCACCGTCCCCTCGTGGCAGCGCGGGGAGCACGAGGGGTGCTCGCCGTTCCTAGAGGCGTTACTTGGCCGGTGGTGTCGGTGCAAAGCGGGTGCCCAACTCCGCATCGGACCACGTTGCGTGAAAGCTGAGATGGTGGAGGTGTGGGCCCTGGGAGCTCCCACTTGTCTGGCTATTAACTGCTTTGAGAGTCTGTGTCTGGGGGAAAATACGTTGCATTTCCCTTAACGGGTAAATGCTTATTGTGCAGATACAGCAGCCTCATGAGTGGGTGGGAATGGTTGGGATACAAATGTCCCTGTCAAATACTTTCTTACGGCTCCACGCACAGTTACTGTATTGCTGATGAAGGATTATAATTTGCCTGCTGAGTGATCAGAGAGAGGCATTTTGAGGTGCGGGACTTGTTACTTTATGATCAATTATACTCTTTGCGAGGAAGAAGTAATCATGTTCTCAAGACTACTTATCTTCACAAAGGTCCATTCATTTTGTAAGGGACTGTTTTCCACATAACTATCATTATTGCTGTTGTTATTATTGTTATTTATTACTATAAGTATAGCTTCTAGAAGCTATAGTTAGAAATCAAGACCCTATTTATGGTGAGCGATGGAGCAACCCACCAAAAAAGACAATTGCTCCCCAGAGTAGGACTTGCAAACTAAGTAGAAGAGTATGTGTATATCATCAAAAGCTACCTCTGTCTTCAAGTGTATCCAAGAAAAAGTCAGAGTAAAGACGGGAATGACCTGTACAACTGGGTTTTGCCTGAGACAGTTCCTCCAGCTGTTGCTTTAAAATGATGGAATTAAATAATAAAGCCTTTTACACATTTCGGTGTTTAGGACTAAAACATGAGACAAGAATGAGGCGTGTGAGACGTGCGGGGTGCAGGGGCATCCCTGTAGCCTCATTGGGGGCTTGGAGGTGGAGATAGTTACCAAATGCTCAGTGACTTCCCTGGGCTTGCCTCAAGAGCGTGGCCTGTGTCCATCCGGATCAGGAACTGGAACCAAATCTTGAGCAGGAGGGTAGGGTGGCAAAGCCCTGCTTTGTTGTCCCGCTAGAGAGAGCTGCCATCCACTCAACCTTCTTCCTTCAGCATCAACCACTCCACTTTAACTGACAGTGATGCTGGCTTTTGCTCTGACCTTGCAATGGTTAGGAGGTGCACGCCGTCGCTTTAGTCTGCTATGCGTGGCTGTGCTTGGCATACTCTTTTTCTCCACCACCACAGCAGGGTTATTCTGATGGATGGTCTACCTAATTCCAGCTAGCATGTACCTTTATACTGATCTGTCCTCCTCCTCCCCACCTCCCCATCACCTTTCAAATCAAGGAAAGTGGTGGGGTTATGAAAGTGAGGGACCAACTGAACCGTGCCAGCTGACAAACATAGGATAACATTGTGCCCTTGTGAGGACCTGCTCATGTGAAGTGCAGGTTTCTTGAGGTTGGTCCGTATGGTACTGCTGGCCCCTTCCCAACGCTCAGCTGCCAGTGTCATGAGCAGCAGCAAATGTCTGGGGTCCTGCAGCTTGGTTTCCTACGGGAGGAGCGATCAGCGAGGAAAAATCTGGGTATAGTCTTGTGTTATTTACATGTGCTTCTATACATTGATTTGGGAAGGAGACAGACAGAGGGCAAGCAAGAAAGTCCCGTCTTGAGACTCCTGCCAAGCTGCTGGTTCCTGAGGAGCAGTTCGGTTCCTGATTCGGCTGCGTGCAGACTTTATGTCAGGAAGCAGACTCCCTGCTGCCAGATATCTCATCTGTCCACAAAGCTGCTATAATCCCAAAGTCAGGCAAAACAGCGCATCTTTAAAAAAGAATTCATTTGACAAACCAGCTTGAATGGGTATGGAGAGCAGCACCGCCGAGTGACACCTGCTGTCGCGCTTTGCCTGGCAAAGAGTGTTGCCCACGTTATCTGCGGCATTTGGTGGTTTGCAGAACTTTGCTGATGCTCAGATGCCTTCGAGGATACTATTTACGAGGGTGTTAGAGCAGTGTGCGGTGACGTGGCTACTCTCCTCGGTGCAGTGCCTGCCCGGAGCGCCAGGGCGGTGGCACTGCTGTGCCTGTGTCACGCACAAGTGGCTGGTCACGCCTGGGGGCTGAGGTTGTCCTACCGGAGCCAGCTAGCTTGAAGCTGGGATGGGTATGAGCTGCACTTACATCTCTGGCAGTAATGCCAATATACCACAGGCTGTAGGGACATTTCTCTTTCCTTAACTTCAGTATTTTGTCCTCAAAGCGTCAGTGGCCGTGAGGTGTTTTATGGCTTAAGGCTCACTGAGGGCTAGGTTTGTGCTGATAGCAAGACATATCAGATCTCTCAGCCTTCCCTTTCCCCTTTCAGCAAGTTTGTCAGAGGACGGGAGAACATCGGACTTAGCCATGTAATTACAAAGCAGTTTGTTATTTAGGCATCTTTATGCTCATGTGTGTGCAGAGTATATATCTTGTGATCACCTGGAAAAAACATTTAATAATCTGTAACAATCATACATCCCTGATTGCATTCAGCCCACTGATCTGTATTCAGCCCACTAATTCACCTAAGCTGTCATGGGGAATCTTGTACATGTTGCAGGGAGAAGCAAATTTATGCGCCCAAAAATGTAGCTATCCCTGAAACTCCCTCCCCAGAAACTACCATAGAGAGGTGTTAGTCATATATAGAAAAAGGTTTTGGTGCCCTATCATCTTTAACATACCTAAATTAGCTTTTCAAGCAAAAAAAAAATATTTACAATAGGAAGACAGGGTCATTTGGAGGTCTTGCACATCTGGTTTTGAGTTAATATCTATCCAAAATGAAGTAGTTATTATGCATAAGTATAGGCATATATGCACATGGTGTTAAGCTAAAGTCACATATGCAGGAGTAACAGCAGTTCCTATATGGAGGAGCCTTATACGTCTCTGTAACTACACATACAAAGAGTTTTATGCCTACGTTCGTACATGCCTATATAACCATAACGAACGGCACTGCGTAAATTTTACAGTCCAGGGAACCGTCTTTATTCGGGCAGTACTTAAGCGGGAGCTTAACTTCGATGTGCTGAAGTTTGGCCGAAGTCGCGGGGAATGACAGACACGCCTGCTGTTACTCCTCTGCCGGAGTGCTGGCACGCGCGGCGACGGCCGCACGCGTGCCGGAGCGCCTTCCTGAACCCTTGCCTCAAGGCCGCTGCGCGGAGGCACGCGCGAGCCCTCCTGCGCGCGGGAATCGCAGGAGCGATAGCAGCCGCCCCGGCTGCAGCTGTGGGCTGCGGGTTCGTTCTGCCCGGGCGAAAAATGTAAACAGGAAAGCCCCACGGTCCTTACTTGATCGGATCTCCCACTGATCTGGAAGGTGGGGTTGGCGGAGCAAGGACGGAGAGATTTGGCTCAGAGGAGCTGGTGCAAGGTTCCTCGCTTTGACGTTTAACAGCAGGGCTGGAACCTGCCGGCCCGCTTTGCTCTGGAGCAGCCCCTGACTCGCACTCATCGTAGACCCAGCTTAGGCCAATTATTCTAATTTACTACCTTTCCCTCTCTTTCTCCATTTGTTAACCTTAACATGCCTTTTTACAGTTCTTCGGAGAAGTAGCGCCAGTGGAATACTTACGTGTAGAAAAAATTGCTTTTGAGATACAGTACACTGCTAATTACAGCGTTACAATTAGCTGAATGCCCTTAACAGAGTCCGAGGGGGGAAATCATAGCGTAGCATCTGCTATACCATATGCTTTTCTAGTTTCCAGAAGATAACAGTGGGCATGTAATGCTACCGTGGATCATGCTTTCTGCCTGAAGAGCAAAGCAGCCCGCAGATGCTCCAGTGTTTCTTCCACCAGAACTCCGTTAGAAATGTCTGATGCTGCATGCATCTGTCACGATGAATTATGCTTTCTTGGCTTCAGACGCCTTTGTTGCAGACAGACTTATAATGACGCAATGGTAATTCATATCCCATCGTTCCTGAGTGCATACTTCACCCAAAGGGTAGGTGTCATACCGAGAATGGTGTCGAGGTGACAGGCAGCATTGCAGCGCGCGAGTTTGTGCTCAGCTCTGAGGTGCTTCTCATTTTTCACTGAATTACCATATAAAACAGATGAACCGCTTCTTTCTGGTTGGTGTGGGGTTTTTTTGTTTGTTTTGGTTTTTTGGGTTTTTTTTCACTGTGGTATTGGAAAGCTGAAGTGCTCTTCTGTGTGCTTAGTGAACTAAACCAAAAATGGCTCCTTATTATCTATCCTATAGATTAACTTTGCCGTGTCCAAAACATCCCAGAACAGTTGTTGTCGTCCTGCTAATACACTGCTCAAGATGCTGAGCCATGATAATTACAGTTGAATTAGAGCTGACAATGATTGAGACAGCTTGGTCAAATACTGCTTCAAATTTAACACAAACCTTCTGCTCCTTTCTATTACTTTATTTTTTTATCACATTTTAAATGTTTCACTGTCTTTTGCCTTAAACCAGGCCCATAACTCCAAGAAGAAATGCATTTGTAAAGACATTATTAAAAAACATGTCACTATAGTCGCAAAGCAGCAAATAGTAACTAACCTTGGACCACATCCATCCTCTAAGTACTGATTAATAGGAGAGTTTGTTTATAGAAAGCGGGTCTCTGTTATTTAGCCAATAACTTAATTATCGATTCTCTCTTCCCAGTTTGTTTGGCAGTCTTGCACTACAATCTGTGGCAGCTCCTGACAAAAGAAAAATTATTACATTTTGGGGAAGGGCTTTGGCCAGGGCATATAAACCTGTGATTTACCGCCAGTAAAGCCCGGAGGAAGGATGCTGAGAGAGAAAGAAACCTGTGGCTCCTCCACAAGAAGTTGGAGAAGAGTCTGGCTCCAGTTGGGTGTTTGTACGAGCGTAACTCTGCCCCAGCGCCTAACTGGGCGCGCTTTCAAGGTAGTGCTAGAGCTGTCTGTTCTTCGTGAATATGATGTCATGTGGTAAGTGCACACGTCTTTATGAATTAGAGGACTGTGCCCGTCTTGTGAGCGTTATGCATCCTTGTGTGGAGGCTGTGGGTGCGTTGCGGAGTTAACCCTGGGGTCTCAGTGGTGGGACCAAAGCTGCCGTAGAGGGTAAAAGCAAATTAGGGCAGTTGGGGGAGTGGGGAATTTTCTCACTTGGGCCATAGTATTGGTACTCCGGCTGATGCATCAGCTCACATACGTACTTATTTACAGCCGTTTGTGAGCATACACTTGCAGGTGTTAGATGAGGCTAGTGGGGCTTCTTGTTTGCGTGAACGTTGGAGTGCCTGGAAGGGGCACTGAGCTGAAAAGGCAGCCCGTGAGTTTATGTATGTACACATTATACAGCTAAAGCCTAATGGCTGGATAAGGTTTGAAGTAGGATGCGTAGTAAGCGTTATTCACTAGATGGCAAAACCCGTGGTCTTTGATCCAGTAATCCGTATGTCAGTTGGATCATAACTCCAATAATTAAGTACAGTGTAGTTTTTCAGTCCTTCTTCCGAAGACTTGCTTTCACATTCTTACTTACCTTTTGTCTGTTGTCTCAAAATGTCAAAAGAGGGTGGTACAGCCATTCGCAATCGGGGCTGAGCCTGATTCCTCTGTCACTTTTAGCATGTATTAGGCACTGATTTAGAAACTATTTTAAAATACATTAAAGCTGTCATGAGAAATGAAGGAAGCCCTGCACTTCTGAGTGCGTGTTTGATGCTCACCTCGTTGAATTCAGAATGAAGGGATTATTAAAGACATAAAAGCTGTCTCTTTATCAGGAGCTTAAAAACACTCCGAGGGAAACAAAATCTGTTGTGCTTAGCTGCTGTAATTTAAGAGCCAAATTCTGCTCTCATTTATAACAGCATAAATTTGAATTTGATTGAACTCTGGATTAACATTGCTGCAAATGAGATCAAAATGTGACTTTAGAAGTTCATAAGGTAAGAAGCAGTTTTGCACCTGACCCTGTTCATGTCACCTGTGTGCATGCTCTTACCGACTCTGTGCTTTGGCACATCACCCTGGAAAAAAATATCTATGTCATGTTTGATGTCTTTTTAATGGTCCTAGTCCTAGGTGGGTACTTTTGATTCTTATGCTGCATGTAGCCAGATTGGTAAAATTCCACTGGGGTTTCTACACTTTGCCAATCCCATGATATTTGAATATTGCATGAAAAATAATGGCATGCTGCCTAGATCCTGGGATTTTGATTCAAGAATTTCATGGACCTTCAGGGTCAAAAGTGCTGCAATAACATATAGTTTCACTTACTGCAAAACGCAGGCGAGCTTTTGTGGTTCTGACAATGCAGAGATGGATAGGATAGAGCCTAAAAAGACTGCAGTAATTTCAATAATTAAATAGTTGAACAAGACCATTATATAAAAATGCTAGCACACAATCTGTTGTGTGCTAAAAATCAGAACTGGCCATACCATATTGATTGAAAAATACTATTTTTTCATAAACAGTATGAAGCAGGTTGGAAAGCAGTTAATACATCGTTTTCTGGGAGCTCATTGAAGTAGAAGTTCTTGAGATAGACAAATATATGTAGATTTATAAGGGAAAATAATTCCAAATCTTAGTGTTAATTTCAAAAAGGAATAGTGTTAGCCATCCTCAGCTTGTTCCTTTTCTTACCTCTTCCACTGACATCCAGTAAGGTTACATTATTTCAAGGTCAGTATTTCCAAGGGTGATTCTCTCCAAGGGTGCAGGACGTTGTGTAATTGGCCATCGGTCAGAAAATGCTTTAATACTGATAAAGCCTGTAGGAATGTTTTCTGCTTGTCCTTACACGACTTACAAAGTGTACATCTTTTTTCCCCCCAACTCAACATGAAAGGAATGGAGTTTGTTAGCTGTTTAGACAATGAGCTAGAGCAGACATTATGTTTTTGGAGGAGAGGCATGTGTGTTGCATTACGAGGCCAAAATCCAGAATGATGAATGTTTTCAACCATCTTGACAACCAGACTATCTCCATGAATATACGGTGCCTAGTAGCCCTAAAGAAAGATTATTTTGTAAAATCTTTTAATGATTACTGGCAGAAATGCAAGAAAAATGAAAGACATTTTGATTTACACCAACATGAAGTGAGATCAGAATGAAGTTCTAAATGACAGGCACTGTCAGTTTATTTGTGATTCACTTCATACTCTTCTTATTTTTTCCAGTATTGCTTCACTAGTGTGGATAAGGAGTTAGTGCAATGCTTGGGAACAGGCCCAGGAGGTGACTGACCCTACTTCTTCCATGTCTTACCTGGGTTCAGCTGTGATGTGTTTTTGCAAAAGCCAATAGTATCACCGGAGACTGAAGAGCTGGAGCCGATACCAAACTTCTCTGCCTATCTTTTACCTATCTGACCGGTGCAGCGGCATCCATCTCCAAAGTCAGGTCTGTAAGCTTCTTGTTAAAGCTCATGGAAGGAATTAGACACCTCCAAAAAAGCGATCCCAAATTATGCAAACTGTATAAAGAGCCATCCGGAGCACGCCAAATGAACGTGAAGCCCAGCTCACACTAGAGCGGGGTTGCTGGAGGTAAACAAGTGCATCCATTCAGGATCCGGAGTTGCAAATCCCTACATCTATTGTTTGGGAGGAGGAAACCCTTGCAAGCTCATTCTTGTTTTTTAAAGAGTTTCCACAGGAGGAAGAAGTGCTGCTCCCTATAAGGGGAAGGCAGCCTGGGTTCGGCCCCTTTCCTGCTTTAAGGGGGTTTGGATTTGTGCCTCCCACCTTCCAGATGAGTGGTGCAGCTCCTGGTTGGGGCTTGAGCACCTGTAAGCTGCTGCCTTGCAGAAAGGAAAATTAGAGGTAATTTTTCTTCTATGGTGTAGGCTGCTGTAACTATTGGCTGCACTTATTTTTCTCTATAATTTCTCACTCAGGTTAGCTGAGGAGTCTTTTCTGATGTGGCATTATTGCCATTCCCCATATTTATTGCTGCTAACATTCTTCTAAGATGTGTATTCATCCAGTTATATCATCTGGAACACTCCTCTGCAAGTTTTTGTGTGTCTGAAATGGGAATTCCAGATAGTTTTTGATTTAAGGATGAAAAGAGTTTCCACTGAGTCCCAGCTGACTTGACCGTTTCGTTTAGTTTCTCAGGGTCTGCTCACTTGGAAGTCAGGACCTCTGGTGTGGACCTTCTTTCCTTCCTCTTGGTTAGCACCAAATGAGCGCTTGAACACTTGCTCCAGGACTACATTCTGTGTGAATGGCCCTGCCATAATTGCCTCCCCTAATTAGCAGGGAGATGGTGTGCTGGGCAAGCGCTGTGTGTGCATCCAAAGGGTTTTGATTCCCAACCCTTTGGAAGGCAATGGCTAAGCTTTCCTGGTACAAGCTTGCTATAGCCACAGAGTAATTATGGTTACAGCCCTGTAATTAGCGCTTTACTGGCATTGGTGCTATTCCCAAAATATTTGCGTTTACTAGGTATCTGTTAGGAAGCTAGGGTAAACTGCGTGACGTTGGCGTTCGAAGGGGGTGGTGGTGAGTGCCGGGTGCTTGGGCCGTGGGAGTCACCACCCCGCGCTCAGGCACAGCAGATGCCGCACCGTCACGAGGCACTTTACTTATTTTCTCATCCGGCTACGTTCCTACTTGTTCCTCCACTAAGTTTAGCCTACTGTGCATGAAACAAAGGTTTTTTTCAGGCTCATCAGGGCCAGTGTCCTCTTCGAATACCAGCCAAAAGAGGGTAAAAGCAAGTCCTTGAGTAATGGCTCACGTCACCAAAGCCCACTGAAGTGGGGAAGGGCCACAGACGACACTTTGGGGCAGCATTTCTGGTTATTTATTTATTTGTTTGGATTGGGACTCATTGTCTACTTTTATATATTAATTTGGGAAGTTCCACTGCCCTTCATGATATCTCTGTTCCCATGTACAACCTCAGATGCTCCTCCTCTAATGTGCCCCAGATCCTGTCCTTTGGCCTCGCCCTTGCACGCAGCGGCGTGCGTGGGCGCGAAGGGGAACGGGAAAGAGCTCTGGCTCGGCCAGCCGGCAGCTGCCGCGCGCCCAGATCGCGCAGCGAGCGCCCTTCGGCTCGGCTCTCCCGAATCCACCTCGCTCCTTTTGGCTCGGAGTGCGCGTTGGGCTGTCCGCATGGCTGCCCCGAGGGGAGAGCGTTTTCCAGATAAAAAATGAAGCAGATGAATGTGGATGAAAGGAATATCAGAAAGACATTTCATGGAGCTTCCCTTAGTTCCCTTTTTCTCCTTGCTTTCTCAGGTGTGTTATGCCCCTTCCCAAGGGCCGGCTGGCCACCAGATCCTAATCTTTCTTTGCTGCCATGAGGGGACTTCTTGGTGTCGTTGCTGGATCCGGGACCAAGCGATATCAGTCTGGGATGCTGGTTGCTTTAAGCCTATACCTTGGCTGCTTTGTGTTAAAATAAATAGGAACAGGGTGCACTGCTTGTGAGTTCACATGTAAGTGCTGCAGCCCCGCAGATGAAATTCATTCAACGCATCTCTTTTTTGTGAAAAATGTAGAGGTCAAGATAGTCCCTTTCCACACCTTTCCTCGTTATTTTTGAGTTGCGTGTTGTTTAGCTGAGTAACTGAGAAACTGGGCGGGGGGTGGGGAGTGAACAGTCTCTTAAAAAAAAAAAATCTTTGGTGCTTTGATCTTTATTTAATGAATAAATAAATAATTGATTGACCAAATCCTAAAAGGAGAAAACATTCAGTACTCCTTGTGTATCCATGAGCCCTTTCTGCAGATTTATATTCTGATAAAGTAAGCAAGGGGCTCTGAATGAAGATAAATGTGAATATTTTAATTCGTGATGAATAAAAACTAAAGTGATTTCAATTCGAAGCTATTTAAATTTATGAATATTTGCTAATAGAGGAGTACTGTAACAACAAGAAGTGATTGCCTTTTGTATTCATCCCTGATGTCTGGGACATCTTTTGGCTATTGAAATGGAGCAATCTCACAAAGTACAAGTTGAGTGTGCTCATAGGACTGAAGGTAGTTTTATGTATTAATCCTACTGAGTTTAAAGAGATGAATGGTACAAGTACAGCTACTTGTGTGTCTGTAGATCTACGGAGTAATAGCTCCTGTCTTGCAGAGATATGCTAAAGTAATAAATACTTGCTTCGGCTGCTACCCAAGATGGGTGTATCTCTCATCTTCCATCCCTTGCTTCTCCGCAGATGAAGCAATCAGATTCAGCTTTTATAATCCGCTTCAGTTACTCCAAGTTCATGTAGCAGAGTGGAACTTGTCCCAGGGGGTAGTCATATATTGCTCTTTAGATATGATCTTACTTCTGTATTGTAACTGATGCAATTTAGATGTGCAAAAGAAACCTGTTTGAATTATGGGTGGTCAAGGAAACTTCCTTTTGAGCAGTTAGTTACTTTTTCAGAGAGTACTGGTTTAATCAACATGCTTGGTGCCAGCGCACATCTAACCAGGTTGTCCTCATGCCAAAGACATGCCAAAGTCAAGGCAGATAGCTTGTGAGAAATGACTTGCAGGCTTGGGAATGGGAAAGAACAGCGGGATGTTTTCACTGGTTTGGAAAGGCTCAGTTTTGCTTCAGAAACTGTGTTTCAGAAGAGAAGGACAAGCTTCTCTGGGAGAGGAATCTAGGTCTCAGGCTCTCCAGTCTACTCTGCCTAACACCTTGGGATGTCATGGGAGAGCTGCACCTCAGCACAGGCGACCCAAAAGTGGTATCATTTCGCTTGTTCCACATCCCAGAGGTGCAAGGGGAAGACCCCTCTGTCATCTCTCAGATTCAGGTAATGTGGACCTAACCTGATCCGCTTCCCAAAGGACTATTTCATGTGAGAGCATCGTTAGTGTAGATGACAAATAGTTACAGATGGCAGTACGGTCAAATCTGTGGGCTGACTGGAGGATGTAGCTCCTTGTACGTCCAGTCATGGTCTGACTGTGGTCAGTGCTGAGAGGCGCCTGAAAAATTGCCAAGCATAGTTCATTCTCACTGAAATCAACAGCACTTGATAGCCCAAGTGCTATCTGAAATAGAAGAATTTTTTGAAGTCCCATGACAGTTATAGTACATCCAAACGAAAATTTGGTCTGACTTCAATACCTAATTTCCTCTGTCCTTTCTATGCTCATCAACATTGAACTTGTACAATAAGGTACAAACTCTGTGGCTTGGGGCCAGTCTTTAGGTATGTTTAGCTTTTCAAAGAGTGAGAAATGCTCAGGGCAGAAATGTGAAGGCATTGCATAAAATACAAATAACTTGCATCATTCACTGTCTCTGAATTATTTTTGTGATCCTGTTGCCATTCAAATCAGTGGTCACAGGACTGACAATAAGGATCCTGTTTCACAGAAAACAGCAAGGTGCTCCTGAAAATAAATCTTCCAAATGTGGATTTACTGTTCCCACAATGCCATTGGGATAAATCCAACATCCCCAATGACTAAATAGATGGAAGAACAATAGCAAACTTTTACGTAGTGCTTTTACATTTAGTACTTTCCAGTCCTTAAAGCATCCTTCTTCGTACAACAGTGTTATTAAAAATGAAGAGCTGAGGCATCTAGAAGCCAAGTCAGTCATCAAAGGCACGTGGGGAGTTCAAGTTATGATGATTTAATCACTGTTCCCCCCTTCTTTTACAGGAGTAAGTAGTGATTTCTGGGTGAGCTGCGACTTTGGGTGCTAAACTCTCCACCTGCGAGCCCCAGATATGGTGGGACAAGGAGCACATCAGCAGCTGAATCTGCTGCAGTCCATTCAGGTCTTCAGAAGTAGCCCATTGATTCATCTGGTTCTCACATTCTCACCTTCCCAGTTTCTTTTTGGATTAAGAACCTGGTGTTTAGATAATCTCTAATAATTTCCTGCCCAGTAGGCCAGGTTCTTAAATCCCTACTCGATGACACTGGTATTTGTATTTTTTCCACAGGCGAAACATCCACTGATGCAAAGGAAACATGTGCCCAAATAAGTTTACAGGAGCGGCCAACCCTGCATATTTGTCTGCAGTAGTAAATTCTTGCAAACTATTTTCTGTCTGTACATCTCTATATTCTGTAGTAGCAAAATCCATAACTGTAAGGAATAATTCTGCACCTTAGCATCCTCCATTCTCTTATGTGAGACTCCTTCACACTTTTCAACTGAAATACTTCAGAGTTAAGGCACAAGTGAGATCACACTTATATGCTATGCTGTAGTGTTACTACTCTTGCAATAAGAAAAACTCAACACACTGATCTTGTAAGACAACATTTATGATGTATCTACATTTAAATACTTCTAAATCCATTCTAAATTTCGCTAAGGGGGAAGTTGTGATTTCTTGTGTATCATTGACTTTATTTTTTTTTTCCTTTTGCCTTTAGATCTTGTTATAATACAAAACTTGTAAATGAAGGCAAGAGTCTAACAGGTTTGTCTTTTTAGGGTTTTTTTTTTTTGCACAGACACCCCACAGTGTAGCATGCCTTAATTAATGGAAAGCAAGAATGGATTGCATAAACTCCCAATGAATATTGTCTTAACAAATTAAATCTGATTTAATGCTTTAAGCCAAAGAAATATTTGCATAGCTAATGGAACTGATTAACTTAGAATTAATTTGCAATGGTTAGTCATACGGCTTAAAACTAAAGTGATGTTAGTAATGTGTTGATTATCATTAATACTCAAGATAATAGGCTTGCTAGATGATTAAACGTAAATACATAGTAAAAAAATTGGTTCAGGTTAATAAACAATTTCAAATAGGAAAATGCCCCATGATGATAAAGTGAAATCAAGGAGTGTTAATTGTACAAGTAGAAGTTAAGAAGTGTGGGGAAAGCACAACTTCCCTCTTGTCTAACGAAAGCGGGTGAAAAGCTGCTTCTTTTTAACTTCCCTTTGATTTGCTAATGATTTCTTTGTGATCTGTGTTACACTTGTGCCCGGGAACAGTCAGTATGGGCCACTGACCTGGCGTACCCAAGTGCTGTACAAACAGATCTCGGTGAGCTCTCGAAGTGTAGACGGGAGCTAATGGGTAGAGGCATCATCGGGCAGGGAAGAGGAGATTGTTTGTGAGTCAGTGCCTGTGTGCACGGACAGCAGGGACCTTGGTTCACCAGCAGCACAACCGTAACTGTGACTTTTTTTTTTTTTTTTAAGTCCTGCAGGCCTTGAAGCAAAGTTTTGGGCTGGGGTTGCACGAGGACCATGTAGTGACTTTTGGAGACATCTAGGAAGCTCCCCTTTAAGACAGGGGCTCTATTGGAGAGAGCATGAACGTGCATGCTTAAAAATGGTGGTGGTGCTGGAAGCTGGTGTCACTCACCTGTAAGGATGCAGAGCTTGCTGGTCAGTAACCCAAAAGAGGTAGTTGATAAATAACCTTGGCATAGCAAACAACAGGCCTGGAAAGCAAAGACAAGTAGTTAGTGTTTGATAGGATAGGAAGGTACCTAATAAAGTACTTGTTCTTATCCCGTTGTCTGGAGGCTCAATCAGTCTCTAGGGTAACTGCGGACAGCGAAGGGATCATCCTTGTTATACCATTTTTGGGGGGTTTCATGGAGTTTCTCTGAAATTTGGAGTTGCTGCAGCTCTGTGGCAGTGTTCAGGGCTCAGCCTGCACATCCAGCCGGATGGTGCTGGGGACGGCGGGGCACAGCTGCCTGTCCTAGCGCGATCTGGGGACTCCCTGGGCCACTCATGGCCTCCTGCCCCAGTGCTTCAGGCTGTCCCGTGTCTGTGGCCACAGCATAAGGAGGGTAAAGGCGGAAGGAAGAGTCTGGCCCTTAGGTTTCTGAGTGTCTGAGGCTAACCTCAACCTATAAAGTTGATATTCATCTCAAAATAAATAGGTTTCATGGCATGTGAAAAGGGAAGAAATCTGATCTTTACGTTCTTACTTTATAGAGCTGTTTATTGCATAAAATCACCTATTTAAACAGGGGTTTTTTGTGCTTCGACTTTTCATAGCGTGAGTCAGATCAGAGTTGACTAGACAGTTTCTTCACTGTTACACTAATGTAAATATCAATTAAATGAATGTACAAATTTGTTTCCATGCAGCTGTGAATAGAATTTGACCCAGAGAATCATCACTTGACTCCACATTGGCACGCTCTTATGTTTTGTCTATGAATTAGGAAAAGAAGTATAAATCAAATCAACTTTGTATCTGTCGAGAAGAGGCTTGGGATTGTGTTGTCTGAAGATTTATAAGTAGGAGTTGCATTTCTGTGTGAGTTTTCTCAGGCTGTTTCTCAGGATGGAGGGTCTACAGAGCTTGTAAAAAAGAACAACAACGCTGGGGGAAGGCACATGTCTTCTGGGACTGAAAAAGGTGCTAGCTTTGGCCAGGTAACCATTGTGGCCAATGTGCTGGAGCTACAGCTCATGCTGGTCAGACAAGGTAAAAGATCACGTGAGCTTTCCTCATCCTCTTCACCGTGACGTCTGTAGTGAGTTTCACCTATGCGGCCAAAGAAAAACCAATGGTCATATGACCTTTTTTTGCTTCAGAAGGTGACGTGGAAACCTGCAGCAGAAGGGTAATGAAAAGCACATGGTGACACAGACACAAATAGTCATTGGCACCCTCCATCTGTTTCTCTGCTGCTCAACTACTTGCTTCGTGTACCATTACATCTCCTCATCATGTCTCCTTAATGCTTTAGTGGCTGCATCTCATCTCTCTGTGACTCTTGCCTTCCTGTTGCCTGAAGATGTGTGTGGTGTGGATGTTTTTTTCTTTTTTCCTCTCCTCCCTTCATATCACTAGATTTTGGTTCAGATCATTTTGACCTAACTCTCTCCTTTGACTCCTTAACACAAAGTTTTGCAACGACTGTGGGTTATAATCCTATCTATGTTATGGCTGGTGAAGTCTCTTGATAGCCACAAGAAAAAGGCTAAATTTAGCTAAACTCTGAGCAACCATTCTTGCACAATACCACAGTGTGCTGCCGCTCCTCCTGATACCTCAGGAGCTAGAGGATAGCATCCCTATTTCCCCATAATTCACCGGGATACACGGCTGCCAGCAGGTAAACAGCATACCCATGGGTTTTCCAGACTCGGCAGTAATGTTACGCAGCTCTGTCATCTCTGTAACTTAGCAGGCACTCCGGTCCCTTCCGTATCATATAGATACGCTTCTCGCTCCGTATAACATCCTTTAGAGGTGTCAGTGCTATCTTCCCAGATAACGCGAACGAATTCATGGAATGTTTCAGGAACTGATGTTTCTGCTTGCTGCAGTTTTTTACGTAAGCGAAGAGCGACTTGTAGCTGAATAAGGAGAAGGACTGGCATCCTGGTGTGAAGACAGGTGACCCAAGTTGCGTGGGCCTGTTTTGTGGCTCAGCCAGATTGCTTTGGTGTGGTTGTCTTCGAATCTGCCATATGAATTCTTCCTCTTTGTCAAATGAGGGTAATACCTCTCCCTTTGTACCATCCGTTTCAGGATTTTTATGCTACCTTTTTTTTGAAGCAGCTACCACGATGACGCCCTGGCCTCTGCTTGGATATTCTAGGTTCTGCTGTAATAAAATAACGCAGCTTTCATACATCATCTCACAAGTCCCACCAGCTTCTCTACATCCAGGGGCTTTGCCAAGGGCTGGGGAGAGGGCTGGGGAAAAGGGGTGCCAGGCAGGCACCTCTGAGCCCTGGAGGGGTAGCACGCCGGGTAACACCCCTCCTGCAGCGGCAGGCCATGGAAGGATAGCGTCTTTGTAATATCGTCCAAATGCGATCACAATATATGCATGTAATTAGCTCCCAAGGGATATTAAAGTTTCACTTGTTTCAGTAAAAATCAAGAGGAACCATAATGAAATCTCTTTAATTCAGAGCAGAATCAAGCCTACTTCTAGGTTCAAGATATTGTCGTATTCAGGATAACTCTATGTACTGATAATGTTATGGCAAAGACCTCCCTCCGTTGCCTCTGTTGCTGCCTAAAAGATCTAACCTTATATTGTGTTTAATGCAAGAGAACAATGTTTATAACATGAGAGTTTCCTGCTTATAATGTAATAGTATTCTCGGTCAGCATCTCTTGATGTTTTAAAGCCAAATTGTAAGTCCATTTAAACGGTTTATTATACCACAGCCCGGATAGTAAGCATAGGTAAACAGCTTGTCCAGAAAGATTTTTAACTGGGAGGACAGTCACTATAAAGTCCAACAGAAATTCATTGCGCTTCACAGATGGAACAGATAAAAAAAAAAAAAAGTCCATAACTACAGACAGCAGAGAAAGAAAATCCTAAATTATCAAGATCCGATGAAATCCTGTTGCAGAGAAACAACTTGGGGAAAAAAAATAATTGATTCTTTAAAAGAATAGATGAAAATTTGCCTTGGTGACCAGCTATTTTAAAAAGCTTCCCAGATTACCTGGTCCCCAGCAGGCCAGCTTAGGAAGCTGGTGTGGCTATGTTTGGGTGGACAGTGAATGGGGACTGACTGTAATGATGTTTTGTATTGCCAAAACCTGACATAGATCTGCAGACAGAGGAGTTCTGATAACCCCAAGCAGTTAAAAATCATGGGAAGTTTTCCTGCACCTCACTCCACCATGAGAAGGAGCAAATGTCAGGGTTTTAAAATTTGTTTTCTCTTCTTTAGCTTTTAGGGTTCGTTTTCTCCCTGCTCTCCCAACTCTGTGACCGTGGGAACTTAGAGGCTTATTTTGTAAATGGAGAGTTGAAAAATACATCAGTTATTGAAAGATTTGCCATTTAGTTAATCAAGATGACAACACTACATTGAAAAGGACAACAACAACAAAAAAAGAAGTTACTGATGATGAGCATGGACTAGGAAATTTAGAGCAAGTAATAGTTTTCAGAGCTCTGATATGCCAATAAAGTACAGAAAAGCAGGGCAGAGCCATCAGAGAGGCTTGGAGCTGGAGGAAAGGAGCATCTGTGAAATGGCTGTCAAACCCACAAGTTTTTGAAAGAAATTTTTGGAAGTCTGGAGACAGTTACTCAGTAAAGTTTTGCCAGTTAATGCTGGTTCAAGACCTTGTACTCCTTAACTAGGAGTCCCTTTGCTTAATGAGGAGCTCTTCCTACAGATTGGCTAAACTGCAGCTGTGAACTTGCTCTTGGTGCAAGTTTTGTGGTAGCCAGGAGTAACTCACTGAAGTCAATGAAGCTGGTGTCTAAAATCAGTGCCGTATCTGACTTGGAGGTATTGGCTTCATCCTCCAGTTTTGTTGCAAGCCAGATTTTGAGGGACAGGGAAATGGAACAACATGCTTAACATAATAAGGTTAAAAAAAAAAAAAATCTCTCGTCTTTAATCCTGAAGAATTTGTGTTTTTATGGTATTGCCTGTTAAGCACTGATGCCACCCCAGTAGCGTTATTCTTGCAGGGGATTGCAATGGGCTGCCTAGATGTATTCTGTTTAAAGGAGAAACTTTGCTTCACAGGCAGTATTTAACGGTTACCTACCAGCTTTGATTTTGCTTTGGGAATATAGGAACTGAAGTGCCACCCGCTACCAGTTTTCCCTCATCCTTTATACAAGCACACATCAAGGCCGCCTTCCTTTGTAAAGGCTTGTCTCTAACTTAGTAAGTGCTTACGCAGGGAGGAAATGAGAGGCTGAAATCTTTTCTTGCTTTGTGACCCCATCACTTGCCTGAGAGGGAAGGAAAATGGTTTGGTGTCTCTCTTTCATCCTTCTTCTTGCTCAGACAATAGATGGGCATGTTTTGTTGAATTCTGGACAGATTTTACTCACTGTGAAGATGTATATAATGCTCAAAGAGATCATGTAAACAACTATACTGGCAGCTGTGTTAAATGGTGCCTGAATTCTAGCTGTCAGCTGGTTGGGTATTGACTTTGTGTAAATAAACAGAAGGCTCTTTCCAAAACCTACCTCTCAGTCACCTGTGGCACACAGTTCCTTCTGCTGCAGGGGTTGTTACGTGGACATCCACTGCACGTGCCGTGTAGGAATTCACCACCAGGTATTCCTATCGCGTTTGTTTTCCTTATTTACATGAAGGTATATAACTGGTTCTATGTTTGGAGTGAGTTGTTTTGCTTGGACCCTATGAGCGCGAGCCCTCATCCATCTGTGCACCAGAACAGATCAGAGGTGGTCTTTACGTTAGCTAACAGCATGCCTGTGCTCAGAAAACAAGCAAAAAATAGCATGGCAACAACTTGGAAGTAGAAATGTTAGTAGCTGTAATTTTACTCCCTGGTTTGCTTTTGGCTATTTGGCACATCTGCAGCTTTCTTGCAAGTCAAGAGTATTATCATCAAAATGGGGACAGGTCTACCTTAAAACTTGATGACATACCCCAGTCATAAAAGACCTAAGAAGTGTAGCTGTAGTTCACAGTGAAGTCTTTTTATGTTGCCAAATGTAAAGGTATCTTTGATGTGACTGGCAGTTTAGATCTGTGTTTGTATGATCTGTGCAAAAAAAAAAAAAAAGGCTGTGAGCACAGAATAGGTAACAATAAATGATAATTAAAAATTGCAAGCTATGGAGATTTGTGATTTTCAGTTAAGATCAATCGGATTTTTCTTTTGGGTGTTTATTGTTCATAATGAAATAGATAGATTTATGCCCTCACTAAAGATCCATAGATCCATATACCAATAATGAACCCCTTTCTAATACCCACTAACTGAAACCCATGGCACATCAAAACAGTGCATCATTTTGAAGTCTGCAGTAGGCACATGCATTTGCTTGGCTGTGCTCGCTTCCAAGAGAGCGTGCTGCAGGGACAGAGGAGAAAGTTCTGGTTTTACTGCTGCAGGCAAATGCGATTTGCAAAGGACACAAAAATTAACTGGCAAAGCGGGCTAAGACACTAGTTCTTTCCCTACTGAAAGGAGGAATGTGAAATTTCATGCTTGTGTTTGTACGCCTTGTAGATGTGGAGGTTTTGTTTGCTAAAATTTAAGACAGGTAAGACAGTAGTTGAGAGCTAACGTGGTTGGATCTTGTTTCTACAAAAGCTGTTGATTTCCTTAAGGCAATAAAGGCGATGTTATCATTCCCTTGCCATCTCTTTTTGGCACTGTGGCGGTGAGAAGGTTCTCAGCGAGGGAAGGTGGGGAATGACGGCAGTGACTGGCCAGCTGGGACTGCACGTGGGCGATGAGGCATCCCTCGCCGGCCGGGCGAGCGGGGGGCTGGCTGGGGGTGCTGGCTGCCTGCGCCCGCCCCGTGGTGCCCCCAGCCCCTGCCCAAGGCCGGCAGCCCCTTCTCCTCCTCCCCCTCCACTTGGTAGGGCGGAGGGTGGCGGGGGCTATCTTCTTCCCGGATGGTGGGTTTGATAGAGGCGTGGAGGGCATCTGCTTCCAGGCTGCTTTCCTGCCCTACTGCCACCATTTCAGTCCCATCCGCCGTCCTTTTCTTCCAGGGTAGCACACATGGAGCTGTGCTTTGCAAAAACGGCCTCACGTGCACAGGACTTGCATATTTTGTCCTTTTTGGGCAACTGAAGCATGCAGGGGCGAGGTTTACTTACCAGTTGCCGTACAGAAAACATGTAGAATTCAGCGCTGCAGACATTGCCTGAAGTCAGATTTCAGAAAAAGAATAAATCCTGAATATTTGATGCCCATAACATGATGTTCATTTCCACGTGCTGGAATTGGATTGGGAGAGTAACAGTTCATATTTCAACCTGTAAAATGATGTGCCTTGGCAGCCAAGCTAGGTGAGCGGAATACAGGGCTGATGTATTACATCAGGTTTATGCTTATTTCATGCCAGTGTCCTTTTGAGGATATTGGGAGCACAGTTCTTGCTCAGTAACAAAGGGGGTAGCAAGAGAACCCGGTCCCTTACAAATAAGAATTCACTTTGCTTTTGAGCATTTTGCCATTTCTACTGCTAAGGGCAGGATAGTGGATGAGAGAGTTCAGCAAACCCTATTTCTCATTGATGTATTCTGTAAGTAATCATAGAATTTCGGTTTGATTTACCGTATTTTTTTTTCTGACAAGATTATAAACTAGAGAGCATATTGACTGGAAGAAAATAGCTGCTAATCTTCTGAAACTAATGTTTAATCAGTGATGGAAAGAAAGAAAGTAACTAAAAAGCTTCATCTGGCTAATTAAATAAAGCTGGTTATTCTGCTGGAAACAGTTAATGAACCTTAAGTAATATAATTATTTTCAGAATATTAAAGCAGGAAAAAAGTGATTACTTATTTAAGACTAAATAATTACAATGGATTCTTCACTATAAAAGGTTATAGGTGCCAAAGACTAAGCAACCGCTTTGCTTCTGATTCCTCATAACAGGGTATTTTGCATGAGTTATTAGATCTGCTATCTAGCTTGTACTGAATTTTCTTCTTTGAGATAATCTCCAACGATCTCCAAGGGAATTTGCCTCCCTCGGTGCCTCTTATTATTCTCATTTTTAGGGACTTGCAGTATTTGATTGCCCTTAAAATCAGCCGTGATTGTATGAACCGCGCAGAAGGGAGGAAGCGCAATGGTTCTGATCCCGGCAGTAACGACTCTGAGCGAAGCCCTGCGGTCTGCTCCCTTGCTGAAATGCGGCGGGGGCCAAGGAGTTTGGCCTCATGGGCAGAAATCCGTCCTCTCGGCTGGAGTTCAGCTTGTCTCTGAAATGTTTCCCACCTCTTCTCTGTCAAGATTACGGACAGAGGGGGAATTTCTCTAAGAATGGCAGGCTGTAGCCTCATTAACCCTGCCAGTGCTGGGAGCTTCCATTTTGGGAGCAGGGTTGGCTTAATGTCGGCATTTTGGGAAATCCTACCTGGCTCTGTCCTAATAATCACCGCGATCCATCCCCCCCCCCCCCCCGCCCCCGCATCTGAAAGCTAGCACGTGAGCCGGTTAAAAACCTGCGAAACACCAAAACCCCCGAGCTGGGAGGGAAGATCAGGCAGAGCGGCTCTCCCAGCCAGCCGCAGGTAAATGACTTTTATTTAGGAGGCACACCCCGGAGGAAGGGGCAGCGCAGGGCAGCCTGTCCTGGGAGGCAGCCCTGAGGGACAGCCTGGCCCTGCCCGCCCTCGCTGCCCCGCCCGCGCTGGCGGCGTCGCGCCCGCTGCTCTCCCCCTCGCTGATTTAAGGGGAGGGGGCGGGTAGAGCCGAGTCCCTGCACCTCCCTGGTGATGTGTTTTGCTGCCTTGTAAAGGCTCTTTGGCGAGGTGGGAAGGACCCCTCCAGCTCCCCGCTGCTCACCTCTGCAGGGGTCAGGCTCGGTTTGGGGCGGGGCGGGGAGGGGGGGAGAGAAAACCCAAAAAGCTGTGTCTGTTGGGAGGGAAAGGAACTGGAATTCCACCTGCCCGCCTGAGCCTGGCTCAGCTGCCCTTCCCATCCAAGGACATCAGATGAGAACTGCAAAGAGCAGAACGCATCCTCATCTTTCGGCTTCTTTCACTTACCTGAGCTATACTCAGTGCTCCGTACCGCACACGCTCTCGCCGAGTAGTCCTTTAACTTTGCCAAGAGCAACCATCCTAAATGTGGATCTGACTCGTATGATCATTGAAATAAACATCTCAGCCATTTAAAATTATATCTCACACTTGAGAGAGACATGCTGAGGACACAGAGAAACAATGCATTTAATTAGGCTTTTAAAATGTGACATATCTATTATATGTTCCATTACTGCTTCAAAAAAGCCTCTGTTTCTGTATAATAAATCTTGCTATAGTACTACCATTTAATTAAATGGGTGTCAGCACTGGGAACAATTAAAATAAGTTTATGCACTTTCAGGGAAACCCTATAGCAAGATGTGCAAAATAGCATACAATAAAAAGAAAAATGAAGCCCTTAGTGGTTTTGAGCTGCTGCATATAAGAAATTGGATAAAAAGCATTTCAAGAAAGCAGGCAATTTTACAGTGGAGCAAGTAGTCTGTTCTGCCTCAAAGGCAGCAGCCCATGTCCCCTGGATTTTTGCCACCAGCAAAAGACCCCAGATGGATGTATGCATTAATTACTAATATGTGCAATTATCCCTGGGAAAAAAAACAACCTTCTGTAAAGCCCCAAATAGGAGCAAATCTCACTTAGCAGAAAGCATGCATAAATAGGGGAAAAAAATCTCCCTCTCTTCTGAATAGTCTCTGAGCAGTCTCAATCAAGAGCCTCCCTGCTTGCGGGATTTAGTGTCTGATACCTGAAGTTCAATTTGATTTTAGGATATAGTTTATGCAGTAACATATGTAAGCAAACAGTAATGCTTTCTTAACTAGAACACGATATATACATTTTATTGCATACTAAAACCCATTTCAACATTGAATTCAACACAGAGTTTTTACTGTGTTTCTCCCCCTCTGCCTCAGTATAAATAAGCAGCCTTGAAACGAACATCAAAACTAAATGGCATTGAGTATAATGAAACAACATTGAGCCTAATGAAGCAGAATTGCTATGTAAACAGGGATGCTTTTATCTCATTGGAATTTTTATGTCCTTGCATGTCTCTCAGCTACATTTTTGTAACCTGATTCTTAGGAAATGTCTGATATCTCTTTATGATAGTTAACAGAGACCAAAACCGTGTGCTTAACGGAGTGGAGTGCAAGTAATACAGAGTTTGCTATTTTAGAAGCAAAATGTTCCTTGTCCTCACCTTATTACAGGGTCTGGGCTGTAAAACTTGGTAACCCCGAAATGCCAATAGGCCTCCTAAGAAGAACGGGTTGCACACAGCCAAGGGTCGGGTGGAAGTGTCGCTTGGGAGCTCCCTGCCTGCGAGCACGCAAGCCCTTTCATCGCGTCTTTTAACGTCTTCGTTCAGATACCGGAGGCAATAACAACGAACCTCACAAAACTTGCTTTGGGCTGAGAACCATACCAAAAGGGAGAGTCTTCACTTTCCTGCTGTAACATAAGCTGTAGCAGGATGCTGGGGGTGAAACACCCGGCCACTGCCTGTACAGCTGCTCTTTGTCACTTGGGGCTGTTGCAGGAGCTCTGAGAAAGTTTGTGGTTCTTCCAGCACAAGGAAAAATAACTAGTAAAGACCTACCTCAAATATACTTTTTATTACCACCTTCTTTTGACTCTATAGGCCTAAGTCAAACACTTAGATCTATTTGGCTTACACCTGAACATCATCATCTGCTTCCTCACTGATCTCACTGAAAAAGGGCTTTTTGCCCTTTCGGACAACAGCTCAAAATTTAGTCTTTCAAGCTAATTTGCTGCAGGTCCGTGTATAGGAATGGGGTGAAACAAATGAATAAACTCTGCTATTAGGTGGAGTTGAATGTGGAGGTATTTCTGATAGTACACTGATAGGCCCTTTCAAATTCTCCACAGCCCACTTGAACTTAAAAACAGGTATTGGCAAGTTAAATTAAAGTTTTTTTTTTTTGGTCTGGAACACGAGGAAACTACTGTGGTATCTATTGCCTTAAACTGTCCTGTTCTCCTAACAGCTTTTTCATTTAAAATACCATCAGCACTGCCAAATCTTGCCGTTGTGGTGATGTTTTTAAACCTCTTGCTCCTGGAAGTATATATATATTTTTTTTTTTTTTCCCCTTAACTGAGAATTTGTGTTTCACTAAAAATTCTTTCTAGACCCCCTGACCCACTGCTTCTCTCTGTGTGCTGCCTTTTAATGGGAACGGTGCATGAAAGAGCTGAGGCATGAGATTTTCCCACACCTGTATGTTTATTAAGGCTGAGGACTCAGACCTGGGTCTTAAAATGCATTCCTCAGCAGCCAGGTATCACATCAGCTCTGCGTAAGAAATAGTCATCGATTAACTGGGCTTTCTGTTCCTCTCCCACAGGTTGTTGAGCCTGTAATCAGAAATTTAGGGGAATAGCTAGCTGGCCCGACATCCAAAAATTGAAAAACCTCAAAGTAACACGTAACTGAAATCGCATAAAGTTTGGGTATGAAGAATGAAGTTTCTGACACCTCATTTTCATTATGAAGATGGTAACAAGAATGGAAAATGTCACAAGAATAATTCACTTACGTTCTTTTTTTTTGTGCTGTAATTATCTGGTCCTTCTTGCTTTGGGCTCTCCTTTTCCTACCTAACTTTTGGGACAAGGTGGGTTTAGCTTTTAATGGTCTAATAAATACAAGTAATAGCTTGTGATTTGTTTAATATTTTGAAATGAAAGGTCAAGAGTAGGAAGATTAAAAAGTCATTGGGGGAAATGCTCTCAGTAAAAGCCATCTCTTGCTGGAAGTAACACCATTTCTTAAGTAAGCATAAAATCAGTTTAAGAAGACTCCAAGCCCAAATTAAAGCAGACAGGAGAATAATGTTAGTGAATAGCCAGCTATAGAGGGTTAAGTGAAATGAAAAACTAGACAGGGAAATCGTACCCAGGATTTCCCATAGGGTCTCTGCAGCATTGATTATGATTTTTTTTGTTTTTTTTTTTTTTGATCACGTGGAAAATCTGTCTGAAAGTCAGTGGGACTGAAGTAATGATTGAAGTGCTCTTGAGCCTACTCTTTAGCATTTGGCTTTCACTAATTAAACTGAAGCTTTTCATGACCTTTCCAGGTAAATGATTGCCTATGCAGTAAAGTAAATGGCACCCTCTTTGGCGTATGGACCCTGCGACAGGGAATTTGGCTCAGATAACCCCATTTCTGAGCAAATACCCCAGTGCAGCAAAGTGCAACAAGCTTACTGCAAAGTTAGCCCTCTGTGAGGGCAACGTAGTAGTGTGTTTAAGGGTATATAGATGTGTGTGATGATTTGTGTGCGTGCTGAAGGTCTGCCAGCAAGCACCGCTGTCTTCTCATCCGCATGCCAAAAATTTTGTTCCTGCTGCATGTGTTACAGCATACCAAAATGGGCTGAAGTTTGCATGGCCAACCAAAATATGCGCTGCTGAGATCATCCATCCCAACTTTAGAAGAGAATGTATTATGAAATTTACTTCTTCTCTCCTCTTTTCGTACATGGGGGTCTCTGTGCACACACTATGTTTTCTCAGCCTGCTCTCTGACCCTTGAACACTTCTCTCCCCCTCCTCAAGGAGGGGACATTACGGTGTCATTGCTGGCTGGACCTCTGTTTGCAAAGCCCCAGGTGAGACCGAATCATGGAGTATTTTATGAAAAGCTGCTTGCTGCCAAACAACAGTCATAAATTCCAGCATCTGCTCACATCCCATCTCCTGTCCCAGGTCTGAGGACACCTTTCCCTTCCCTTTTGTGTGGGAGGGAGATGGAAGAGAAGTTCAAGGGCTCTTTGTCCCAACCTTTTTCCCTGATCTGAAGGTGCTCACTTGTGAGCCTTGCTCCTCTTCTCTCCTTGGCGATGCTGCAGTATTGGTGAAGGAGAAATCATTCAAGGCTGCTTGCACGAGTGGCTAAAATCATGTCATTTGTGCGCTGTGAGAACTGGAGACCTGAGACAGGTGGGTCCTTCCCTTCTCTCAGGGACAGTCTGGAGAATTTTCACGTTTCCCTGGAGTCCCGGACTAGTGCCCTGTTTGCCTTCCTCTGAAATAGGTTCTTTCCATCACAGAAAATGGGATCGTGTCTGCAAAGAGGCTGTTAATTTTGCCTATTTGTTTTGAATGACAATATGTGAGCCATTCCTCTAAAATGTCTTCTCTTTTCTTAAAGCAAACAGGCTAAGCTGTTATGTTATAACATGACATACAACCTGTGTTATGGTAGGGGTTTCTAGCTGTGTAAGCAGAAGGAAGGCTTTTTATCATTTTGGTGAAAGGGTGCGAGTACGAGGAGTATGGTCTGGAATGTAATTAACAGTTTATTGTGCATTTGAGGATATCTACATTTTTACAAGATAAACCTCTTGTAGCTCTGGCGGACCTTAGTGGTCAGGCATTGGCACAGGCTGCCCAGGGAGGTGGTGGAGTCAGCATCACTGGAAGAGTTCGGAAAACGTGTGGACGTGGCACTTGGGGACATGGTTTAGTGGGCATGGTGGTGTTGGGTTGACAGTTGGACTTGATGTTCTTAAAGGTCTTTTCCAACCTTAATGATTCTGTAACCTGGGAGCACAAGCTGGCTGTACAGGGCTGAGCGCTCCAGGAAGAGAGGTGCCTTCACCACTGCCAGAGGTCAGGTGGGGACACTGTGCCCCCTCAGCTGGTCCCATGGACAGCAGAAGGGCACCGATAGCTACGTGCGACTGCTTGGTAATGAGGGTGTGATTAATATCAAGTGTGGTATTTTTCTCTCAATATTAAAAGTGGAAATGTATTTTACCTGTAATTATCGTCCTCTAACTTAAAAATGTAACTGCAACAGTGCTAGGTCGTTCTGACCTTCTGCAGTGGAAAAAGAAAACACTATTTAGTACTTCTTTTATAGGTTCTTCACAGCATCTTTTTTTTTTTTTTCCCCTGGGATGTTCTGAGCATTTAAACCAGCCTTCCCACAGAGTAGGTTCATGTGCTTCCTCTTTAGTTGCAGAAAACATTTACCATATACTATGGCAAATCACACAATCAATCTTCATGCTAATCATTCTCTGCTGGGAGCTATTTACTACAAAAACTTCTGAAATTTTCTTACTAGCTGGAAAGCAGAGTGTCACAGCCAAAAGTGTGATTCACTTATGTTTTAAAAAAAGAAACCCAAACCTGAATACTTTGAAAAAGTTTGGGGTTTTTCAGATTAGATGGGTAGAGGCTGGACGAAGAGACACTCAGAAATTGTCTTCAGTGGGGCTTCTCCTTTAATCGCCCCAGATTTAATTATACCTGAAGTCACTTGCCTCAGCCTTTATTTGCTTCTGTGCTGCTGTTTAAATTACGAACCTCTGATGGTTTACGTACATCAAGTGTCAGTCACAGCAGTTTCATTAGCGCTAGCTCTGGCTTGCCCCAAGACCCATGGTTGAGCCTTGGGTGTGCAGCTCCCTTTGTGCTGAGAGCAGAGTCTCCAAAGAAGGTTTCGATATTGCGCTGCCCGTGTGCACTGGGGTAAGCTTTTCCCCTCTTGCCTTCCACAGCTACAGAGCTACCAGCTGGTTACGTGATTTAGAAATCATAAAGTTCTGCTGAGTCCTAGAAACCCACTATTTCAGGTTGTATTTTGCATGAAATACACTATTTTGTTTTCTTCTATATTGCTCAGATTCCCACTTCTGATTGGGGCGTATGCTCTTCTTCTAGAATATTCCTCCTCCTGATAGAAGAGGAGAGCTTTGATTTAGCCACACGATGTCTGGTGCCTGCCTCTGCCATTCCAAAACATTGCAGTCTGCACATGGGGAAAAAAGATAAACCAAAAAATCTTTGCTGGGATCCGGCACAGTTACATGTGCTCCAGATTCGCAGAGCCAATTAATACCAAAAAGACAAGTCGCCACCAGCTGCAACTAACCCACGTGCCTACACCCCGTGGCGCGGCAGCGAAGGGACCGATGGAGTGGGGTACCTGCATAAAATCTGCTCTGTGTGTGAAAGGTCTCGCAGGCCCAAGTGGGGTTTTGTGCTCCTTCTGCAGCACCGAGGAGGAACACCTCTGGATGGAGCCTTAGACCTCTCGTTGTGTTCTGCAGATGTTCGACTGACACTTACACAGCAGTCGTAGCAAGCAGAGAGAGAATCATGCCAGTTTGGCTTTGAGGGGGTTTGAAGAAAGTAGCAGTGATAAAAAGAAGAAAAAAGAAAGAAATAGAAGGCATGTGAAGCTCTTGGATGTCTGGAGTTTGTGGTAGGACTCTTCAGAAAGGAAATGGGCAGGTAGAACACAACTGAACAGGGACCGGGTTGTTCTGGAAAGGAAAAATAGAAGTTTGCTTTTAAATATATATCTGGTATAGCGCTGCAGCACGCCTCACCCTCTGCTGCACCGTATATTTGATTTGCTTTCCAAAATCAAACAGCTTACGGTTTGAGTCACCCTCCATTAAGTTGAACAAAACGAAAATGCCAACGCTTTTGGAACATGTTGGCGTGGGCCCTAAATTGGAAAACAAACATAGCATCGAGCTGCCCTTCTCAGTGTGAACGGAGAGAAAGAAACCATTTAGTCAAGTGGGGAACTTGAAAGACTAGGTCTTTTGCTCCTCTCTCTGTGTTGGGGAAAAGCACCGGACAACAGAAAACTTCAGTCTCGGTTGAGTGAGATCTGCTTCTCGACTCATTTCTGGTGCTACCGTTCTCACTTGTTTCTTACTCGTCTTAGTACTCAAAAGCTGACTCACATGGGGAGGTCTGATGATAACTTAAAGCAGAATTACCTGGACATCAGCGAGTGCAATGCGGTCCCCAGGGAGGGGGCATGGGTCCCACCGTCCGAGGGCAGCCTCACCGGTGGGAGATGGAAGGAGGGTGGGAGAAGGTTTGTGGCAGAGTATCGCAGGGCGCAGCTAGGAGTGGGGGCTGTTGCGGCGGGTGCTGCGCCCGCAGTCTCACCGTTACCCGTTACTGGGTCCCCTCCTCCTCACCCCCTCCGCAGATCGCCGCAGCAGAGCACGCGGATGGTGGGAGGTCTGGCCATCAAAAGGCATCTGGGAGGCTAAGGCTACAGGAAAATGATACTAAGTTGTGAGCCTGAGGGCATCTGCTCAGAAAGGCACCAGAGGCTACGTGTGAGCCCAGAGCTACGTGGGGGAAGAGCGGGGCGTCAGCAGGAGCGTGCAGCGCTGGCGTTTGCAAATGGGGCGAGGTACCCCACATAATCCGTAGTGCAACACACGTTCACGGCTGTTTCAGCAGGGTTGTGATTTCCAGCTTAATGGATTTAAGACCCACGGTGATTGACTCTGAGAGTAGCTACCGGTTCTCTCCTGCGCAAAGAACAGTGCGGGCACTGCCTGAGCCGCGACGTGGTCACACTCAATGCACCTTCCTGAACGCACCCCACTGTGACCAGACCGTCTTGTAGGTATGACATGCTTTGAATGGTGGTACAAGGCGGGAGCTCCTGTAGCTCTCAGGGGGACGCTAACTGGATGAATCAGCCCACCCTGGATTCAGACAGGGTGAGGGGGGCAAGTGCTCGTGTGAGGGGGGCAAGCAGCTCGTGTGTTATCTCTTTCTTGTGGCCACGAGAAGTGGAGGAGCTGTGACTAAGGTCATCAGGAGAAGGAAAATATGAGAGCAAACGGGCCGTATCTGTTCAGTATTGCAACCTACAGGAAGGCTACTGTCTTCTGATACGAGCCACCCAGAATGCCACACCATCCACACCCCCTTGACTGCACTGCCATCGGAGCAAGGTCCCATGGCTTTTCCAGGCAGGTGGAGGCTGGCCTGCAGGCAGGTGGTGTGGGGGCTGTCACTGCATGGCGTTTCCCAAAACCTCCTGTAGCACACTGGCTGTGGAGGCTCCTTTGAATGTCTTCCCTCACTTGTGATACCCATCACCAAAGAGGGTGGTGGCACAGGGACGTGGCGCATTGGTACATGCGTTACCTGATCCTCATGGTGGCATGTTACCCCCCCCCCCCGCCCGCCATGGTGTCAAAGGCAGAGAGGTAAATAGGCAGATTGTCCATTTAAATTAAATATTGTATCCTGTCTTTATTTCTGCAACATAAAGAGGAACAGTGACGGAAAGTCACTGCAGCCTGATGGAGTCATGGACGTGAGTACATCTCCGCTCTGATTAATGATTTCTGTCACTAAAAAAGGGGCATTTTAATGTTTTAAATACACGTTTCACGACGATCAGAGTTTTCAGGTTACACAATAGGTCTGATTAATGTGCACCTCAGGTGTGCCGGAGGCTCACGTTTATTACACACACCGTGCACACATTAGTCGTCAGTGTGACACGGTCTGTCATGCCGTATTGCTTAATTACATTGTTTCCCCCCACCCAGGACTTATGTGTATTGTGCAAGGCCATAAATACTCCAAGAAGCCCATTTCCACCAAAATCAATAGGAGCTTTGCCATTGTACTGGGATGAGAGCAGGTCTCTGCTGTAAAAGTAAAATGAGGGAGATGCCACTAACAGGGACTTTCAAGTGGGAAGAGGGGCAGCAAAAAGGACATGTGAATTATGAAAGAGCAAACTCAAAGGGGATCCGAAAAGATTACAGAATAAACTGGAAAACGTTAAAGGAGGCATAAAAGTAGCAAAGATAAAAGGTAAAATGAAAATTGGACAAGAGGTAAAAATAAGTAAGAGGCTTCAAGTGGATAAAGAATAAGAAGTGAATGAGGCAACGGGGATTCCGCAAAAGGGAAAGGGTAATTTTGTAACAGAAGCGGCAGACATTGTTGAATAAATAAACGAATTATGTGTCTGTTTTCACAGAGGAGAATGGGAGAAGCTCAATATATCAGAAACAAGAACGTTCCTGGGGCAGGGTGAGGGACATCCTTGCAGAGCAAGGAGCGGGAGGACAGGAGTAAGCCCACCCCCGCGGCACAAGTGCTGGAGGCTGTGGCTCCCTTTCCGGCTCTCCTGGGCACATGCTGTGCCATACGTAACTGATCTGCTTATCCCTCTGTGTTTTAGCCCGGGGGGTGGTGGTCGCCTGGGACAAGCTTTGTCCTTCTTGTCCAGCGGCTCAGTGGGAGGCAGGACCTGCCTGAGGACCTATTCTGCTTCTGCATCACTACAACCCCTGTTCACCACCAAGAAACTGCCGGGCAACCAGCGTTCCTCACTGCGAGAATAGCTGAAAGGGCAGGAAATTTACACCAGGAAAAAACCCCACCCTATTAAGTGTATTTTTGGCAGCCATACTTCTTGCTTTTATCCTATAGAATAAGTTGCCACAATAGATATTTGACAATGTCTTAGTCTGTCCAGCCCTAGATGTCTATCAACTGTCCATGACAGGAATCTGTTTGATTGTATGATAGCAAAAGAAAGGTCTGCTGAGAATTGCTTTAATGGGCTAAATTAGCACTTGGTCAGTTTACAAACACAGTGTCTGGCAGGATTTGGAAATACATTGGTCATTTGGCTTTCCTCTTGTTTATGAATACATGTTAAGTGCAGCAGAATAAAGAAGGATGCGTCATATCTGAATGGGTAAAACAATTTAATTCCAAAAGCCTGTGTATCCTGAACTTCAAGGTGTGCTATTTTGTATCAGTCAAGGACCACTGTATGTGGTCCTTCTCTTTGCCACCTAGTGAGAACCAGGAAGAAATGTGAAAATATGAGGCATATTGTAAAAATTTAGCTAAGAACAATAAGATGTCATAGCTGCAGAATTCAAATATATTCATATCTAGATTCAAGAATTAAAAATATCCCTAAAGCTTATAGGTTAATGTAGAAAGTGTCAAAAATTAATTTGACAAGCGTGCAAACTGTATATCTCTGATTCCATATAAATCAAAGGTAAATAATTAGGCAAGCAATACTGGAAGTGTTTCAAGAGAATAAATGAACATTTGTTGGGAAGGAATGAAAAGAAAGACCAAAAAGAAAAAACACAAACGGAAAAATCCAAGCCTTACAGGCTCCGGCTTGTAGCTGGAAGGAAAACACAGTGTGTGGATCTTAATGGAAGATGAGCCCAGGAACTGTTCAGCTTTAAAGTCTTGTTGCCAGTATATTTTAGGACTACATTACCCTCTCTTTTTCGCCTGTATTAAAATAACGTGTACCCAACTTCAGGTAGAAATGAACCCGGAGAAAAAAGGCAGCCACTTCTTGCAGTTTGTTATTTGCTTTGCCTTTATTTCAGCTGCTGCCATCCCAGTGCTTACAATCCACCCCACCCTGAAAAAACCCCATGACAAATCGTAAAAGAACTAGGGAAATTCAATAAAACCCTATGTTCTAATTAAAGTGCTTGTCAATTTAGGGTAAAGTTTTATCTCACTTACTAACATGTAATTAAGAAGTAGAGAGGGGCAATTACAGATTCATAGAATAGTTTGGGTTGGAAGGGACTTGTAAAGGTCATCTAGTCCAACCCCCTGCAATGAGCAGGGACATCTTCAACTAGACCAGGTTGCTCAGAGTCCTGTCCCACCTGACCTGGAATGTTTCCAGGGATGGGGCATCTACCACCTCTCTGGGGCAACCTGTGCCAGTGTTTCACCACCCTCATGTGTGTTTGTAACTTGGGACTTCGATTCAATCATCAGGGACGTTAGACTCTGTCCATTTGAAATGTGCCTTCCAAACGGAGACAGACCCGAGCCCTACGTGAAGCTCTGGACTCATAGTCCGCTTCTGCAGCTGATCGGGACAGCAGCTCTGCCTGCAGGGCCACGCGAGGCAGCTGCCACTGGGACGAAACGCTCGCCTGGTCCTGGTAGCACTCCTCTGGTCCATCCCACTGAGAAAGTGAGCTCCAGCCTCACCAAGGGCTCAGGCTGCCTTGCACATACCCGCACCCCATTGCCGCCGGGGTGACGGGGGGAGCCCGCCCATGTCTTGGCCAACAGAGCTTTTTCCTTCATGGGCAGCGCTGCAGCTTCATGTCTGAAAGTTAAAGTCAAAGGTGAGCAGCAAGCAGAAGGTCCTCCAGGCCCTGTGGATGCCTGGAGAGCAAGCGACTGGCCAGGAGAGACAAATACAGGTGTTAGGGACACTTGGACATATATCCCTAGTATGCTGATAGAGCTATTAACCATTTTTCTCCGCCGAGTTACTCCTTCACTGTGGATGAAGAAGTATTAGACCAAAGCATGTCATTTATCTGTTTAAAAAAGCTATTTTGACAAAGACCTGCTTACAGCGCTTGGAGTACATTTTCTTTTTTTTTTTTCCCCCAATAATAAATCTTTCATAAAATTAAGGCATTGACATTACATCTCTGTTAGGGTAATTTACTCCCCACAGTAATTTTGACTTAGTTTGTTCTACATGGAGTGATATTTTAATCATCCTTTCAGTGCTTATTGATGAGAGTTTGCTGCAAAAGATGAGAAAATTAGTTTAAAATTATCCCTGGTGAATTTAAAACAATAACAAGGAAGTGAACACAGTCTAAAACAAATTAAGAAATGTAATAGACTTAATAAAAGGCTGATATTTTATTCGATGTACAAAATGACTGCAAGACTCACTGTGGCAGGGCTGCGCATACTCTTATCAATCTATGGCGTTTTGTTTTGTTTTGTTTTTTCTAAATTGAACAGGCACAAATCTTCCCTTCTCTAAAGGTAAATGATGAATGAGATAAATGGTTTGTATTTTATTTTGTCCAATAATAAAATGCGTTACCTTGACTCAAGCACCATATAAAAACTGTGCCTCATTCCTATACCCATCACCCAGGAATAATTTGCATTTCCTCACCCATCAGGAGGCCCCTGGTTTCAAAGCTTTTGTCTCATCAACTCTTGGCTCTTCCTCAGCGTGTGAGGGGGTAGCTTTCTTCAAAGATTAATTAACTGTCAGGTCAGAGGGAGTGGAGTATCTTCCTTGGACACTAGGATCCCTATAATCCTGCAAGGATACAAAAGGGAGTCCTTGAAGGCTGAAATTACAGCTTCAAACAACAAACTATCTGGGTTTTTTTGGCTAAACATGACACCGTCTCCACCATTAGCATTTATCTTAAATGGCAATCAGCCAGACTGAAAAAAAATGATGGTGCCAAAGTCATTGGATGGCTGAACTGTCTCAGAGGTGTGAGACCTTAGCCATCCTCCACTCAGTGAGAAACCTGGTAATCACATGCTAAAAAAAAAAATAATCACAGGGCATTTTTGCTAGTTGTTCCGAGGCACTGAAGAAAATGTGTATTTTAGGAAAATACTTCCGCCAAAAAGTTTTTTCCAAGGTAGGAACTGAATAGTTGCTTGCAACTGGTCCTTCAAGAGCGCTGGTGACAGGAGCAGCTGAGGTTTTGAGTGTGTCTGCTCTGAGGAGCAGAATAGAGCCAGGCGTGGTGGCCAGATCCCTTCTTGAGTTGTGTCCCTAAATCCCTGGGTGGGGATGGGGGTTTTGTGTGGGTTTGTTCTACTCTTTTTGTCTTAAACCGTGGCTGCATGTTGCAGTGTCTCGCTAAACAGCAGCTAATGAAGTCCATACATGTGCAGGCACCTATACATACACGAATGCATATAAACTTGGCGTAAACTGCTCTGGGTCTGCTGGTTTCACTCTTGCTTCACCAAGTTACAAAAGCTGGCACTTCGGCCTGCTGCACAGTTTGTGAGGTTTGCTAAGTTCTTCAGAACGGCTTGGGATTTAAGGCCCTATTTGAGTGTAAATGTGATTAGTTACAGTGAAGTGACTTTTTATCTGGCTGATACACCTTTCTTTCAGTTTAGTTGATAAATGTGCAATGTTAGCCTGGTCACGGGCATTTCACTTGTGATCCGAGAAATGCAGCCAGTGGGACTTTGGATGCCGATATAAAATTATTCGCTCTTTCCGCTGCCTACTGGCCATGCGGGTGCTGTTTTATACTGAACATGGACGCAGCGAAGCATGGTGTCTGGACAGCCTGAGCGGTTAGAGGTGTCACTCCTCCCGCTCCCAATCCCATCTGGACGTTTTGGGGAAGGATGGTTGTGAGCTGGGAGGAGTGGCAGTATCTCGGGTGCTCCCCATTCCACCTGCAGGAGAAAACATTTAGCCGTGCCCTTTGCATCTGGGTTCAAGTATGAAGCTCTGCGTTGGTTTCGTTCTACCTCTTTACTTTGTGTGGGCACTGCGAGGCTTAATTAAATGTTTATGTGTATGCTTTGAGGCGCCCGTACGGAAAGCACTGCAGCAGACGTTAATTAAGGGGTGGTATTTATATGTCTCAGCCTGCTGCCTATAGCTAGAGATCTTCTCAATAATAGTGGGTCTGTAGGTTGAATTACAACTTCTGGGAGGCTTTGTGGAAAATTAACACTACATGTTAATCCTTCTGTTGATTCACAGTATCATGCCCTGGTATGGTTGGATTAATCATTTGAAGGCTCAAAGCCCGTTCCATTTAATGGAAAGACAATGCTGGTGCTTGTTAGGTGGCCAAACAGCACACAGCTCTGATGACCATCAATCTTGGTCTCTGTGTGTTGCAAAACATAGTATTGCAGTTCCCCAAACCTTTCCCTCCATTGGCTTTTCCACAGTAATACATAACAAGAAAATATTTGCCAGATATTCTGTGTGCTACTTGAATATAATTGTTTCTTCCCTGATTTGAACAGAAGGCCCATAAAACGTGCTTGTATACTTCTGTGGGAGTCTTAAACTGAAGGAATCGCTTATTTGCATAGCCTGCCGAGGACGGACCTCAGCGTACATATATTGACGGCAATGAGCTGACCATTACCCAGCCAATGCCTCCTATACAGGTAGAGAGGTATGTCTGGATCAGCTGTGCTACTGCTGGGATGCCCCCAGGGTTTAATTCCCAAACTTTCATGTCCTTGCTCTGTTTTCAGCTGCTATTAACTTTAAAAGCGTTTTTTTTTTTGAATGAGGAAGGATTATGTATGGCACTGACACTTTATTACTCGGCTGGGTTCACCGATTGGCTGAAACTCAAAAGTCTTTACTAGTTAGGCTAAAACATTAAAAATGTCTTTTGATAAATGATCTGAAAGGAAAATCAAGCAGATGGCTTTTAGGCCCATCTCACGGTGCAGCTTTGCAAAGAAATAATAGTTTCAGTAATGGGTTATAGAGTTTTATTTAAATCACTATACTATTTAGTGGAAAGGGGTAAACCTGTTAGAGGTTTTTTGTGGGGGGTTTTTTTGACTTTTTTTCTTCTTTTTTTTAGATTTCTCTCCTTGAAACGAACTGAAGCACACTTTGAAGTGCTGGGAAGTTATTCGTTCCTCACTTTTTGTAGTTGGTCCTTCAGTTTGCGGCTGACGTCTCTGTTTTTCTATGCCGATGATGATGACCTCCAACTTCCCACAGCCTGTTTCCTGATGGACTCATTTACCTTGTGTGTCGTAGGGGTGGTATTTATATGGCTCAGTCTGCTGCCTATAGCTAGAGATCTTCTCAATAATAGTGGGTCTATAGGTTGAATTACAACTTCTGGGAGGCTTTGTGGAAAATCGCAGGGAAATGAGAATAAGTGTTTCTAACAACTGGCTCATTTGGCCTCTAGGACGGATTAGGTAGATGCAGGCTGGGATGGGCAGCTCCTCTGTCTGTGTGCTGGGAGGACAGGGGAGCAAGGGGACCCCTTCTGCAGAGCACCAAAGCGGCCACTGTTTGTGTGTGGGCATAAACATCTACACAGATGTTCAGATCTAAAGGCAGAGATGCAATAGTAGTGTAACGGGGAATTCGTGGTTGTTGTATGACACACAGAGCCCAAGCTTGTGTAAGGGCAAGAGATGATTTTTGGAGTGCAGGTGAAGAGATGTGTTAGAGGAGCAGTGTTTTTGGCATGTATTTTATCACCCAGTCGCTAAGGAGCAAAGCCCTTCAACCTGCCTCCAACTGAGCATTCAAGAAACCATATGTGAAGGGTTCTTGGTTACTTCTGAACACCTAAGCCAAAGAAATACTGGACTTGTAGGCATGCTCATTTTCTTAGTCATAACACCTTCCTCCTTGAAATATGCACTCAATCCTGCACTCTTCATTAGATATGAGCAGAACCTTTGGAATAAATACTGTATGCAATTGTCCGGATGCTCTCACTTCTGCTTTTAGCAGAAAATTCTTGCACATTTAATACGAGCAAATTTTTTTTTGTTGTTGAAGTGAAAAAATGAGAAGGAAAAGTGTGTTTACTCCAGTATGGTACTGATTCAGTTTGGGCTAGAAGACAGGTATCAGGTATGCCGTATGTTCCAGCACGGTAAATGCTTGGGATGATGTCTTTGTTGTTGTTGTCTTTTCATAAATCGATGCAGCATTATGTTGTTATCTGGATGTGGAAACACTAATGTGGCTTTTCCTGGGTGAGAGAGCTGGGTCTGTAGTGTCTCGAAGGGTCTGAAATCAGAAAGGCTAGAAACGGGGCCTCCGAGCCAGCAGTAACTCGGTAGCTGGCTCTCCTGCAGACCCCTCATCTCAGCCAGGGGCACAGCTTCGGGTGGGAGCCGGTCCTGCTTCTGCTGGACCGCAGTGACTCTCGCTAGCTGCCTCGGTGGAGGTGGATGGATCCATGCTAAATTAAGCGTGGAGGAGAAAGAAAGAAAATGAAACCTGAAGGAATGTTGTGTGACAAGTAGGGGGTCAATCAAAGCTGCCATACTTGTCCAAATTGTGCTGGCAGGAAGAGTAAAGACAACAGGATTTTGGCTAAGTCTTGTAATATTACAGTGTGGAATAAAATGTAATTTGCCTCTCATCTTTGCTCTGCCAGGAATAGAGGGAAAAAACTCCCATAAAAGAAGTATGGGTTGTGAAATGGCGCATGTGACCTCCTACGCTAACCTGATATGCTAAAATACGGACTAAACACCACTGTTAGTCATTATGGTCCTCGGTAAAACGAGTTTTCTCCTGGGAGGTGTCATCTTAAAATACAAGGTCTTGATCTTTAATTTGAGTACCTCTGGGCAGACCTTTCCGTCAGCCTGAACCCCTTTGATTTCAATAGCACTTTGTGGTTCTGGACACACCAGTCCAGCTGGGGGTTTATATTCCTACTACACGCTGGCATAGTAGCTTTCCATACATTTTGATTAAAAAAAAAAACCCCTTAACTTCAGATGATATGCTTTTCTTTTTTTTCACGTTTCACTCTCCTTTGTGTGGTCATGGTTCCAGTCTTTCTGGTCTTTCTCGGGTGATTGTAGACACTGACATTTTATTTTTGGATCATGTAACAGAAATAAATACAACAGGGTGGTAATTAAACTTCACAGGTAATTTCAGACTGGATACTCCAGTCAGCGTCTTTTCTTTTGAGGGTGTAGCTCCACTTGACCCAGGAGGGCACCTCATTTTGTGTCTGTAGAGGATGGCAACTTGGACAGATTTAGAGCATTCCATGGCACTTAGCACCTGTAAATATTCCTTTCTGGTCCTGTAGCATGATCACCTGTTTTGCCTTTAAAGACTGACAAAAAGTCCTTGGGAATGATAACTCCAGCAAGGAATAAACTTTGGAGATAAATGGCACATTGACTTTTCCATTTGCATTTACTCTGCATCTTGAGATGACTTTTAATTATTCAAAAGGGGCAGAATGTAAGTTGCATCTATCTTTGTTTCTTCCCCTAAAGCAAATCCGCTCTGTAAATTTTCCTGCGACCACTATACCAATATTTCCCTGGTATAGCTTCCCTTATTTTCACCTCTTTTTTTTCTTTCTTTCTTTTGAAATTTTTGTTAGATCTTTGAGATGCAGCAGAATTCAACCACATTGAAATGTTTTCTTCTCAGCTAACTCAGAGCAGATTGATCAGTCTATTCATGTAACGAGCAAGGAGAGGAACATACACATTTCCAGTGCTACAGGCATGTATCTAGAAAAATAATGCAGCAGTTAAACAGCATCATCAGCATGAACATTGAAAAAACTCCGTTGTATTTGTTCATGTTAGGAAAAGCGGAGTGTTCAGTCATGCACACACATGACTGGCAAGGGGGGCGGGAAGGAAGGTAATTCTTCAGTGTGTTTAGAGACACGAACTCGATATCTCTTCCCTTCGGCATCCACTGCTGCCATCAGCACGGGCACCTTCTTTCTCCTTTAGGAGAGGAGAGTTGTTTTTTATTACAATATTAGCCTGTTTTTTGAAAACGCTCTGTGAGAAATATGCAAAGCAGCAGGGAACTGAGTGTTTTTCCTGTCGGATTACAAATGTTTTTGACCAGTACATTTAAGCACAGAATGGCATTTACTTTTAGGGGCTTTGAAGGGAATAACGGGAACCCTAAAACCCTAAGAGAGAATTCAGCTTTTGATTGCTCAGGAATGAGATATTTAATCTTGCACCTGCTCGAAGTAGGAAATAGTTTCAAATACTTACTTAATGTCTGTGAAAGATAATGAAAAGAAAAAAAAAAGGGGAAAAATAGAGAGAAAAGGAAAAAAAAAAGTTTCTTAACAGGAGTTTTAAACACATCAAACCATGTGGTGGTGCTAAAGTTACAAAAGATGAATCCTCCCAGACCCAGTCTTACAAAATGTGCAGAATGTGGCCAGATGAGATATGACAACAAGTACAAATTATAGCAGTGGCAAACCAGTAAACATGGAAATCTGAGTAAATCAGTCATTTCAAATCTATTTGCCAAACTGTGTTTATCCTCTGCAAAACCTCACGATCTCCACAGAAAGCACTTCAGAACAATCTCTGCAGGGCTTTTGCTGGGTGGAGTTAAGGATCAGGATATTCCACAGCAGCCCTTTTGCAGACATTACAGCTGATCTTTCAGCCTAATTGAAATGAACAACGATGATACCTGCATTTTTTTTTTCAACTTGAGTACCCACCTTCCACTTTGAAACCGCTGCATGAGAAGACATTGAATGCTAGGGACAGATAGGTTTAGCACTTCTGGTTTAACAGTAAAAAACTGATTGCAATATTTTGTTTGTGTGTTTATTCCTCATCCATAAACTACATGGATAGCTTGGTATTTTGCAAGAAAAAGAGTATTTTGTAGAGCTGTGAGGTTGTTTTTTTTCCCCCATGGCTTCACCAGTAAAATTCCATCAATTTCAACCCAGCTCCTCTTGTGTGTGACAGTGCAGGATTTGTCCTGCAATCTGCAATCTTTTCCTGCTTATTCTTTCTGGCCCACATTCCTCAAATTGTGAAAGTTTAATGGTGAGCCCTATGAGAGACCAAGAGTAGAATTTTAAAGCCTTTCCTTTCCTTTCCTTTCCTTTCCTTTCCTTTCCTTTCCTTTCCTTTCCTTCCTTTCCTTTCCTTTCCTTTCCTTTCCTTTCCTTTCCTTTCCTTTCCTTTCCTTTCCTTTCCTTTCCTTTCCTTTCCTTTCCTTTCCTTTCCTTTCCTTTCCTTTCCTTCCCTTCCCTTCCCTTCCCTTCCCTTCCCTTCCCTTCCCTTCCCTTCCCTTCCCTTCCCTTCCCTTCCCTTCCCTTCCCTTCCCTTCCCTTCCCTTCCCTTCCCTTCCCTTCCCTTCCCTTCCCTTCCCTTCCCTTCCCTTCCCTTCCCTTCCCTTCCCTTCCCTTCCCTTCCCTTCCCTTCCCTTCCCTTCCCTTCCCTTCCCTTCCCTTCCCTTCCCTTCCCTTCCCTTCCCTTCCCTTCCCTTCCCTTCCCTTCCCTTCCCTTCCCTTCCCTTCCCTTCCCTTCCCTTCCCTTCCCTTCCCTTCCCTTCCCTTCCCTTCCCTTCCTTCCCTTCCCTTCCCTTCCCTTCCCTTCCCTTCCCTTCCCCCCTTCCCTTCCCTTCCCTTCCCTTCCCTTCCCTTCCCTTCCCTTCCCTTCCCTTCCCTTCCCTTCCCTTCCCTTCCCTTCCCTTCCCTTCCCTTCCCTTCCCTTCCCTTCCCTTTCCCTTCCCTTTCCCTTCCCTTCCCTTCCCTTCCCTTCCCTTCCCTTCCCTTCCCTTCCCTTCCCTTCCCTTCCCTTCCCTTCCCTTCCCTTCCCTTCCCTTCCCTTCCCTTCCCTTCCCTTCCCTTCCCTTCCCTTCCCTTCCCTTCCCTTCCCTTCCCTTCCCTTCCCTTCCCTTCCCTTCCCTTCCCTTCCCTTCCCTTCCCTTCCCTTCCCTTCCCTTCCCTTCCTCTCCTTCCTTCCTTTCCTTTCCCCATCAGTTTTAAGCACCTAAGTGGAACCCTGGATTTGAGAGCTGGTTGCAGAGGTCCTCCGTGATGAAAGTTGACACGGGCCAGTTAGCCTTTTCAAATATATTCTGTGACTAGGGCAGAATAATTGCATTCAAAATCCATGTTTAACATTCATGTACAGGCTTACAATGAGACACACTGTGTGTGCCATCACCTAATTTGTACCACTCTGGGAACGTTTTCCTTGTCTCAGCATTTCACATTGGGTTTTGTAGACAGAAGTTGAAGATCTGAGCGCAGACCTGTTTCTGCCTCAGAATTTCCGCATAACCTTGGGCCAATTACTAAATCTCTGCGTATCAGTTTTTCCTTCTGTAAAGTGGCAACTATAATACCTGTCACGGAGGTACCTCAGGCTGAGCAGATTGAGACGTGGATGGAATATGTTCAAGAAGTATCTAGGTGTTAACACGGCATTCGTTTTCAGTAACCTCACCAGAAGTCTTCCTTTTTTGCCGTCCTCCTTTCTTCCGGTTCCTTTCTTCTCAGGATAAACAAGAGCCAGTAATGCCTCATTTGCCCCTTCAAGATGGAGCATGTATGAAGGAGATGTACTTGGTCAGATCGATGTCCATTTGTCCCTCCTTCCCCCTCTACCATGTCCTATGCCATTTATGATTTCATGGACTCCTGACGTAT
>NC_138576.1:113178900-113501400 GCF_964289735.1 Phaethon aethereus
AGTGCAGAACCTAATTCTCAAACCTAGGCTCTGCACGCGCTTTTGCTTCTCCTAAAACTGAAAGCAACATGCACCAAGGTGGCATGTCAGACACCAGGATTTCACTCGAGGGTGTTTGTTGTTAAACAGGCAAAGCCAGGGGTTAGAGAAAAGAAATTGCCAAACATCAGGCCACACTCATGTCTAGCATCTTTCATGTAAAAGGATATGGTAGCTTTTAACCTGCAAAAGACATTGCAACCAAGTGCAGAACTGATTGTACTTGAAAAGCACGTCCTTGCTTTCTGGTATATCTACTTCCCCCCCCCCCCCAACAGTCTGAGTAAAGTCAATTATAACACTCTGTTTAACTTGTCTTGTAAAATGCACATATGAACTGTTTAGGAATCAAACATAAAACATTGTTATGAGAAACAACCACTCTATTTTCCAAACAAAGTGCCACAAAATTTCCAAGGACAAGGGACATGCCAAACTAAAAAAAAGTAACTGTCAGAGATGAAATGCTACTAGTTTACAAGTGCCAAAGAGAAAAAGAAATATTGCAGCATGTCATCAGTACAAAGCACTTGACAAGCCTCAGTTGATGTTTCCTGAAGAAGCTATAAAGACTTCAGAGATGGAGAAAGAAAAGTGTGGTGCTGCAGAACGGGAGGTGTCAGAGTTTGTGTCTTGGTGGTTTGATCCAATGGTATCTGGATACCACAATTCCACTTTCAGAAGAGGCTGAGAAATAGCCTGATTTGCAGTTACGATTCAAGAAGGACAAAGATGTTTAGAAAGTCTGAAAACTGACCTGAACCAGCTATCCAAACCCAAATATATCTGAACACAGGCTGCTTCTAGAAGTTAGGACCAGAAGAACTCATAGAGGAAAAAAGACCAGCACAAAAACCTCCTGCCAGCCAACCAACGTGACTATTGTTGCTGAAGCAGATGTCAAGAGGCAGTTCAAGTTAAAAACTGATGCTTAGTGTGACCCTATAAGTCTTCAAATGTGCCTGTGAACTTCATAGTTTTAATCTAACCTAAACCAAAGTTTTATTATCTCCACTTGTAAAAATGTGACTGATGTCAATGGCACTCTACAAGGGGAAGTTCACACTCAAACCTTTTCTTTTTACTGCTATCTTCATCCCAATCAAATATTTCTCCTAGGTTAAGTCCCTCTCTGAAGTGTTCTCCCACACTCTTCTGCAGGCAAAAGTGGGGCAACATTTCAGATGAACATCTCTCCCTACCTCAGTTTTTGAGCCCACTTCATCCCTGAAACTATTCAAGGCTCCTGAGGTGACTTTAGTACTTTGAGACTGAGATGTTTTTCAACCCTGTTGCAGTGCTGATACTTTTCATCACCATTACACTGTCCCCATCTAATCCACCAGCTGCCTGGCTGCTTAATTATTCTTTACCCTCCATCTTCACTCACAAGGAGTTTTACCTGCAAATTGCTTGAATTAAAGGTCATTTCACTCTCATCCCACATGTCATGACTGCAACTGTGAATGCATTAGTTCAAGTGCGGATAACATGGTCTTTATTGTCCAAAAATCCCACTACTCTCCCACCTCATCTTTTCTTTCTTTCTCTTCCAATGCAACTCCTTTCCTAGATGCTACAGATCCTTTGCTAGCATTTTCTAAAGTAGGAATAGAAGATGAAGGAAGCATTTTCAACTAAAATCCACTGTCAATACACAACTTTGACCGATCTCACCAAAATCACTCATGGTCAAACCACTGGTTTCAATGGGCTTTTAGGTTTTACCTTTGGGCTCCTGAATGTGCAAAGAGAAACAGGTGGACAGGCTTGCTTTGCTTATTATATCTTATGTATTTCTTATTAGCACCATGGCAAAACCAACCAAAAATGGCAGTGAGCTTTTAGAACTACGCAGCAGTGGGAGCACAATTAAAAAGATGGTCAGAGATAATTCCAACAGGCCTGGCACCCTTGAGTATGAAACCAGAGTCATGAGTGTCCTTGTGCATGTAGAGCTTATGCTATCATAGGCTTTATCTTTTTGTAGAGGACAGATTGAGATAATTTAGGAAAAAAAAAATAAAAAAGGGCAAAGAGATACATTCTTCTGAACACTCCACTAATCCTTTCTGTTTCAGCGGGTCTTAAGGCCATTTTCCCCGTGGGTACAGTGGAGAAGGCACAATGATTGAAGAACAAAAACCAAAATGCAGTTTCTTGTGGTCAGGAGAGTAGGAGCCTTTCAATTGCTACTGACAGCATGAATATTAGTCATTTATACATTCATAGACTCCAGCCACACAGTAGTTGAATGTCCCACACTCATTCAAAATGTATCCTTCAGGCACAGAAATAGTCCTTCTTTTATTCTTTTATTTTTACATTGTGTATGTGCTTATATTGTAAACAAATGCAAATGGTAAGATGACATATTAATTATCATACGGAAAGCCTGTAGCAAACTCAGTTTCTGACATGAGCTATTTTACTGCGAGTTCAGCCCTCTTTTCTATGATGCTGGTGTTAAAAATAATGAATGAATCATAAAAAAAAAAAAGGCAAGCTAAACAAACCTTGCAGAAATTACTTCCCATTCTCAGGTATGCATCCACAAACTACTGCGCAATGCAGAGAAACCTGAGCTAGCTTTCAGTGAGCATCCCACCTGCGACTTCTCAGCTCAGTAAATCAGCATAAAGGGAGCTCCACAGTGCCACAATAGATTTCTCCTGACCTCCATTTACAGCCAGTTTGAATGGTCTTTGTATCCCACACTGCAGTCATGAAAGTTTATATAATCCTTGAAAGCTTACCAAAAGCATTAAGAGACGGACCGTTATGTTAGATAAGAAAAATAGATACAATAAATCCATTAAAAACACTCTCTCGTTTGGAACCCGGTGACTGTAGCAAATGGCTGTGGAATACACACCTAATACAAAACATCTTCTGCTCTTGGCTTCTGGTTTACCCAAAGGGGAAAAATAGGAGAGGAAAAAAACATTAGTATCTGATGTTTATTCAGGTATTCACAGGGGAAGACTTGGGTGTTGGTAATCTCAGAGCAGTTGCAATTGAACAGTGACTCTATCACAACATCTGCTACTAATTTTGACATTAGTTGAGATATTGCTCATGTGTCTGGGCATCTGAGCTAAACAAACCATTGAGAAGTACAGCTGAAAGTTACTGCCACTGAAGGCAGTATTCACTCAGCTGGCACTTGACAATGCACTGAAGCACCTAAGCTCACGAAAACATTTCAGAAAATGCTAGCTAACCTTCCCCTGCCACTTAAGCCACCCTGGTTTAAAACAGAGATTTCCCTAGACAGTGAAAGTTGTGTTCCCTTTCTTCTGTTTCTTGGCTAGGGTGACTATCAAGGGTAGTCACATTAGGATACTTTGAATTCAGGTATGAAGCATCCTGGCACTCTAAGTCCTCTCTGGAGTCCTGTTTTCTAAGCATGTCTTAACGTTGCACCAAACCACTTAAAGAAAAAATGTGGCTTTTCAGAAAAAATGGCAATAGTAGTTGGTAATTCCTCAACTTGGTGAGGACCAAGCCTGGAACTACTTATCCTCCACCCATATTGCTGCAGAAGAACAAGTTGCAAAGTCAGTTTTTCAGTAATCACACAGTAAGTGGGCATTTCTCACAGGAAAAGGCTCCCACCATCCTAGTAGCTTTTTACTATTTCAGGTAGTTAGTACTAGCCTCAAGTTTATTGCCACTGCCCAGCTGTGGCAATATCCTACACCATCAGTTTTTCTGCTCCTCTCCAATAGCTTTTGAGCATCTCAATTCAACATGAGTACACTAAAGTTTTCTTTCATACCCCATTTTATAAACATCTTGCTCCATGTGCTGGCCAGAGCTCAAACCAGGCTACATGCTTTTAAGACATGTGCTACTGTGTAAGAACTCTCATCACCTGCTCCTGATACCCTGTTCCTTCAGGGATGACTGTGAAAGCTCACAGCGTCTTAGAACAAGGCTTGCTGATGCTGCCTGACCAGCAACACACAATATGACACACTAACTGTTATTTCTGATCCTAGTACGCTGCTGTTAAAATAACTCGGCTGAAGGGGCTAGCGTAGTGCTGTCCCCTGAAGAAACTCCTGTCTGAAGACAGTGAAACCAGAAAACTATCTTTCAGATAACACCAAGAGGCTTGGGAGAGGGAAGGCTAATCACAGAGCAATATCCGGTTACTCTGTGTTCGTAGTGTTTTGCACCTCCGTGTAGGAGTGTGGCACGTATATGATTTTTCTAATTGGTTTTCAGTCAAATCATTCCACTGAGAATAAGCTCAGAGCACCTGCAGGAGACTGGGGAGGTAGACTGGATAACAGAATTCCTACTCTGGCTCTTGAGTTTTTTGCACCTGCATTTTGAATACTTTCTTAGCTCCTACTTGTTTTATAACTAGATAATGTTTGAATGATGCTCTACTTACAGCAACTCCCATTTACTTACATTGGCTCTAAATTGCTCAAAAGTTGGATAAATAAAGTAGAGGGCTGTTTTCCTTATGAATGGAATGAAAGCAGCAAGTGGAAATAAAGCAGCCCTTGATTTTATTTTCCCACTTCTCCTTACAGTCCATTTTGTGAAAGGCATAGCTCAGAGTTACAAAGTGTGTTTGGGTCATTACTCATTCAGGCTGAACTTGAGTACAGCTTTATATATACTTTATTACACATGAAATTTAAGAATCATGGTTTTGAGGCATCTTTACTGCCAGGTTCTTAATTTTTGAAAGGAGTGATTAGGGACAGAGCGGAACAGAGCTTGAGATCCAAAAAGGTAAAGCGATTCGTCGAGTGAGCAAGCTTAGGTAGTTCCAGTTCCATAGCAAATCTGTCAAAGCCAGAGCATAAGAAAAAGCAGAACTGTAAAATGATATAAAAATAAGTTGCCTAAGGTCCCAGCCTTCTAACATTATCAAGAGCAGTTTAGGAAAAGAAAAGAAAACTAAAGAAAGAGACAAACTTTGAAACTCAGAAAAGTTTTTATTCTTGCGGTTGAAAAGGAGGAGATTCCTGGAGGTCAGCTCCATCAAGGAAACTCAACTCACTGTTTAAGCCCATCACTTTCAAAGCTATGATGCAGCTCTTAAGAACCCGAAACAGTCAGCTGCTGCTGCATAAATCGCAGCGCAGACAGTTTCTTTTAACACATTTCTTTACCCATTTATTGGTTTGGTGGCAGGCTACTTAATGGCATAAGGCTTTAAGTAAACAAGTAAATAAATAAATATATGCCAAACAACAAAATCAAGGTGGAGCGATTTAAGCATGATGCAAGGAGGAAAATGTAGATGATAAATACTGGCGGCAAAAGCTGACTTCATTGGAATATTCAGTGAAATGAAAATAAGGCATTCAGTTCTGAGGAGCAAAATGAAAAAAGACTGGCAGGCAAACAGCTCACTTTTGTACTGCAAGCAGTACTGTTGTGAATTTGTGAACGTTTCAGCAGCTCCTTTCCCTTCGCTCCTCCCAGTTTTGCTTCTTCCCCAGTAGTTACGCAGCTAATAATAAACTTCTTAGGAAATGGAGAAACCTGCCAAACGGAGAACACCACACTAGAGGAGTGCGATACCCAGCACAGAAGTGAAAAGGTGGCACAGATTTCCTTCTCCCCTTACCTTGTGAGACAAGTTTGCGGTGGGAACACTCCGCGATCAGCCCTCAGAGAGAGCAGAGGGCCAAAGCGAGATTCCCCGTCAGTGTCAGACAGAAGAACTCCCATTTCATACCTCATTTTCAGAAAATGATGCGGGACTGGCAAATAAGCCACAAGAGAGCCGCAAGACCACGAGGTACTGCACTGTGATATTGATATAGCACCTTGCTGGGGCTACTGTAGGGCAGCTGGAAACACAGAGATGGGGGGGTGCAAGCCCAGCAAGATTCCCACTCCTCCTCAAAGAGGGTCCAGTAGGGCCAGACTGATCCCATCGGCAGACCAAACATCGCCAATAAAGTGCCACCTTGCATTTTAGGGTAGCTGCACGGGGCAGGGAAGACCGAGATCCCTTGTGTTGTCTATTTTAGCACCCAGAAAGACAAGGACTGGTGGCAACTCCGTTCCATACTATTACAAGTTCCCCAGGAAAAATGAGAAGCCGGTACGTTTCAGTGCATATAGCTATTCAGGCATTGAAGGCTTTTCATGCTAGGGAAAAGGATAGCCGAGATCCATGGACTCTTAGTCCTTTCCCTCTTCTAACCCCTTCTCCTTATAGACTACAAGGCAGAAAACTCATCAGAACAGAATTTAGCCACTCTCATCTCTTAAAATTGGCTTCCACAGAACGGAATGTTGCACGGAGTAGAAAAATACTGAACAGTTTGCTTCATTATGGGAGTGGAGTCGTCTCCTTCATTGGCTGAAATAGTACCTTGAAGCCTGATTCTATACCTCTTGCGTCCCAAGTTTTTTTTACAAATGGTTGCTGAAGCCACTGTAACTCTTTTCAGCAGCTGCTTCTTGTGTGCAGTCCTTTGGAGAGATCTTATTCACACAAAGTCCTTCAACATCAGAGGAACTATGATTACCAATAAAGTACACCAACACTGCAAGTATAGCTACTTGTTTCCCTGATACTGTGTAAAATATAATCCGAAGCCCATTTTAACTTATTTTAAAAACGGTCTCTTAAAAGGACTACATGTCCTAGATGAAGACCGCAGCACTGCATCTACCAAAGGAAGCTTTTTAAATGAGTTTCCTCATTTAAAAGTGCCAGTGGCAAAAGCCTATCCACCTCTTCTCCTTACAGCTAAAGTTACAGCTATTGCTCTCAGAAGAACAATTTTATGCTGCATACTTAAGCTAATTTTTGAAACCTGTAACAACTCAGATTGAACTGACTGATGATGAAATTTCTTGGTACAATCCTAGTTTAGAGGAATATTTTGTCTTTCCATGCATATTATTTTCAATTAATTTTAAACAAACTGTTTTGATTAGTCAAGCCAGCCAAACATGCTTGCAAACAAATACCATTACTGTCTTCCACAGAGAAAGACTTCCCTAGTGGGAATCTAGCCTGAGATCACATGTGCTGGACCAAGAGAGTGTGAAAAGAAAGAGAGGCTGCACATGAAGGTAGAGCAAACAAGTGTTTCAGGCTTGCGTATATAATGCAGCAGTATGCTAGAGAAATCTGAAAACGGGGAGTGGCTAATAAATTAATGGTATTTTGTGGACCTGTTACCTTTGATTCTTGTGCAGCCATTGACAGCAGCTAATGTACATACCAGCACTGGAATAATACCATAGCAGGGGCATGCAGCTGTGCTACTGCTCCAGGGGAAAAAAAAAAAAAAAAAAAAAAAAAAAAGGGATTCAGAATCCCCAAAGGCTTGAGTGAGAACAGCAGCACTGCAAGCAATACATATACTATGGACAGAGTGGGTATTAGTAATTGGCTGAAGAGTGGACCTTGGTGAAGCTCTGATGTATCCCTTCTGCTGGGTCTATCAGGTGGGCTTAAAAGCACCCCTACTCTTTTATAGGTTAGATTTTTTGCAGGGATATCTTTCCGGTTAGGACTTTATTATAAGGCAACACTGTCCTCGATCAATATGTGACAGAAGCAGCAGGTATGATCCTTTCTAACTGAATTAAACATCCTTACAATATCCTCTACATTTTTCCCTTAATTTGCTATTGTCCTAGCAGGGAATACCAGTTCTCACAGCTGCTTTACATCAGGTCTTTCAGGTGAACAAGTCATTTGATGCTATTCCACTGACTCAAACTGCAGTTGCCAAATGCTTGACATGTCTGCAAAGACCAAACGATTCCAACGCTGCAGACACAAAAATGCTGTATGTGTCTTTGCAGGCCTCAGTTTTCCCATCCTTGCAACTCTTGAGTTTTTAAGAACACAGTCTTTCTTCTTCCTCCTTTCTCCCTCTCTTGCTACAAGTTCGTGACTACTTCTCTTTCCATCCACATATTTGGTGATATTCAGTGTCTAACTGAATAGTAGTTTTAGGCTTCAGGTGGGATAATATCACGGAACTCAGCTGGAATTTTGCTTTTGGCGACTTGTATAGCCAGGAGCCTGAAGCTTTAACATCATCATTTGCCCCACAGCAAAGGAAAGTGTATTCTTAGCTTTATAGGAACTCAATTGAATTTAACAGAGTTCATCCCAGGGGGCAAGAATCACTTGCATAAACATTGACATTTAAAAACAAGATGCCTTGAAAAACTTTCTAGATCTTCTCTATGAATGCCTGTACTGTGTAAGTGCTGACATAGGCATACAAATTGCAAGATGAGGTTTTACAAGCTTGGTCATAAAACAGATCTACCCTAACGATTATTGAGAACAGAAAGATACTGGTTTTAGAGTTGTAAAAAGATTCAAAGAGAAATGATACTGAAATACAACAGCATACAGAATTAAAAAAAAAAAAAGATACAGAATGAATCATAGCTGTCTAGTTCTGATTCGGGTTCGTTTGGAGAGAACATATGATTTCTGGGATTGTCAGATGAAGAACATAAAGCATAAACTCTGGACAGGACGTCTGATTTAGAAAAAAAATTAAAAGCCAAGTGACTACAAGCAAAGACACTGCACATGCCACCAAATGAACTGATGCTGCCACTTGGAAAGAACAGAGCCGTTAGTTTTATGAGCTGACATTAATTAGCTATGTTATTTCTATTGGTACCAGTTAAGCTCTAGGCAAATACGCCTTTCATGTTAGGTACAACATGTGTTTCAAGAAGAAAAGTTAATTTAATGCTCTCTCTAGTTAAACAGTATGCACATCATTGTTAATGCTGAGTAATTTTGTAGTTTAAAACAAGACAAAGCAAACCGAGTTTCTGGTTGGAGAAATAACTGTCGTGGGCCCACTTTGGTAACTAACAATTAAGGACGGTTCAGTGCGTTCAGGTATTCCCCAAACATATCTCGTCCCCTTGCCCCAGCTGTCTTTGCTCTCTGTCAATAACAAAGCAGGGCAAATAAGGGCGAGGTATTTACAGCCTGGGTGAAGAGAAGACACTGGCACTGAGAATCTGATATGATTCTTTCTTTCATCCTGTTGTCCTGATCTGCTGTAACAGCCTCCGGTCTGTGTCTGCAGCATCCCTGTGGGTTACATCAGTATGGCTGAGTCCTGAGCTCAAGGTATAACTGACTGCACAATCTGAGCACCACCAGTGGTACTACTGCAAGGTGCCTACTGGAAGAAGATGCAACAGGAGGTTTAGCTTCCTTTTCTGTAAAATCAAAAATGTCCTGCTTGGATTCTTGCAGGGGTGGCGGAAAAAAAAAAAAACCACCACCACCAAAACCCTAACACCAAGTTTCAGAAGAACTCTGTTGTATTTAACAGAACCTTTGTGACTCTGGTTAATTAATATTTTACGTGAGGCCAGAAGTCATCCAAACTGGGACTTGAGATAAAAATCTAGGAACCTGGGGAAAAAGCAGACACAAGAAAAAAAATGCAAATTCTGCAACTTTGTCATTAGCTGCAGACTCAGAGCCTTCATTTCATCACCTTTAAGAGCCTAGCTGTTTGCACTGCCAAGAGATTCCACAATAAAAACATGAGCACAGGTGTTTTCCTATACCAGCCTAGGAGAAATAGTCCTTGAGCTGTATTTCTGGTCATCATATCTAAAGGAAAAAAGACGAAGAATAGAGGAGATGGATATTTAAGAAATTAAGTTTGCCGAGAGGTACAAAACCAGAGGGCTGTGTAAAAACAAGGGTAGGAGTTCCACCCATGATCAGTCAAGAGAAAAGATGTCAGAAAAGAAACACAATAACAAGAACTGGGGGCAGGGGGTAGGGGAGGTGGGAGAAAAGTATAAAGATGTTTTAAAGATGGTGGAGACAACCTGGGAAAAGGCATCTCAGCAGTTCTCCTGACAGCGGTGACCTGAGTTTGATGTCACCCAAGAGACTAAAGGCAGATTTTCAGATCCGTAAGTACACAGGCAAGTTTTAGATCTTGCATCACCTAATAAACATGGCTCCCTCCACTCCAAAGAAAATTAGAATAATTTGGTTGAGTAAACAGTTTACCAGTGTAGTGGAAAAAAAGAACAATTAATAGACATGGAGCATTTAAATTCTTAAGGTGAATTTTCCCCATGTAATAGCAGGTCTAGAACCAATTGCAGATACTCAGAACAGAATAAAATCTGGCATTTTCTTTGGTGCAGCTTCATATTCTACAGGAACAATAATGAGATCTTGGATTTCTTTGTGTCTATAAGACCCCCAGAACACCATCTTGAGAAGAAATTTAACTCATGTAGACACTGGATAAACAACCATCATAGCTTTATGTACAGATACAAACTATAATATCATTATTTTAAAATCTAAGTATGAAATATCAAGGTCCAGAAAACTACAGAACAAGGAAGAGAAATGGCTGTAAAATTCTGGCACCATGTGAAACAAACTCTGATTTCGACATCAGCCATCTAGCTTTGGCATCCAATTCAGAATGTAGTTCCACAACTTCGAGTTGTTCTATTAGCGTCTTTTCATTCAGACTGAAGGAATAAAAGCACAATTTTACATTACTAGAGCAAGGCATCAGTGATACAACCAACGAAGAGACCCTTGAATGCAGCAGAATTTCTATTTTGGTCTGTGAATGGAACCAGAGAGAAGAGTAAGTTTGGGTGAACCACTGCTTTCTTCTTCATCCTCGCTAGTATTTCTAGTACCATTGCAATTAGCACTTATTCATAACATCAGTCAGTGGTTGATTATAGAAAGTTACACCAGTAAGCAAAGATTTTTTTTGGATTCTGCCAGTCTTTATAAATATAACTATATACAGTAGAAATTCAGCAATAAAGACTTTTCACTACTTAGGCTCTGTGTATAAGACAGAATAAGTATCGTTAACTCAAACATTCAGAAATCATGAACCACACCCCCCAATTACAAGACTGGATTGAAAACAGATTTGCATATTTGTTTGGAGTTTTCTGGACAGCAGGGCTCGTGTTTCCAAATTTGCTTCCAACATAATGACAGTGATACACAAACACCCGCCTTTAAACAACAGCTGAGATTCTCATAAAGACACACATCTGTAGGAACTAGGACTTCCTAAGATCATCAGTTTCTGGAAAACCCATGGTTTACAGACTGAGTTAGCATCAGAAATGAGCAAACACTTCCAAAACTAACCTCTTGCAGAAACAACAAAAGATACATGGAGCACATGTTCAGACTACCCATAGCAAAGCAAAATGAAACTAGTTTGTCTTCTATGTCTTGATAGATTTAATTCCCCTTTGTGCAACAGATTAAGCTGATACCTAAGCATCTCTGAACATGACATAAAATAATTTAAATAGTGTGTTTCATTTGCTTTTTGCAGAAAGGAGAATTTGACTTTGAGCAAGTATAATAAAACCCCTCAAGTATGTTAAAATAAATTGTTCATTTAAAAAAAATATTCACGACTTTAATAATTGGAGTAAAATAAATAAAGAATAAAGAGGATGGGGAAAAAAATATAGAAGACCTAAACAATCGGATGGTTAAAGTTCAGTGCTTCCAACAGCAAAACTGAAGGCAGTGAGAACCACAGGTATTCAGATTCCCTGGAAATATCTGTTTTTCATTATTCTCTATTCTATTGTGCATGCTTCTCTCCAAAGACTTTCAGGTAATTTCTAAAAAGGGTGACATCAGACATACTACAGCATGACCACATGGTTCAAGCTATTGAACTGGTTAACTCCTCCTCCTCATAACTTTATGGTTTGAAGAGCCATGTGCCTTCAGCATCAAGAACACTTTTTTGGTAGCTATATCTGGGAAATCACTCACAAGGTTATGGCCTGGATGACTTACAGCTATGAAATACTAAGTGCAGATAGGGAAACAGTCTGCTCTAGGAATCAAAAATTTGTTGAAGGTTTCTAGGTAGCTACACCTGGGGAGGAATGGGAGCTACAATTCTCTAGAGGAGTAAGACTGATTAAAATACATACCCATAGTAGGAGAAAACAAAGCCACCATCACAACAACAACAAAAAAACCCACCAAAAAAACCCATAACCCGGCAACAACAAATGAATCATATGGAAGAAAATTATTCCTGAGTGTTACAGAGGCAGTTGAGAAAAGGATGCCAAAACATCTCTGCTGGAGAGTTCAATAATATTGGCATGCAAAATTTAGCAAGATACACCAAGAATTAATGATCTGTCCTTGAAAATACCAGCTTGCTCTGTTGAACCAGCAAGAATTGAGACAATGTTCTCTTCTCTCAGAACAAGAAATATATTGTGAGAAAAGAAAAAGAGAAAAATAGGAAAAACAAAACCCCAAACTAGCTCTATAAACTATAGGTCTAAGTGTCTTCAGAGAGAGATGAAAGAATATGCATCCTGTGTGGGTCCCCTAGGAACACTGTACCTCGCTGGGAAAATGCCATTTTTCCCCAGCAGGATTCCAGGGTCACTTGGATGTTTTTGAAACACCAGTGGAAGCAAAAAAGTATAGTCTTTCAAAGACAGTTAGTGAAATCAGATATCTAAGATCCAGTATTTCAAAGATTCTCTTGAAGTGACACACCAGGTGATTTATGTTTATTTTTATTTTGGATATTTTGGTGTGACTAATGTATTGAAAATACAGCATAGAAGCTGAAGTTATAAAGACTGCAGAGGCGCAGAGCCTGGGTAGATAGATTTGAGTGAACAGTACGAGCAAGTACTCCAAAACATTTGCTCCAAATATGCCAAGTTAGTCAGATTTTTTTCCATGCTAACAAACGTGTATCGATAATTCTGTCTTCAGGACATATTCATGCAAACATCTGTTTACCTGCAGCCAAATCACAGTCAACATCATTTACCCATTAAAGTCAACACCAGCAATGAAATAAATGGTCTTCATTGCCATTAACAACGCAAGGTAGAGAACAGTCCTTAGCAGGTGCTTCTTCCAGCCTGCCATTACAGGTGGGACAGGAATGCAGCCTGATCCACAGCATGGAGAAAGTAGCAATTCAGACCTGGAAAAATGCTGGAACAAAACTGAAGGAACTTCATAACTGTGTCTCAGATCTAAGTCATGTTTTTCTCTCTGCTCTGCTTCTGAAATTCCTAAGGTGTGAAGCACCATTCTCCTAGCCCAGGAAGAGTTATCTTAGATAATATGTTTATGACTACAAAATTAGCAAGGACTTATAAAACTCCAGAGCTTTATATTAGAGCTGCATAACCTAGCTGACCCACAATACCAGAGTAAGTAAATGGTGAACAGCCAATCCAGCAGAGTAAAAGAAAAAAAAAGGATAAGGTCATTTTTCCTAATATCTATTTCTTAATACAATATTTATTTAGCAAGATCAGATACAGAAATAAGCACAACTGGCAGCTGATATAATATTTATTATCATTTATAAATAAATCACAATAAAGAAACATCCTTCCCATTCATCTTGCAAAAGCCTAATGCTCTGTACCCATGCTATGGACAAAGGCTGCAAAAACCAAATCTGAATGTTGATACATTCACATTCTACTAAACTGCTGCTACTCCTTTAGACATTTAAGGTCACAGTGACTTTAAATCCTCCTGGTTATTCCCAACGTACTAATATATTTACCCTCAAGCCATTCACGGAGACTTCCACAAGGACATGATAGGTTCAGTGATCACAATAAGTATCTACATGGGTTTTACTGCAGATCTCTTGTCAATTTAATTTGTTTAGTCCAATGCCACTTCACTGTAGCAAAAGTATGCACGTAAGTATGAAAACCAACATCAGTGCCTGCTTTGTATATTTATACTTACACGGTTCATGATCTAGCACCACCATACATTATGAAAAGTATTGCACATTGCCTGGCTACCAGGAAGCTCCCATAGGAATCACCTCCTTGTTAATAAGGCACAGGTTGGAATTTAATATTGATGTCACATTAATTCTTTGAAAGGAAATTGTTTGATTTGGCTCCCTGACTTTCTTCAGTCATTAATCTAAATATTAAACACCACATAGTGACATTTAGTACCATGTGCATATAATGACCGTATTAAGGCAACGTCCTCATACCTACTAACAATAAAAATAAAATATTGGAAAACTAATGTTTTACTTGTCTGCAGACCTCATTCGATGGCTCTTTCCTAACACCCTACAGCAGTTGAACTCCTCAGCCTGTAAAAATATTCTGATGTCTCATGGACAGCAAGAGTGTGGGAAATTTAGATGGCTTGTTAGGTTATGGGGATTTTCTTTTTGGCTGGTTGAAAGGTTCAACAAATCAAATTCCATTCTATACAGTTTCTCTGTATATTTTTGCAGAAGAGAGACTCTAACACATCTTTCTAAATAACCTCCTTCCTCCTTTCATTTCTGAGAAATAGCAAAAGGCATGAAACTAATTATCCTCTACCTGTGCATTTATCAAATAGATGAGCAACAAACTGATAACTTTTAGAGTACAGTTGTCAAACAGATTTCATTATTACCTTAGCTTAATTAAAAAGAGAGAAAGCAATGACTCTCAAGGTAATTAAATAGACATAATCAGCTTCAGAGCCTTTCGCCTTGGTCTTTGTCTGCAGTTGACCAACTCAAAAACAGAACTAGTATAGATTTGATTAAGTCAGTGCTGTATTTCTAAGCCAAAGGTAGGCCAGCATAACGCAGAGCAGCTACTGGGTAACTGGCACATACCAAATCAAATCTTTGCAAGATATTATTTGTTTTACAGCCCCCAATCTGTAACGCATAGCTGGGCACATAGGTTTTCGTTTTTTACTAGAGAGTTTAACTTTTCATTTAATTGTTTCTGTCATTTTCAGACACTGTTTCTACAACTTTTAACAAGAGCAAACTACTGATTACTTAAATGTAAATGCTGCAGTCATTTAAATAGTTAGTATAGGGGCCTATTCTGAGTATATAAGAGAATTTTAAAAAGTAATTTAAGAATGTTTCATCTCTCAATCTACTAAGCTACAGAGGGCAAAAATAGGTTTAAGTTCACAAAGTTAAACATTCAGCCACTATACTGTATATACAAATATTTATCGATGCAATTTTCATTCAAGGTCTGAAAAATGCATTTTGTCATCTGGAAATATTTAGACATAGTTTACTCCAAATGGCTTCCCATTTTGAAAGCACACATTTTATTTATTATCATGAAAACATGAATATACCAGATGGAAAAGGAATACTCTGTTACTCTTATGAAAGCTTCTTGCACACAACCATGCCAATGTTCAAAATCACAGCCTAAAATACCTCCCTCTGTTCGTCACACAGCCTACAGTAAGCAAAGCCTGTCATTCAGTGACAGTTTGAAGGGACTTTATTCCTTACCTTACCGGAAATATACCACTGACTGAGCGAACTGCAACTTTTCCAGGAAACCTTGTGCATATACTGTTGACAAATTAGCTTCACAGAGAAAAAGGAACCTTATCAAACCTCTCTTACATCATCTTTCCCAGAATCAGGTATTTAAAGAACATACCAAAGGCAATTTAAAGAAAAATATTGACTCTGTATGAGAATCCTGCAGCATAAAAGAATGAAAGCTGTTCTTAATTACATCTTGTGCAAGATGTAGAAACTGCAACACTTTCTATATAATATAATGTGGGAAAGTATTGTATTGCCATTGCAGTGAGTATGCAATTGTGCATGAAAAACTAATAGACAACAATCACCAAGGACAAGCAGCTGTGATGAATTTCAGATGGCTAATTTTTAAACCTTTAAAGCTTTCAGTAGGTTGGTTAAAAGGAGCTAAATAGAGAAAGTATAGCTATAGCATCCATAAATACCAAAAAAATATCTAGCAATGGAAGCTGCTACTTATTAATCTTATAACTAAAACTACAATCAAGATCAAAGCACCACAGCAGAAATCACTAGGGCTACAATAAATCCTCTAAAAATCAAAATCATGCCTGATAGTTACAGAATGGATTACAAATGGATGTTTCTTAAAGGTGACAGGAATGGAAACAAAGGGCAAACAAAAACTGTGGGCTAGAAATAGTGCTAGACAAGTGCGGAAGGATGATGTGACGCCTAGCTTGCAGGAAAACCGTTTTCAGTAAGTCAGTATTCATCCCAGGAAGTCCTAATGATTCATAGAATCATTTAGGTTGGAAAAGACCTTTAAGGTCATTGAGTCCAACTGTAAATCTAACACTCCCAAGTCATGCTGGCATATCTTCTACTTGTGGTGGCAATAAGACACTTCACAACCTGCCTGCTCTCCTGTTTTTGATGCACAGCACACCAATGGTATTCCTGTTCTCTCTCCAGTCCAGAGATCTCCAGAAAATGAGGAAGAGGTAGAGAAGAGGTTCTCTCGTGATTTCTCTCTGGACAGGGCAGAGTCTGCCCAGGTTTGGCTGACTCTTTCACTATCTCCACTTGTGCTCCTGTGATTGAGCTAGCCAGAGTGTGTCCCAAGAATGATAAAGAAGGATCATAGAATCACAGAATCATTAAGGTTGGAAAAGACCTCTAAGATCATCAAGTCCAACCGTCAACCCAACACCATCATGCCCACTGAACACGCACACAAAGACTGTGAGAAACATAAAATGTGTTTAACCCCACCTCCTCCACCACAGAAGTACAGAAGGGGCCAAATGCGCATAGGCAAATTCTGGTGTAAGCGTTGGCATCTTAAAAATTACTTACAATGCAAAAGAACAAATAGAAACTGTTTTCACAGGCTTTATGAAGGGCTCAGGCACTAATACTGTTGATGATGTAGGCTTGAGTATTTAGAGGTATCACCTAACAAGAACCAGATGCCTATGATAGCAGGGGAAATAACTGTTTTTGCCAGCTATAACCAGATTCCAACTATGTATTAACATTTAGCTCAAAACTGTGCCATGAAGTCTGGCATGGCACCAAATATGGCATGGGGAACTTATGCATAAGTCAATGATATGCTGCGAAAATGTCTACTGCTGCGTGACAGGATGAGAAGGATCAGATTTCTTAACCAATATTCTGGGATGCATGTTAAGGGAGCTATAGATAACAATCTGGACTCAAGTTCATGGCAGCCAAATCCCATCTCTGCCTAAGCAGAAGGACAGTAGCACTTTCCTGTTTTTTGTTCATTTCATTGTTCATTTCATTAATAATGTTTCATTATTTCATTAAAGAAAACATAAAGTGATTGCTTCGTATCAAGGCTCGTCTATGGCCTACAGGTCTGGGTCTGTGTCAGCTGGGAGAAGAAATGCCTGCAGGAAAATCAGTCCTTTGTAGACTAGCTATTAAAGGATAAAGGCAGAAATGAAAGGGATCAAGATGACAAAGAGTTAAACAATCTAGACTAATTATAAGAGGATTGTCCAAACTTAGAAAGAAATTACAGCATGATGTCAGAGACACAAATCTACACAACAGCTTGAAAAATTAAATGCTCGGGGCCAGGCAGTTTTTTGAGTGCCTGAAGACTATAAAGGAAAAGGAGCAGAGCCAAGAAAAAAAGCTCTTAATAGTAAGGAGCAAGGCAAGCTATTCCCAGATGGTCTGTCTTCCAAAACAAAAATAAAATTAATTCTCACTGCCCCACCAAAGAGCTAAGGGTTCAAGCACTCCCCAAGCCATGAAGCAGAGCTCTGCTCAGCACACCAGTAAAATCACAAAGTCTTTGAGGTAGCTTCAGCCAGCAACCTGCAGGACCAGCCCTAAGGCATTGAGTGAAGACTGGGTAGCGCAGTAGTGTGATAGATATAGACTGAATAAACCAGAGTACTGGCTTTATAAAGAAGGCTTAACAGTTTGTAACCTGTTCTTTCAAAGTATTCTTAAATGGGAAACAGGTGGGAGCCTATAGCTACACTCAGAATGGACTTTTTTTTTTTTAATTTATTTAATGTTGGTGAAGTCCTTTCGTGAGAGATTATCCAGAAGAAAAGGAGAAAAGGATAATGAGTTCTGAATTAATAACAACCTAAGAGAGAGAAAAAAAGGCATAATTAATGGCTGCCTTTTAAAAAGAAAACAACTTAATAGGAAGTCATTTCAATAACCAATATTATCAAATACAACTTTATGAATTATTTGAACCCTGAAATGGACAACAAGATTATGGAATATACCCAACAGCATAAACTTAACTACATTAAACTAAAAAGAAATTTATGAGGAACTTCAAAAGGACTTTGGAGCAAAGAAATAAGCACAGTTAAAGGCACTGTCACATACAATGAGAATAATGAGCTTTTCAGGTATACTCTGATGCCATAACTTTGTGTGACTTTAATATGGGGCCAATTTACCACTATCGTCTGTGTGATGAGCTGAAAGAGTTGAAACGACAAGAAGAAACCAAAAACCCAGGGAATGCTAAGACACATAAAAAACCTAAGTAGAAAATAATACATTAAATACTCAGGATATAAAACAGGACTGTTCTCCCTCTGCATTCAATTCTAATGGCTTCCATTGCCCAGAAAGAGCTGACTTACACCCATACATACTGGTTGAGTCTACTAACCATGTCAAGCAAGGTACTTCGTACAGGAACAAGCAATCTGAAGCTGAAAGCTTCCTCCATCCAATCCCAAAATCTTCCCATTGCTTTCTAGACTGAAGTATATGAGAAAGCACCATTAGAAAGCATGCAACAACCCTGAGAGTGCTTGGTTCTCAGGTGAGGAATAATCGGACTGATAACAGGACAGGACTGGTAGTACCACTCACTCGTTTGCATCTCCTGCAAACACCTGTATGCTAAAAATGCATCACTTTGCCCACTTCTGCCATTCACAAAGGGAGAAAATACCCTGAAAAACTAACGGAAATCCTCCTTCTCTTTTTAATGTCCTTTTACCCTTGTTAATGGAGTCACACAATCACAAAAATTAGTAATGTATGAGCCTCATCTACCAAGTTATTCCCTTCATAACTAAAGTCCCTTTTGAACCCCGGTCATCAAGCTTTGCACTGGCTCCTCTTTAAAAAATTCAGAGGTGTGTAAGAGGCTTATAAATGCTAGCTTTTCCTACACTGAAGGGCTAATAAGCTCAAATTTTAGAAAAAAGAAAAAAGAAGTATTGCAGTCTCTAAGCCAAAACTGAAGCTCATATTTCTGTACGTGGGTGCCTGGAAGGAGATCCAGGAGGCACCCTGTTTGCTCTCCCCAAGCCTATAGCTACAGCTAACATAATCCCAAAGGCCTGCAAGCCTGTTGCTACGCAGACGCATTATTCTGCTGGTACAACGCACACACTGACAGGAACTGAGGCTGGAATAGTTCATCCTTGAGGTTAGCGATTTCTATCAGGAATCGGAAAACACGTTGTTTTAAAAGCAGCAAACTGTCGTCAGGATGTGACTTCCCAGAAGCAACTTACTCAAAACCAACCGAGCAACACTTGGCAAGAGCCCTTCTGTTAAATTCCTCCATCTATTAGATTAGCACATTGCTCTTCACCTTTCAAAGGGAAATATATTCTGAAGCATACCAGGTTGTACGCTTTATTGCATCCTTGCTGGTTCACACACAAATACACATTTGGTTTAAGGTTCAGAACAATCAAAAATTTGGGTTCACCACTTCTCTAGAACTCAGCTTTTAACCTACATTTCCTGCAGAGGCTAAAAAGCATTGTGCTTAAATGCTACACTACGCATTCTGTTTGAATAAAACCCTTTTCACTTGACAGAGAGGAAAAAGAGACACTCTCAGCTGGAATAAATTTTATGTGCATCTATTGTCAGCGGTGAAGTTATGTCCATTTACACTAAAACTTGCCCCTCGTAGTGACTGCATAATGTGTTCTCCCACCTTCTTGACAAACAACTGTTTTCATTGCTTAAAATCCTTCAAGTTCAGATACTATGACCAAATGCCTGTAAATATGATGAAAACATTTACCCAAGATATTTTACAGTTTTATTACTCTTCCATGCTATTGATAACACTTTTCTCCTTACAGTGGTGCAAGTATTGAAAAGTGCTGCTCCACAGCAGCATTTATTAGTGTTTGCATGTCTTATCTTCTGAAGCATTACAGATTAGCAGAGTATTACTAAGTACAAAACTGAACATGCAGATTTTTAATCCATTTATGCACAACACATTTATTGGAGGTGCTACTCATTTCTACTTTGTAACTAACATTCACAGCCATAGTTTGTAGTCTTACATACACCACACAAAGCAGCAATCAAAATGAAATGGTGTTGAAAGAGCCTTCAGCCTTGCAAATTTTCACTTAAAAAGAAAAAGAGCAGAAAAACCTTATTCTCCTTAACTTTTGCATAAACATTAACTCCCATTTTTCTCTCTTAAAATTACTGTGTTTAATTTCTATTTGTTGAGCCCAAGTGTGGCACAACAAAGTTGCTGTCTCTATTAGGTGATGGGCTTTCTGGCCCAATTCAGAAACATGATAAATAATTAGTTCAATGAAATATTACTAGAAGATCCAGAAGGAAGTAGATGGGTTTTGTCAGGCTGAGACTAAATGCTAGTAAGATATAGACAAGCAAGTGTCATATAGCATTTATCACTTGTAAGGTAAATGACTTCTTCTGAAGTCACTCGGGTGGAAAATGAACAGCTGCCAATGCTGATCAGAGAGAAGTAAAATGCTTGATCTGGGGATGAAGTGGCCTCTTGTTTTCTTTTTCTTCAGTTAAAATATTTTCCCTCTAGGAAAGGAGAAAGATTGGTTTGGAGATCAAAAAAAAAAAAAAAAAAAAAATCTCCACCACAGATTCGGTGTGCGTGCAGCACTGTAAAAGTGTACAAGAAACTCAACTTCCACGTCTAGAACAGCACAGACTGAAGTCCTCGTTCAAAACCTATTTTGACACAACTCATTAATATAATCAATATTTAAGTATTTGCATGGCTACTAATAGAGAAAGGTAAAGAATTTTTACTACTTTTACCGAAATGATGAGCCTGTGGCAGGGCCCAGTGAACTCCTCGCAAGCTACCAAGAGGTAGCTACTATGGACTGTGGTCAGGAGGGGCACCAGCAGTACAGACAGGCAAGCTCAAGCCAGCTCCGACTGACATTTCGGCAGCAATGAAATTGTGTTCATGTAAGCTCCCACACGAGCTGTTCGAGCCCAGGAAAGACCTCCAGTATTTACTCGGGTGGCTGATGTGCTGCTGCAACGTTACTGCCACAGTTGCTCTCTGAGCAAGCAGACCCTGCTTGCTGGGGCATCGCGCCCACCCACCTAACATCTCACCCCCAGCCCCAGCGCAGCTGTAACCCAAATAGACTGACATGGCATTATGAGAATCACAGAACAGTTTGGGTTGGAAGGGACATTTAAAGGCCATCGAGTCCAACGCCCCATGCAATGAGCAGGGACATCTTCAACTCGATTAGTAAGGCAGTACCTCTTTACCCCATTAAGTCCTCCACATGCAGCAGAATAGGAAAAAAATAACACCCTCTCAGACCTTAAAAACTTTCTGGCACATCTGACACTTGCCAAGTCCAACCAGAACCTACCAGTTACTTCAGGGAAGTATGTGTCTGCAGGGGAAAAGCTCCTCCTGGGGGAGGGCAGAAATCAGACAAAATGCCTCCCCCCAAACGCTGTAGTACCCATTCTTACAAGGGTACCAATTTTAGTGAGATACCAATCTGGGAAGATTTGTTGTCTTCCCAGAATCTCTCCCAGTGCAGGATGAGTCCTTACGGTACTTTATCTGGGGGCAATACAGCAAAGGAGATTGTGTAGAGAATAAAAGCAGACAGCCTTACACATCTAATTTTTAACTTTAGCAGTAAGCCCTGTTTTGGGCATACAAAATATGTATTTTTGCCATTTAATGAACTAAATTCATCCCTGCTGTGGCCTGTATTTTCTTCTTTTACTCTCAAATGCTATAAAGATAAGTGTTAGATCACCTTCCAGAAAAACAATTAATTATTGATCCACTTATAAAAACATTTAAAATTGTTATAAAGTTCCCTTCTGTACCAATGTAATTATTAATGAACATTTCGCTGCCTTTCAGACTTGCTGACAGTTCAGTGGGGTTATAGTAACAACGGATACAGTCAAAAGTGTAAGTACTTATCAGTTAATTATTTGCTCTGTCAGGAAAATTCTGTCTGAATTGTAAACGTTTTGAACATGAACATCTTGAATAATGATTCCATAACACATAATCAAGTTAACAAGAGTGATGTATTCAGGTCAAATCAGTTCCGATTTCTGCACATGTACTTTCCTGGAATTCTAGACACTGTAAACTTGATGTAAATCTTACGGGTGACGTTTCTACCCAATTTACACCAAACCAGGTTTATTGAAGGCTCACCGAATTCAGCAAGTTGCTTGTAGGTAAGAGCTCTCCTACAGGGGGATACTGATCAGAATTATTTGCACCATGTAGTTTGGGAACAGGGATGGGAGCAATTTTTCTACACTACAGAAGGTCCTCTTATGAAGTTTTTCTTGTAAGATAAAAAAGACCTTTATCCAGAAATAAAGTGTGTTTTGTTTTAAGGAGAAATGAGAATCTAATCACATTCCTTTGTAAAAGAACAATTAGCAGAGAGGTAAAGAATGGCTTTTTAAAATAACTTCTTCAGTAGAATACATAAAAATAAACCTTTCAGATTAATCAAAAAGAAAAACTTTTTTCTAGTCAAAACAAAATCATTCATTTCACACCCAAGGCATATTCCATGGAGCTCAAATGGGAGAGCAATCTGTTTTGTGCATGTCCTGCCTTAACAACCTTGTGAGCAAATAACTGAATCAAGAAATTAGAAACTTTTCAGTGAGTTACCAAATCTGCTCTTCACATGAAGACTGCAGATTTCAGTGGAACCAAAATAAGAAATAATGGCAAAATCAGTCTAGACAAAATATGTAAAAAAACAATGGAGGAAATGACAAAGAAATGCAACCTACCCACTTATTTATTACAGAGGACGATCCTAAGGGTTTTATTATACTAGACTTTTACATCATAACCTTTTATACTTTATTTTTTTAAAGCAGACAAAGAAAGTGACATTTTCAACCCTTTCTAGTAGATAGGATTTGATAGGGCAAGTATGCATGATCCCTTTTTCAAAGAACTGCTACCTTTTGCATAGATGCCATCAGAAGCTGCTCTTTAAACATTTCCTCTCCAATTTGGCATCATGTGGGTAGGTCAGTGCATGTAGCCAATTATGTAGAAACAGCAAAGCAGCAGGTCAGAAGATGATGGTGGCTCCAAATACTATTACATTCAGTCCTTCTGTATCTGGTTAACTTGCCCTGTCTTGATATTTGTGGGTATTACAGGGAAATTTAGGGTGGGGTGTCTGCAAGAACCACTTAGTTACATACCACTTAGTTGCCAAGTCTAATATTTATTTATGAAATGGGATGGGTATACTGGGTGAATATAGTGCCTTCTACCCTAAGATTTCAATGCTATGACACTCGCACATTCTGTTCAGTCACCCTCACACCCAACAAGGCTCTGCCCCTCCAGTCCACTTGTGACCAACAACATTGACTTAGAGGAACGCGACTCCAGGAACTCAAAGTGCTCGAGTCCAGGCTGGTGGCCTGGCTTTACACGTAGTGGTTTCACATCAGACTCAGTCTTCTGCAAGATGTTGGACCCCTGTGGATGTGCTACCATCTCAACTATGTATTGTTCTCCAACTTGGAGGGTTGGCATCAGCTGATGACTCTCTGACTTTCTTCATTCCTAAAGACCATGAGCAGTTGTTACCCCAATCATTATAACTTCTGGTTTCCCTACCCAACTGCTTTACAAGGATGTAAGGTTGTCAGTAGTTTTTCTGTGCTGCTTTGGTTTGCCATGGCTGCCAGAATCATCTGATCAGCGAAGAGCTGAGCAGATATAGCCCAGGCCTCATTTAATCTGAGTGGTGCCTTACTGTGTACATAACAGGAGGTTTGTAAACTAAGGGTATTTTCTGCAGGGTGCACGAGTCAGAAAAATCAGAACAGGAGTTAATACATTTCAGGATATAATTTTCAATTTGGAAAGCCCAAGACATGAAACCTATAGGTACTGGTGTTCAGAAGCTGAGATACAGGGATATCATCTTATCAGAAAATGCACAGAATCTTGTAGAATCATAGTGAAATGGGAGAAACAAAACCAGCCACACTGTAACAGAGACACATACTTCACAGAGGTCAGTCAAAAATACTCCTCCATGTATGTAAGACTGATGAACAAGAAAACCAGCATGAGGAATTTATCAATCAGTAGTCAGGATTAATCTGGATGTCAATTTTTACAGCATAATATACTGTTCCTCTCATGCTCTGATTAAATTATTTTTATTTCTATTATCCTGAGGTTAAAAGAGCCAGAACCTAGCTTACCACATCTACACTTTGATTAGGCTAGAAAATGGATTGCTCTTTTTTCAAGTAAAGAGACATAATCTATTCAAGCTTAACTTGTTTTTGTACTGAAAATTCATCTCACATCCTTTGTGACTACTTCATTTGGTATAATGCAAGAGAAACTAAAAATATAACAAAAAATACTTTTGAATGAGAAATTTATGCTGGAACAAAAGAAAAAAAACACATAACAAGGCTTCCAGAGATCTGGATACCCTTCTGCTGGCATGAAGGCATCCTGGATGAAGCTCTGGCTCTATGTCACTGCTAGCTTTCCCACTGAATTTGATGGGATAAGAATTCACTCCTTCCCAAATGCAGGCAAATAATTTTTATGTACTACTATTTCTGTACAATAATAAGTGCCTCTCCATCACTTTCTGAGACTCTCTTTTTTGAGATGATCCTACAAAAGATTCGACAAAGAGAGGCATTATTAAGATATAGGCAGGCTGCACTTTTAAAAGTCATCTGATTACTGAAGGAGCAGAGACCAGAACATGGGTCCTCAGGCTGCATTCTTTTAGAAAGAAGTACAGTGAATAACTTTAATGCTGAGCCAATTGATTTTGTGCACCTTCCATGTAGCTCTTATATGTTACGTTTTTGATCTGCAGTCAATTATCCACTGTAATAGCATTAAGTGTCAATGTAATTGAATTATTTTACTAGAAAATGCTCATAATAGCATTCAAATATGGTCTATTTAAGTCAATATGGCACCACATAATCTACAAATTAGTCATCAGCACTATCCACAAGTCCAAAAATGATGAAAATTAATGTAGACTAATACCATAAAAAATATATGGATATGAACAACAACATGGGCTGTTTGCAACAGAATAACAATAAACTAATTTATTACATTAAAATTAATTCACTTGTCTACCATGGATTGGAGGTTACACCAATTTCTTGGGCAAATGTTCACTCATTGTCATCCTGGTTTTGATCTCAAGAAAGGAAAAGCTGCACAGTTGGCCAAGGATTTCTATCACACTAGAAAAATATCTTCTTATAAAAGAAGCTATTTCCCATTTATAAATGACAAATAAAACCTGCTTTTTCTTAATAGGAGTTGATAGGAGATCATCCATTTAATTCAACAGGAGAATGCGTTTCTAAAAAATGAAAGTCCTTGCATAAAATTCTTGTCCCTTCATTGCACCACAATGAATAGCAGAATGATAGCAGAAACTATCTGTGTATTAATATTTTTGTTTTGCCTTGAAATGTTGTACATGTTACTATTACTTAAAGAGTGAGTCACTAGCCTAAACATATGCCTTTGAGACAGACTGGTTGTCTAAGACATCTGCCTAGGTCTGGCAGGTTTGACATTGGATCCAGAGACATCTTCAGTCTTCTGGAGCCGCAGCTGGAGGCCAGGAAGCACAGTCCAGGATGGAGTACACATGGCATTAGATACCTATGTTTAGGTGCTAAATCCCTCAGTGTCCAACTGCCCCTTTCTTAGAATAAGGCCTACCAAGTAGCAAGTTGCAGTTTTCCAAATCAGTTGAGACATCAGTTTGAGAACTGTTAAACTGAAGATTAAACATCAAAAATATAGGCTGTGACCCAGATCAGTTATTAGACCTCAAAGTGTAACAGGAAGGGGAGGCACGTGTTATAGAACGATCTTATTTATAAGCCAGGCACGCCACCACTTTTCTCACAATGCCAGTGGGAACTTGGTGCTACCAACTAACTGCTACCAGATACTGCTGATCAGTACCGTCGTAACAGATGGCAAGTACAGACCTCGGCTCCAACTCTGAGCGCAACACAAGCTGGAATCATCTACCACTTACCACAAGAAGATCTAGCTGGTTGAGGGATGGGGGCACCTAGGTCTTGCCCAGTGTCAGACTCCATGGCAATGTCTATCACAGTTATCAGTGCTATTTTGCTGATGTGGGAGGAAGTAGCTGCTAAAAGAAAAAACCTGTCACCATAAGCAGTAAGCCTGAGCCTTTCTTGACCACCATACCACAGCATCGAACCTTTCCCCTACACCAAGTCATGCTTGGTTGCAGAAGGGTGGTCAGCAAGCTCATATAGCCACGAAAAAGCCAGTCACACCAGTGATTCACTAGGCACAGTCTACACTTGCGTTAAGCCAAACACATGATTATTTATTAATAACTTAAGTTCTTAAGCTCTTCATAATCTGTTCTTAAAGAGTTTTAAACAGATCCCTACGTTTTGTTCAAGAAAGATATAGATGTTGCAGAATGAGTCGCTGGAATAGCCCACACTCTCTTATTCTGGCAAGTACCTCATTCAATCCCCATCAAAATTCCTAACTTTCAGTATCTTTCTTTACTGACAAAGTTATCAAGCTGCTCGGATGACAACAGTCTCCCTTTCTCCCCCTGCAGAAATTCAACATATCAAAATCAGCTTGTTTTCTTCACTGCTTTATAAGGATTTGAAAAAGATGATGTCAACCCTGAAAATTTCCTGAGGTTTCTATACAGTTTGACATTTGCCTGTCAATGTGAAGAAAGATTATGCACAAGAAAGAGTTATTTGTTCTAAACAGTTTTTCAAAATACACCCTTACTGGCTCTCGTAGCAATCTGTCTGCTACATGTAAGCCTAGCATTTTTTTTTAACGTGTTCACAAAATCTGCATTGTGAATCCTCATTAACTCAAGGAGATCGAAACCGTAATTGTTACTTATCCCCACTATGCGAAGAAATTAGAGTTCTGACTCAAGAAAGCAATAAGCAGTTCCCAAGTGTTAAACAAGTGCTGTGGTTCCTGTGAAAGCTAACAGGTAGAATTCATTTCCTGAAGAAGATAAATAACACTTCATCAGCAGCAGCCTCTTGATCTCTTTTCCCTGGGCTTTTCATTTATTGATTTGTAATAAAGGCAGCCCGACCAAAAATGTCCACCAAGAGCTGTGCATCCTAACTGCCAGAGGTCATTCCCCCTTCCAAGGTGGCCCAAAGAGGAAAGAATCATTAAGCAGGTCCCAGCAACTCACTCCTATTGGAAAGACCAGCTTATAACCACACAAACTTCTGGAGCTGACTAGCTCCTTCAACAGTCACATATGCGAAAGGGTTTTCACTGGTATTCACCTGCCTTCTTGAATAGCAGTTTAGGTGACTTACCCCTTAGCCCATGCTGTAGACACAGATGTCAAAGGTCCCAACTACTTAATTTCTGTTCATTTTGCAGAGGTATCACCCAACTGCACCTCTCTGCACCACAGGGAGGATACTGAGACAGGATAGACATTGTCCCCATCTCTATTAGCAGACGAGGTATCCATTTTTCCCTGCTACCATACCAAAACAGCCATGAAATAGTAGCTACTGATTTATTGTAAGGTATATCAAAGACATTTCCCTATATTACGAGATTTCTCAAATATATAGCAATACTGCAGATACCAAAAGTATTCTTTGTAAATTGAACACAACACAAATTGTAATTTTGCAGTACTTTAAAAGAAATATCTTTAACTGAAGTGTTTTTGTATGCTTTCCAATTTTAATTAAAAAAAAAAAAAAGTGTCTCACCTGTCACATGACCTCAGAAGGTGGAGTTTTAAGACAAAAAATACTCTAAATAATAAACTCTTAGAAAAATCACAGTGGTTAACTGAAACACAGTTGACCCTGAAAACAATTCCTTTCCTATGAAAAGATAAAGATTCAGTAAAGTCCAGAGCAATGCAATGAACTTCACCTCTCCTTCAAGCAAACACATTCCATGAAATCAAAATTATTGCTCTTTTTCCCTGTGTTTTGCTACTATTTACCATTTTTCCCCCACAAAGTGAATTATGACCCCTCTTCTTACTCATCTTTATTTCAATTTGCCTTTTCTTCTAAAAAATATAAATTAAAATAGATACATTTTTACATTATAATACTCATTTCAGGTTTCCACTCTCCTCCCAGCTTTTTCCACACCAAACCCACCAGCTCACCCAAAATTTCTATTTGGTCTGAACAAATAAGACTATTTGTCAAGCACTGTACTAGTTCTTTTCAACCTCCTACATTGTAGCCTGAATCTGTTGAAAACTCTTTGCCAGCTGGATAACTAGAATTTTTGCCTTTTTTTTTTTGTTTGATTTGTTTTTTAAATCAAGAGTAAGATATGCACATATTTTCTTCATGCTCTTCATTATAAAGAGGATACCGAGGAAATTAACTCGAAACATGTGGGTAACCATAAATTTTTTTCCCCTCCTCACTCAGACTTCCCTTATATGAATCTGTCACTTACTAGCACAAGGTAACTCAAAACCTCATCCCTTAACAAAGAAATACTGAGATATTGCCTCAGGTTCATAAAGAAGTGTTTACATAAGAAACAGATAATGAAGTTCTTCTGAAAAGAGGAAATGCTGTAAAATTCTGATAAGAGGCTAAAAATGCAAGTTTTGCCAGTTACTTCAGCACATTTTATTAATGATATATTCAGTTCTTTTGATGTTGCCAACAGCAAAAACTGGACATCCCAAAGTAGACACCGGGTATTTTCTCTCAGACTAACCTTTAACATTTGGTTTTCTACTCATATATTCCTGGCTTCATCATAGAATGGATTTCAGTTCAGAGGAATAAGAGTCAGGTTGACAAATATCAAATGTAAGAAAACAGACAGATTTTTGAACTAAGCATGTTCTACAGCAGCGAGATGGAAGTCAGCTCAAATGCATTACCCATGTTTCTGCTCCATGGCTGAATACATGGCCAGCTCCTCAACTTGTGACGACCTCCTGATCAAAACAAGCTATTGCCAGTTCTGTAGTCCCCTCTGAAGAGTTGGGCAACCGCTCAGGCCCGTGTGGAGGTAGCTGTGGGGCCAAAATCTCATGGTATTGTGACACTGCAGTGCACAAGGATGTTGTGGGGTACAACCCTGCCCACTTCAGAGCAGGACTAAAAACTGTACTCTGTATTATCTCAAAGAAGAGTGTATGTGTGGGTGGATGCAGACCATTATTATTAACAGACAAGGGATTAAATGGATTATCGACCACCTACTGTTGACTTCTCCAGTTCACAGCTCCTTAGAGCATATGTCAACTCCCATCCAGCACTCAAGACACCACTAGTGCCTGCTGGAAGGGCAAGGCTACCATCTCGTAGGATCTCAGATATTATTTTAGACTATTAATTATCCCATTAGGAAGCTCTGCTTCAATCTTGTAGTCAGTGCAGAAGAAATATTTATACCAACATAGTACACAGAGGATTGAACTCTCTATTGCTCTGCACTTGGTACAGCCACATACACAGGACAGCGGTTAAGCCAACAACTCTGCTTTGGTACTGTTTTAAACTGTTACATATCACTCTTTGCTAGTGAAAATGACCACACAAGGTACAATCAGCAAAACACAGTGCTGCCAGTGAATCCAGAATGAATTCCTTGGACATAAGAGACCTGGGCATAAAAACCAGAAGAGACATGGCCTCCTTTTTCTTACACTAAGGATGCTTTTCTCTTCCTTCTCATCTCCTCTGGCATTTACATCTGTGTTTAGGGCAGGCTGTAGGCAAGCAAACTGTCATATAAGAGCTGATAGAATGGTAAGGAGATAAAGACCGGGTAAGATGATAGCATGTGACATGCATGATGGGTAAGTCCTGGAAGAGTGCACACACTGCGTCAGCTGCCGTATCTTCCAGCTGTTCACCTGGCTGACGGCTCCCAAACGCGTCCAGCTACCAGAGACCATGGAAGCATGGAAAAGGGAAGACAACAGAAACACTGTAGCAGAATCCCAAGCAAGGACACGGCCAAAAACGTGGTTGGAATTGATTGTTTTCTATGAAGGTTTTTATATGGATGAAAAACAAATTAGCCTCAAAATATCAAAGCAGTCTTCAATGTAAAAGGCAATCCAACAGACAATAACTATCTACCACATAACGCTGTGTGGTCTCTATACAGAGAGACCCACACAGGTTTCTATCAGATACTTCATACACCATTCACAAACTGTCAGTATACTTCCTCATAGCAAATGTGTGGGATGGCAATAACAATAGCAATTTCCTGTACAAGAAAGACAAAGCACACGTTATCTACAGACAAACCGAGGCTCAAAACATCATTTTCAGAGTTATGCATAGCTCTGAAGGGGCATAAAGGGCATAACTCCAAGGCCATAGGGAAGGAAGGCACTGCAGTCATATGGCAACCACTACCGAGTCCAGCAGCCACATGCTGCCATCACTGGCGTTTGTCCAGCCGCGCACCTGATAACGAATATATGCTGATAAACCGACAGAAGGAATTTTACACGTTTTACTCCGCTGCACAACTTAAAGGTCTATACAGAAGCGCCTTCCAAAGCGATGACTTTAGAGAGACATCCTACACAGCTGCACGTGAGCCAGGAGCAGCTTGGATTCGCAGCCGTGCAGCCTGCTCGGTCTGCTCCTCCCGACGCTCGGAGCGGCAAGATCCCACTCCATATGCCCGCCTCCGGGGGGGCTGGGGCGATCAGGCAAGGGTGTCATTTGAAGGAACCAGTGCATGCATTTACACAATTCGATGATGCACACTGAGAGCGGACAGTAGGGCTAATAGTGCTAGCCACTTCAGCGACGCAAACATAACTGTGGAACACTTGGGAGGAATCCAAGTCATAGGTGGAGAAAGGTTTGTGGGGAAGATTTGTTCCCATATTATTACCCAGTTACAGCAAGAAAGGCTAGTGAACATTCAAACATACATGGTTCTTAAGTTGGACAAAGACTGTTTTCCAATTAAAAATAAGGAACAAAATACACTCCTTATACAGCTGAAAACAGAATTTGTGCCTAATGAGATGTAAGGCAGAACGGATTGCTCCCACTTTCACATGCTCCGTCTCATCTACATGAACATAGCCAAAGCTAGTAACCCGTGAAGGTAAATACCACCACCACCACCACCAAGGTGTCTATGAAGAGCCATGACATCTGAACATAGAGCTGTGTGACTCGACTAAGCTCGACTACTCGACTAAGCATGAAATCCTGGCACTGCTGAAGACAGTGGGAGTTTTGCCATGAATTTCAAACGAGGAAAGATTTTATCCCCACTTTCTAATTATAAAGGGGAAGTCCTCAGTGAAGTACAAAAGAACGCAATGCTTTGCAGTATTTTATATAAATTAAGTTATCGTGCTGCACTGCCCTAGGGTAAATAAAGCTTTTACCTTGCTTATATAATGCTTTACTCCTAAATATCATAAAGCTTATTCTAAATTAACGTATGCAAAATTTTAGAAGTTACAGTTTCCAGCTGAAAAGTGATCCCTTAAAGAGGTATCTACAGGAATCAAAAAATAAAAATGGTAATTGAAACTTCTGTTACTTTTATCATTAGAATTATTGCTACAGGGTTGAATATTTCTTAATAGCATCTGCTTCTCACACAACAGACTAAGAGTTGGCAAGTGAAACATAGATGTTAACTGCAAACATTTATTATATTACCAGAGTTTACATTTAGCAGCTGTCAATGTTACTGACAACTGTAAACAGAAATCAGAAAAACGAGAATTTTTGTTTGCCAGAAGACCAGCTGGTGCTTGATTTTCCTACTATTGTTGTTGTTTGTTTATTTACTTTCAAAATGTATTAAAAATAAGCCTTTCTCCAAGATTTATTTAAGAACATTCTTTAGCTAGCAAAGAGAAACTTGTTAGCAGGTAACTACTCAAAAATATATATTTTAAAGAACACTTGTATTACCTTCAAACTCTGAGGCAATTCATTGTTTTTCAGCTTTGGTGAAGCTAGGTTGCAGAGAGATCAAAATTTAATGGACTATCTGATCTGCAGTACTCCAAATTACCTTTCAAAAAAATAAAAGCAAGAAAATCTGGAGCTCAGTAGGTTTTTAACCTAAATATTACCAGAAAAAACAAACTCAAATGCTTCAACCTAAAAATATGAGAAGAAACTGATGCTGTCACAGTAGTGTCAGCATTTCCTTTTTAAAATCATATTTACATGGATTTATAAGTTGAGATATGGCTAAACTAATAAGCTTTACCTTGAACGGAGCTGCAGCAGTTGTCAAGACTTGTTCGTAACAGTATGTCTCAACAAAGTGAAAGAGATAGACCAACGCAGAGGAACAATACTACTTTATTGGATTAAAGACGCTCTTTGTCTACCTATCTGATTCAGCAATGCGCCTACAACTGCAGTGGGTAATACCAAGACTACATACAAGTTAAAATTAAGTACCAGTAAACGATCTTCCAGGCTACAATGTTTGAAGTGTCAGATGTACTTGGCTTACTGGCAGATGCTTAGTCAAGAAAAGTCTGCTTGTTACAGAAGGGCAATCAACGTGCGCTCACAGCCCAGAAGGCCAGCCACATCCTGGGCTGCACCCAAAGCAGTGTGGCCAGCAGGTCAAGGGAGGGGATTCTGCCCCTCTGCTCTGCTCTGGTGAGACCCCACCTGGAGTCCTGCGTCCAGCTCTGGAGCCCTCAGCACAGGTGTCGTGGTTTAGCCCCAGCCAGCAACTAAGTCCCACGCAGCCGCTCGCTCACTCCCCCACAGTGGAACGGGGGAGAGAATCGGAAGAGTAAAAGTGAGGAAACTCATGGTTTGAGATAAAGACAGTTTAAGTAGTAAAGCAAAAGCTGCACACGCAAACAAAGCAGAACAAGGAATTCATTCGCCACTCCCCGTGGGCAGGCAGGGGTTCAGCCATCTCCAGGGAAGCAGGGCTGCATCACGTGTAATGGTTTCTTGGGAAGACAGACACCATCACCCCGAATGTCCCTCCACCCCTTCCTTCTTCTTCATCTCAGCTTTATATACTGAGCATGACGTCACATGGTATGGAATACCCCTTTGGCCAGCCTGGGTCAGCTGTCCCAGCTGTGTCCCCTCCCAGCTTCCCGCGCACCCCCAGCCTTCTTGCTAGCAGGCCAGCACAAGAAGCTGGACTGTCCTTGACTACTTAGCAACAACCCAAAACATCAGCATGTTACCAACATTTTCTCATCCCAAATCCAAAACGTAGCCTCACACCAGCTTCTGTGAAGAAAATTAACTCTACCCTGGATGAAACCAGGACAACAGGAAAGACATGGACCTGTTGGAGCGGTTCCAAAGGAGGGCCACAAAAATGATCAGAGGAATGGAACACCTCTCCTATGGGGACAGGCTGAGAGAGTTGAGGTTGTTCAGCCTGGAGAAGAGAAGGCTCAGGGGAGACATTACTGCAGCCTTCCAGTCCTTGAAGGGGGCCTATAAGAAAGATGGGGACAGACTTTTTAGCAGGGCCTGCTGCAATAGGACAAGGACTAATGGTTTTAAAATAAAAGAGGGTAGATTTAGACTACACATAAGGAAGATATATTTTACAAAGAAGGTGGTGAAACACTGGCACATGTTTCCCACAGAGGTGGTAGATGCCCCATGCCTGGAAGCATTCAAGGTCAGATTGGATGGGGCTCTGAGCAACCTGATCTAGTTGAAGATGACCCTGCTCATTGCAGGGGCTTTGGACTTGATGACCTTTAGAAGTCCCTTCCAACCCAAACTAGTCTATGATTCTATTAACCTGTAACTCCTCGGATCCAAGTAAAGGAACCGCAGAAATCGTAAGGAAACTGTTGTGCTCCGCTAGCACCCTCCCCAGGCAGCAGATCTCCTGGCCATTCTTGCAAGAACCTCTCCTGCTCCAACTGCTTCTTTGAAAGCTACTGTAGGGGAATAAGACCAAGTAATTATGCTCATCTGATGGGACAGAAAGCATTTTTGCTCCCATCACACACTTCCGGGCCCTTCTCGGTCTTCATATTCAAAGATGCCAAAAATCTTTCCTTGCCAATAACAGAACATTACAAGAGAAGATAAGGACTAGAAGGTTTAGATGATCAAATAATGCTCCCTCACTCCTATTCATCACAGTGGTCTCTGTTAGAGCATGTAACTTTTTTCCATTTCCACGTCTGTGCAGCTAATAAGAAAATACACCAGAAAACTACAGGCATTATCCTTGTTATGTACTCATCAGCAACTTCTGCAGAAGGGAGCTGAGAACAACTCTCTCTGTTTCCATAAACTATCCATGTTGCCTTCAGAAACAGCTTATATAGACCTCATGAAAAAAAGACGGGTGAATGATCAACTCACGGAAACTAAACTAAGCACTTCAGGTTTCTGGTCTCCAGGATCTACTATAAGAGTTGAGAACTACTGAGTTACTGTAACACTTTGAAGATGTCTCACTTGCTGATAGCTGAAGAAAAACAAACAAAAAAAACAGGCAACCAAATAAAAAGGTGCTTTCATTAGTCATGGGCTTTCCCAGAATGAGGGGAGGAAATGTCCTCTCTTGGGCATATCTGACAGCTTTGTGTGTCAGAAGAATGGCTGGGGGTGGGGACACGTTTACACAAGACATCCCAAAAGATGTTCCACCTTTTTTTATTTTGACATTTTTTTCGTCATGTTATAAACTTACTATTATTATTTAAAGCTCTGCAAACATAATCCTTCGTGAAGTGAAATGAGTCTTACAGTATCTTTTAAGTCTTAGTATCTTAATCCATAAATCACAGCCTTTAATATTGTGATTATGCACTAGTTAAATAGAGCCTGAAGAGATTTTCTGCTTCTTTACATATATTTTCCCATAAATGCTATTTGTCTTAACAGCTTTTCTTTTTTTTTCCCCCTTTGTGCAATATATTTTTATTATACTTCCGATATTTCTCAACAGTTTTCTTGCATAACATATCAACGAGCCAGACAATAATACATGGGGTTGACATATATTATAAGGTGATATTGTGCCTGCATTACGGTGGGCCAGAAGAACTTGTCACCCTGGGTTGCAGTAGTTTCCTACTGACATGAATGCATCCTGGATGTTATGACTGCAGAATCCCAAGCTTTCTGGCCGTCATTTCTTTACAGCTGTGTTTGATGGGTGCACATGCTGTTCTCCTAGAGTACATTAGGCAATAGCACATGGTGTCTTAGACATGGCTCATTATATTCCTTGTGAATGAACATTTTTAAGAACCTTTCATTACAGTGGTGTAGTTCTGATTTTATCAACAGATCTTTATATATATTTTCCAGAAGCTACATTGCCTACAGGGACAATAATTACAAGAAGCTAGTGGAATTTGTGATTGCTTTCCTCACACTTATTATTTGCCAAAGTTCTGAAGAGCAAGAAGCTAAGAGAGATTACTTTTTTTTTTTAAAGCAAATCCTGTACTTTCCATATGAAAATATGCCAAGGTTATACACATTTAATCTTGGCTGTCCACTAGCTTTGACAGACTTACTTGCAAGAGGAAACAGTTAAAAGGAAACCAAGAAGTTACCTAAGCATGCCTTTTGTGTTCAAGCTTTATTGTATCAAATGAATTAGGCTTTTATTTACTATACAGTCCCTCCTGCGTAGGAACATGAAACATTAAAAAAAACCCCAAACATAGCCCTGTGGAAGCAATCTTTATACAAAGACTTGCTTTTTCCACAAATTTCCTGCTCTGTCATTTTATAAAAAGCTTGCACAAAAATTAATGTAGACTGTGTGTAATTTAGTCCCTTGACAAGGTTTGTAACATGAACTACTATACATTCCAATTCTCTTACATTTATATAATCTTGATCTAATCTTTAAGAGGGAAAATAAAACTGTTATTGTATAGGTATGTACTGTTTATGCAAGACTAAAACCAAACAAAACCCCCACACGTATTCAGGAGATACTTTGAGTTTAGGGTCTCCAGTGATTCATGCATCTTTTTATTATAAAGGTTACTTTCCTCTCATTTTTATGTGTCCTTTTTTCTGTTGCACAATCAAGGGGTACTGGAATTAAAAAAAAAAGGGAGCTATTTGCTCAGAAATTTCAGACTGACATGAGATGCAGTGGAGCATCTTGCACTGTGGAGAGCATAGCGCCTGCAGCTGGGGACAAGCAACATCTTGGTTTGAATTTTTCACCATTCTCCCACTGACCCAGTGGCAGAACTGGGCAAATCTCTTATTCTTTTGGAGCTGGTGTCCCACAGAAGGGATAGTCCAAGGTTAAGATACTACTTTCTATACTTCAGAAAATACCAGGAAGAAATTGTCACAGTGAGTGCAAGGTACTTGAACATTACAGTTAATGACCCAATGTAAGTACCTTAGCAAGGTTCATACAGTGTGTGTGTCTCAGTAGCATCCAGTCAACATCTGTATCTCTCGCATACATGTTTTGGAGGTTAATGAGTTGATACTTGCACAGTGATTTTTAACTAACAATACTTAAGGTAGTTTTGTAATCTCTTGCAGTCATCTGTATGGGCATCAGAAATTGAACATCTTCACATGCAAACAGAAATTCAGTATCTCCATCCTGTGCAAAATCCTGGTTCTAGCACTTGGTCTTCTTTGGGTCTACGCTAGTAGATAGAAAACCATAAAACCATACCTTCTAGCAGAAGGAAAAGCTCCCGTAGTTCAGTTCAGAGAAAGATTTTAGTTGCCTGACATTAATCAGTAACTAAGCTATTGATGTACTTGATAGCACACAGAAATGCTTGTGTCTTAAAAATAGCATTCACATGCAAGTTTGACCAAAGTATTCATGCAGTTTCTTTCTAGCCTGGCAAAATACTCTGCAGCATTAGAAGTTCTTTCTACTTCATGGAAAAGGAATAGTGTGTTCAAAGCATTAGTTGCACATAATAGCACATTAGTTATTAAACTATAACCATATTATTACAACTATTCGCTATAAAAGAGAAATTTCTTGCATGGAAAATCTGAAGTTACTCCCTTGTTAGCAACTAAAGCATCAAAGTTCATAAAGTATGAAACATTACTGAAAATATCGAACGTGGCACTTTGAGTGTAACTATTAAAATACGTTCTTTTGCATATAATTTCATTTTCAGTTCACTATCTTAAAAAGTATTCAAATTGCATAGGAAACTGCAAATATATTCACAGACTGCACTGCACAGTAATGAGGACAGGATTTCTTGCCTGCTCTGAACTCTGTCACATGATATGTCAGTTTGCAGGCAGCGTCAGATCACTTTACCTTCCAACAGTTTGCTGTGTTTCATGAAAAATTATCATTAAAAAGTAGCCCGATTCCTTTTCCCTGCCTCAGATGTAAGCTTTCAACACGTCTATTAAGAGTTCCCCAAAATACAGAAAAACAGGCTATAACAGGCCTCTGAAACAAAATGATTCAATTCACTAATCATGCAAATTACATGGAATAGAAAAAAAATGTGCACGCTTAGTTACTGATGGCAGACTGAGGCCATAAAAATACAATAAAGCATCTCTCTCTATTAACTTTTTATGGGAGTGTTTTGACTTTGGATTTCAGTATCCCACAGAAAAACAGATCAATTACAGTGCTGCAATTAGCACACATCTTTTGCCTAAATCCTCCCTATTCCTCAAGAAGGCCTGCAGACGTGACTTAGCGTGCTTCTGCTTTATTCAGAGGATGTCAGCCAAGATGCAGAGAGGTCAAAGAGGAGGTGCATTCCTTGGTTGTCCCAAGCTTTTGTCTATGCATGTTCCCCTGCACAGGAGACCACAGATGGGCTTGGATAAAGGACACTCATCATGATGTTGACTTCTCTTGAACTATGTTTATTCAGAACAGCTATACAGAAAGATTCCACTTCAGTCCTTCATGAGACCACTGCTTCCTCCAGACTTTTCCTCCCAGTCCACAATTCCTGGGAGCAATACCATAGATGCATAAGATTTCTAAAGAATTATATCAATGAATAGACAAACTCTTAGGGGTTTTAAATCACTGTTTAGTGACAAAATTGTATTAAAACAGCAACAGAGTTTTGGCGGTAACTTGCTTTACCAGGGATGTCCTAAAGAAGGTCCTACATCCACCTCTGCCACATGTCCCATGGCAAAGCTGGAAAGGAAATCTCAGTCACCATGTGTGCTCTAGCTTATTTTGTGAATGTTTATAGACACTTGCATACTGCTGTAATGAATAACGTAAAAACACAGAAATACAAGGGCAAGTATGAGAGCAAGAGGTGCTACATCACATACCAGAGGTGTCACAGCAAGCCTGTGGAAGGGGAAAACAAAATCCCACCTCTGAGAGCTCCATCTGCCCACAGAGCACTCACTCCCCTACATTTCCTGACTTTTCTGGCATATTTCCTTTTAAAAATAAAGCAACTCATCCTATTTCAGTGAAGTAGAAGGATGACCACAGAAGGATGACCACAGAAGGATGCATCGTGCCAATATTTTGAAGCTTCTATGAAATACATCACTAAATGGTGACAGTAATTTGTTGAGCACAGCCCCCTTTCACTGTATATTTCAGATACGTGCATATTGCCTGTAGACAAAGTAGGTTCTGTTTGTTGACTCACTGTGTATTCAGTTTTTCCCCACATACCATACATCTGCTGCACATGCCTGCAAAGCCCCCACTAGCTTTTCAACACCCACAGTACACTGACATACTGAGTAACAGCATGTGAAAGATTTCTACTGAACTTGTGCATTAAAAAAAAAGCCCAATCTGATGCTTTTTTCCTCTCCAAAACAAATCTTGCAGATTTGTTTTTTCATACAAGTCAGTTGCTCCTTTCAAAATAATTTTTGCTACTCTACCTCTCCTAAGAAATTCATATTGAATGACATACTTTCATGTAATTTTTCATAAAGTTTTCTTCACCAAATTTTTTCCTTATTGAATGCTCTTAGTACAGCCTGGCCCTAATCCTACTATTCAGTTAACTTGCCAGCTGCTGATCGCTATGTGCAACTCAAATTCTGTCACTTATTGGCACATACCGGTTTGTTCATATGACAAATTTCTATCAAACATTTTTGTAATAATATACCATGAAAGCAAAAATACGAGTATCTTTGAAGTTCCATGAACTGAAGTATCTGCCTATATTGGGAAACTCAACTTTTTCTAAAGAATATTCCAAGAGAAGCAGCAGATGAAGGGAGTAATTTCTACCATTTAGAGAAAAGCATGGGTGAAACAACTGTGAACACAAACTCAGCTGGGGGCATGGCTTCGCTAAGTATTTTCTCTGTGAAGAAGCTTGGTCTTTTCGACAGGATTTGACTTTAAAGGTGAGAACAGGTGTTTCCTTCAGAGTTTTGCCGTGCAGCTTGTGTGTGATACCAAGCAAAATCAGATTCTCCATATGAAAATAAGGATGGTGGTACTCTCTTTCTCCCACATTTAGTGCTTCTTAGCTGTTTAAACTGCAAATTGCTATAGGCTTCTCTCTTGGCATTATAGCAAAAGCAATAGCTACATAGTCATCACTACTAAAATCAGTAATAATTTTAAAAATAAAATTAAGATAAAGATATACACACACAAATACACACCTATATGTCCACACATACACAAAAAACAGGCAATAAAACTTAGTTCTTAAATTACTGCATAAGCATACTACCTGTCAAGAGTTTCGGGGAGTTTTTACAATGAAGTGTCCTGCTCAAGACTGCATGTATTTCCCTCTACATACATAATTAAAGTTATTCCTATTTTACATGCCATAAATATTCACTGATGCAAGAGGGAAAATAGAACACTTTCCTCCCAAGACGCTGACAGGACCAAGCAGAAGCTCATCAAGGATCACTTCAAAGATCAATTTCTCATGTCCAAAGAAACAAATTTAAATGATCTTATGTGAGCCTATTGTTAGCAACTGCACTCTTGAATTATGCATGATTCTTGACTGTTCATAATATGAACAAACTACAGAGTTTCATTAGTATATTTCAATTATTGTAGTCCTTCTTACTCCTTATTTATTTGTCTCAGTTAATTTTCATTTTTAGAACATCCTTTCACATTGCTATCAGCAACGATGTCACGTTCAGAAAAAGGCTTATTAGACTCCTCATTCATTTTCTCTGTGCTGTCCCAAAGTGTACAAATATAACTTTAAATCCTAGAAAATTCTGCAACTTTGTCTCACACAGAAAGTGTGGTAACTACCACTAGTCTTCTGTGCTTTTAGGAATACGTTTTGCCTGAATAAGAGTTTGAATTTGAATCCAGTATCTGAAATTTGTCAAGCATTGATGTCACTTGATCTTTGTAGGAGTTTAAAACATACACATTACCACAGTACCCGCAAAATATAGCAAGACATATGTTAACTATAGCCTCATTTTGACCATCTGTCAAAAATCTCAAAGCAAAATATGTCAGAAAGTAAGCTGCCACTGGTCATAAAAATAATTACACAACAGTATTTGCCTTACGCCAATACAAAAATTTTGGAGATTCACCCTTGCTTTAGTAAAAGTGATATTAACCCGTGGAATAGAGCTGAATTCTCTGCTGGAGTCAATGTAGTCATGCTAATAAAGAAAAATGTCTTCCTACATCCATCCGCCAGAACCAGGAAAGGCCTTAATCCTCTACTCTTTGGGTGATTCATTGTCAAAATTAGTTTCGGCCCTAGAAAAATGTATGATGTCATTTCCAAAAGGCAAGTGCCCTGCCTCTCCTGAGAGGGATATCCACCTCGCTAGAGGTGGCTGACAGCAAAGCAGCCAGCAGGACTCACCAAGCCTCTGGAGGGGTTGGGATTGGGTACTGCCTTACGGCACATCAGGGCTCCGCTACTGAAGCAAATCTTTTTGTCCCCACTTTGCCCAAGATGTGAACCAAAGCATGATGTCTCAGCGTTCATGAAGTAGGTGTCTTTGGGACAAAGCTAAACTGGACTCCAGGACCGTCACCAATGGACATTGTTTACTGAACCAGACTAAAGCTAGCCTGAAGAAAAACCTGCTGAAATATGTGCACTGTTGGTTTAGGTCCCCTGCACCAACCATTCCTCTCTATAAATCTGCCTTTCCTGAGCTAATGCAGATGTAGCCGATACATCAAACAGGGACTACACACTAAGATTGAACACAGCTCCACTCTGGCCAAATCCCCACTGGTTTGCACGCGATGAGGAGTGTAAATCTGCAATCTAAATCAAATCTGCCACTACAACTTAAATTTGGACAAGGCCATGTGTCTGGGAATCAGGGAATTCCTACTAAATCTGTCAGAGCCAGTGACCTTGTACAGGCAGAGGCGAGTCAGATCCTGTTGGGTCTCACTACCACATACATCACAAAACATACTATCTCCTGCAAACCAACACTGACTTCAGCTGAGCTGATTTTCTACTCCCCATGATTTCCTCCTGAGGTTTCTCATCAATAAATAAAGAGACATGCTGCTACCACAGCTGCTCTGCACCTAACTCACTCCTTATTAGCTTACAGGCACATATACACAACCTCCCCCCAAAACCACACCACTGGAAGAGCAACACTGATAGAACAAAGATATTGTCACTGTTCAAGCATTGGTTGTTTGCATGTTAATAGTTAGAAGTCTCTTAGCACTGCTATCATGAACCTCCATTTCAAATGCTGATCCATACAAATTTGGAACTGCAACAAAGCGTTTAACTTCCTAGATTACAAAAATAGCTAAGGTTTTAAAGTTGTCATATAAGTAGGACCAAAAGCATGAATTAGAGTGCAGAGAAGAACAGGGAAGAAATACCCATGTTCAATAAAGAAACTCAGATCCTGCACAGTTAAAAGTTGATTAATTGGGTAAAATAGTAAAAACTCAGAAATTGGCCTGAAATGTCATTAGTCTGACAATGAGAATGTGCACGAGGAATGTGGGAGAATTTGGAATAAGATGGCAGGAAAACTTGAGCCTCTGCTGTATGCCGGGTGACTGCCTAACTCTGAGTCTATTAGCTGTTTGGCAGAACAAGCATCTGCTCCTTCACCAGCACCAAGCAGAAACTGCACCCTCTATTCGAGCAACCATCACTGCAGGTGTTGACAAAAATCTGTAAATTCCCAAGATAAATTTTGACTCCAGCAAGTTAGCACGGAAACCATACTGAGAAATTCTAGAACATCTTGCATTTCAGCCCCCTTCCTTCTGGTTGGCTTACCAAAAGCCATTAGACAGACCACATAAAAAAGAGCATCCGCATTTTTTCAAAGGCAGGCAGGCGATGGTGAGCTGTGTACCAAACCACGCTACTTTGTCGGCCATCTATGCTTTGATTGCAACTTTAAGCCAAGTACGAAAGCGCACAGCATGAAAATAAATACATGTAAAATGATCTGATACACACAGGTTGCATACTTTAAAATACCAGCTTTAAGCTTCCTAGTGCCCCATTCAGGTAAGTTTGAAGTACACCAGTGTTTCAACCCAGCTCCAAAGCACCAGGAACACTAAAGTGTTCAAAACCATAAATCCGATAGCTCACTTCTGCTGAAAATAAGGCTCAACACAAAGAGAGATGGACAAACCCAGATGTATTAATTAATCACTTAACCAGTAGGACATACAGCTACAGAGGTCCTTCCTCTGGCCAGATCATCACCCACTTCTGCCATCACTAGAATTTATTCCCTGCTTCTACGGACCCTAGTCTCTCCCATCAGCCATATCACCGTACGCCACAAGGAAACTAAGCACGGGCCTCCTCTTCTTAACTTTTCCTAAAAAGCATCTGTTGTTTCCCCGGCAGAGAGAACTGTTCACTGAGCATATAGCACTTTCCAAAATACTTTATATGGCCTTCAAATGTTTATTCACAAAGTGCTTCTGCTGTAATGCCCACAAAAGTCAGTTAACCTGGGTTGATCCCACAGCAGTCTGCAGTAACTGGTACTAGATTCATTTATCCATAGACTTAAAAAGCTGTATATTTCTATTAGTTTACATGCATTATGCTCTCTCACTTTTGTTAATACCGTCTTTCCCTTATTACTCATTATATACAGGTATAGGCTATTGTTTCAATTAATATAATTCAAACTATAATTTTCAAAATACTTCTTTAGGAAGAGTGACTGAGGGTCTCATGATCATAAATTTCTTCAATATTACAGCCCCTAGAATAATAAAAGCAAAATTTTCAAAGACCAATAAAGAAAACAGACTCATTGAAAGTCAATGAACATTTGACAATTTACTGGCCTTTGCATCCTTGAAAATCTCCACAGGTGACTTTGGAAAAGAGAATATAACCTCCCTGGCCACTCCAGAAGCTTTCTGGAAAACATATGCCTTATCTCTATGTATAGTTTCACTTTGTAACTTTATAGTCTTTTCATAAAACATTACAGTCTTGGTCTTTTTACAACCAATAATAATTAGAATTACTAACAAATAAATCATTCCTCTACATGAAAGCAGTTTTGGTTTGCAGTTGCTGTCTGCTGGGTTTTGTTTGTTTATTTAGCTTGGTTTTAGCGTTGGGTTTTTTTCAATAATGATTGTGGGGAAACACAAATTGTTTAGGAGTTGATGACGATTTCTAAAGATCCTAACAGAAATAGATTTCAAACTCAATAACCGAGACAGAAATAAAATAACAGTGAGAATGGTGTGTCATGCACTTTTACTTGACCGAGTGTGCCCATTTCATCAAGAGCTGACTCAAAATGCTTTCTTATGCAAATAGTCCACTGGCAATATGAGCTGAGTTCAGCAAGTGTGCTCATATGTAATGTTTACTTATGACTACATATAATAAGAGTTTGGTTGTACAAAATTAACGGTTACAAAATCAGTTTGTTTATTTGAGTATCAATTTCTCTTCAATATATTACCATAGCTATTATGTGCTATAGTCAAAATTCCAGAGTAAATTCTGCATGTCTCTGTCAGAACTGTAATCATAATTACTAGGGCAGGATAAAAAAAACAAACCATTTTATTTCCTTTTTTTTTTTTAATTATTATTTTTTATCTGGATAAATTCTTCTAGTGAATCCACTGAAATGTAATACTATAATTCACAGCTGCAGTCATAATGACTGGAGAAAAAGGAAACCATTAAGAGACAGCCTCTCTACTGCTGAATGCTGCTAATAATCCCACTATTTCTCATTTTTATGACCGCATATTTTATGAATGATAATCTGCTCATTACATATTGCTATAAATACTTTTGTTTAGCAACAGAAATATGCATCAATAAAAAAAACATTCTAGAAGCTTTTCTGCTAATACTTAAGAGTCTACTAAGTATATCATAGCAATATTTCCACTGTACCCCCACACCAGGGAACTATATGAACTATTATTTTTAGCTGGAAGGACTTCATACATAACTTCTATTCTTTCTGCAGTTATAAACCAGTTTTGTCAGTTGCCTGAAATCATACTGAATCTGCCTCATTAATTCCCCCCCCCGCTGTACAATATAGACTTCCAATATATTAATATTCCTATGGCTTACATAGTCTTGACCCAGTAAAGCAATGAGAAAACTGTAAATTTTGCATCTGAGCCCTACTCATAGTACTGTATACTTTTACGTTTGTTCAAGTTATTATGGTCACAGGTGGATATAATTCAAGGTACTTAAGAATTGAAGACAAGCTATAAAACCCACTGAATTTTAAAAGCTAATTTAACCTATTTCAAACTACTTTCTCTTCAGCTTCATATATCTCAAATCTACCTGTTATTTTGAAAATTCAAGAAGTACCAGAGACTTTTAATCACCTCTGCAATGACCTGAGGCTGATGTCATTCCTTCCTCCTGGTAAAATAAACTTTTATTAACCATTCTTTGGAATGACAACTCCTAGTACTATGTTCAATATCACAAACTTTGGAAGCTTGGCTTTAGATTTCAGCAGGGGTTTTTTTTAATTTTTGCAGAGCACGTGTTACAGTGATTCCTGTCTTTGTCCATTTGTAAACCAATTTTCAAAATTACCTAGTAGCTTGGTACAAGTTGGACTAGGTGTGGTCCCAAAAGAAAATTAGGAAAGATGCAGCATAGCTGGTGGGTTAGAACTGGTTTATGCAGCTGAATTTGGGTAATAAATCAACTTACAATTGTTGCTACACCTCACAAAATCAACATAAAATAATACCTAAATGCGAAATGTGCTGTGGGATTTCTGATCTTATTAGTGTGCTGCTTTATTGGAATATTTGGTGTCCAAAAATGAAAATTTTGCCACACTAAAAAGAAGAAAACAAGGATAGCTGCTCTTGGCTTACCGTTTCTATTTCATGGGAATCTTCAGCAGATTATTCTGTAAGCATAATTAACCAAGCCTTTTTCTTACTGATTTGTCTCTGATGTTCCCCTCTCCCTCCCATGTCAACAGCCCTCTCTCGAGACCCTGACGGCCTCTCAAAACATTTAGTTTTCCTGTTTCTTCTATTATCTTCTTATGTCCTGTCATGTCAATAACAAGACAGCAAAATGTCTTCCCTAGGTTGAAGTTACACACAAGCTGGCCAGCTGGCCAAAATGTTCAAATGCTGATTGACAATACAGCAACTGCCCAAACAGAATGGATAATACCCGAGTTTTCCTTATCTTTCTCCCAGTGGGAGATTAACAGGTCTCCCTCCATTACTGAGCTGCTGATTTTCACCAAAAGAAAAGAAAGAAAAAAGAAAGAAAAGGGGGGGAAAAAAAAAAAGAAAAAAGGCAAGAATTTAATATCTTTGATACCTTAGACTTCTACAAAATTTGTCTAAAACAAGGTTCAAATGCTGTTGGAGGAAAACAAGATTGATTGATGGACATGATGATTACAGAAACACATTTTCTTTGGAAATCAAACTCTTTTCCTAGAAAATCAAAAGCCTCCAACAGTCAGAATGTGCCTTTTGAACTACCACAATAACAAAAGGCCATTTCTGGACAAGGTATCACCATCCTCAAACTAGAAAATAAGGAGAAAAAATATAAACCTTAGTGCTAGAGGCATAAGCAAACATTACACTGTTTTATCTTTTCCTTTACTATCCAGGTAGAACTGTATTTTATCTTGGCCAAGAGAGAACTGTAATGGTTATCAAGATGAATTGTGCTGGTCATCTGCCCAGCCCTACATCTTGCCCAAGGCTCAGAACTGAGAGACAAACACACAAGCATAGGCTTAGTTCCAGAAATTAATTTAAAGTAAAAAAAAAAAAAGAAAGAGGTTACTACCCTAGAGACATTTAAATGAATAATAAAACTGTTACATTATTGACTTTATCTGGAGAGGTTAGCATTTCTGCTTGGGGTCAAGCAAAACAATAACTCTTCTGTCATACTTTGCATTAACGTCTGATGGACAAAATGTTCCTACTGTGCATTAGTTTCTTACGTACAAGGATAATAGCCCAGAAAGATTTATGAGTCCATGTAAAACCACAAGATGCTACATATAAACCACACACGTAAATGGGAGGCACAGTAATTCAAGCCCTGATCCTGGAAAAAAAACGAAAACCAAGCAACCCAAAAATCCAAATCCAAAGACATTCTTAGGTTTACACGTTGCCCGACCAAAGTCAATGTGACCTCTCAAAACTCAGAAGCAAAGCTAAGCATTTACTTAAAAGAAAAAAAATTTTAGTTTAGGCCAACCATTGAGGAAAATCATGTGTATGAATGCAAGAGTACCATCAGTTTCCTATTTACGACTCCACTTAGGCAGTTGCTCTAAAACCACACAACAGCAGTAATGGACAAAAATCCCTCCCTAGTAAATAACCATGTAATATTTTTTTTTTCCTAGCAGTAATAATATTTTGTTTTAATGTCCTGCAAGTTTTATTCTCATTAAAAGTGCCTTTTAAAAAGTACTTCTAAAGATCACCAGCATTGTCAGTAAATCCAACATGCAAGTGTATAATATTTCACCATTAAAATCCTGGTAAAAATTATCATGGATCTGTTTCAAAAGTCTAAAAAAACTTCGCAAGTGGACCTCTTTCTTTTTTTAACACCTGTAGGCAAAAAAAAAGGTTTCCTGGGTCCTCCAGATAGCTCACACACAGAAGGGAATTTGACCTTGTCAATTTATTTATTTATTTGTGCAAGGATGTTTGATATACGCCTCTTTCGGAAGCAGCTTGGCTGAATTAAAAACAGACAAAAATTAGGCTGTTAATGCTGATTGGTTCAATAAACCCAATATATTGAGAAATAAAAGCACACGAATATTTTCGGTTTAGGAACTACTAGAAAGAAGTGTCCATTAAAAATTTAAGGTTGCCAGTTCTTGCTTTCTGTTTGGGTTCATATCAGACACTGAATGCTTTTTCTAAGAAAACACATTAAAGAATTCAAGATCCGAGTGCTTAAGTCTCCATGCCAGGGCACATACTCCACAATTTCCAAAAAGCAAGTCTCCTTTTTCCCATCATTGATGCAGCAGAGAGCCTCTGAACAGTGCATGAGTCTGTACCATATTTGCTAATATGAAAAACAGCTGAGCGTAACATTAAGTTTTTACTTCTTGAAAGCCCTACCCTGTGCCCATGGCTATTTGAAATAACCGGTAGGTCTCAATACTAGAAAAAGTAGTTCTGGGAAAGGGATCTGGAGGGAAGTTATTTCAGAGGTCTGTCTTTTAAGGTACAGGCCAAATGACTAGTTTGGATTTTTATTTTTTTTAATTTCTAATTTTATTTTACTCCCTTATTCCAAATAGCCTTTAAAATATAAAATTAATTCATTTTCCTCCTCTTAAAAACATTCTTACACCTCCTTGTGATTAATTTTGCAGTAGAACCTCTTGGTGATTTCACCAATGTACCAGATATTTAGTCTTCATTAAAGTCTTGGGAAAAAACAAAAATAACTCTTTAAGAACAGGGGTTAGCAGAGGTTTGATGGCAAGCACAGCAGGGATATAATCACGAGTGATGTAGTACCTGAAGGATAAAGTAATAGAGAGAGCCTGAACCTTGACAAAAATAAGTAAAGAACCATGAATATTACTATAGAAATGTAGCAGAGGGAACAATTGTTAGCTACCTCTTAAAAAGGAAGTCCCCAGTATGTAAAATTTGGGGGGGGGGGGGGGCGGGGGGGACACAACACAAAACAAATGACAATGGACATAACTTTCAATTATGGTAGAACAAAGCAATAAGGAGATTTTATTTTCTTATACTACGTTATGTGTTCTGGACCACAGCATAACTCACCATCAGCACCCTCCCTACAGACTTAAAGGAAATCATACAGCTTAAGGGGACATTTCAAGATTATATGCTTGAGTATTTTTTCAGCCTATAGCCTGTGCGGCGTTTACAGCAACACCGGTGCACTGATCCCGAAGATCAGCAGAACCAGGGTAGGCAGCTCAGCGGTGGATGTACCGTACCTTCCTGAACCCAGCACGCTGGAGCCCGCGACGCGTTTCACGCTGGTGCACGCACACACCACCACTCCCAGCAAGGGACAGAGCAGAGCCACGCTGCTCAGCTCATGAGTGCAGGACCCTCAAAGGAGCCTTTCCTCTGCTGGGGTGGAGGAGCGAGGGCATTGACGTGCGGTAGCTCGGGATCCACCACTTCATGCACGCTCATTTAAACCTCTCCAAGTCCCACAAAACCCTGATAGAACAGGGCTCCAGCATGTACAGCCTACTGCTGCAGGGCTCTCAAACCCTTCCTTCACACCTCATGCCCTACCAATTCCTTCTGACTCAACAACATCTATGACGGAACCAAGAAACTTCATCCTTTCTGCAAAAGTGCAACAAGGACAAAATATGACCCATCCTTTAAACAGGCCACCACTTCTATTTGTGTTTGTCACAGCAGGCAGACACTTACATTTTCAATTTCAGGAAAGGACAGCTTCATAACTGATTTTTGCCCCCAGTAGTACTAGTCCCAATATTTTGATAACACGATTTGTAGATACAACTGGTTGAATAGTCTAAGGTTTCTGGATTTGTAACAAAATTACTTCGATAAAACAAGTTCTAAATTGGGTGTTCCTCTTACAAACTCACTGCATGGGGTAGAAATGCCAGAACATTAAACAAATTAGCTCTGGCAAAGAAATAAGCATGAGTAAGCAGCATAGGGTTAATTAAACCTGTTAAGAATCAGAATAAAAGTTGAAATCTCTCCAGTCCCACCAAAAGCTGTTCTAACAGGTTATCTGCTCTCTTTGCTGTGCCCTTGCCTAGATCAAGTTATCTTTTGCCTTTTTATTGAAGAGAGGGAGTTTAAGCTCTCTGAGGGAAAAAAAAAGTCAGAAATACCTCTAAGCTGCAGATGATCTGGGAGAGCTAACCTATGACACAGAGCTCATTCCATCTTGTTACTCTGAACTTCCAAGGATTTGGAAAGGATTTTTCACCGCTGAAAGTAAGTTAATAGAGTCAGAGATAAGTTTCAGGGACACGATAAAGTTAATTCCCCACCTGTCTACTTCTTGTCATATATCCCTTGACTTACCAACAGCCTTTCTCTGAGTCTATGCATTGGTGGCGGCAGAAGGGAGCAGTAACCAAGAGCGGAGGGAGCACACAGATCCAAAATGTCTCGTGTCTACGCTGCTGAAAACGAGCAACTCAACAGCAACCACTGATCAATAGGCCAGTCATTTGTCCATTCTGACATGCTGGGATCCTACGTTGGGGTGGTTTTTTCCAACCAACATTAGGCCAAAAAAAAAAAAAAAAAAAAAGACAGACCAAGCCAACTAGGCTCAAGTCCTTATACCAACTGTGTGAAACTCACTGTTAAGGTGGTTTTGAAAATTCATGCATCATTTCATGCTCATATCTACTGACTTGCCCGTCTAAACTGAAAGAGAAGACGATTATGTTGATACATATGTCAACATATGTAGATATGTTGACTAAACACTGTCATCCCATCCAAAACCATCATCCATTGCTTTCGTTAGATCCTTCTGACAAGTTCACGACTGAAGATTTTTTGAAAACTTATCTCTAGAAGGTCAGTTTATTTTGTGTTACTACTTCTGATTTTCTAACCAATTTATCTATAAAGAGATATAGAAGGAGTGTAAAATTTATATAGAAGCCACCACTATGTATTAAATGCACTAAATGGAAATTTCTTCCTCATTGAGAACTTTATAACTAGGGTAATGGAATTTTTATCAGGTCATAACTTAAAAGATTAGAAGAGTGGTAGCACATTACTCTAAAAATCAAATCTGATTAATGTTTAATTGTAGCAATGTGCAGAGGTATTAATTAGGTGTACTTTCTATGACTCATAAATAGCTACTAAAGCAAAAGCAAGAATAATTTGAAAATTAACATGAAAAGAATGGTATACTTGAGTGGTAAATTATAATTAAACTGAATGGACCTTTTGAAAATAATAGAAATTGTCATCCAATATAATAATTTTGATATATAATGCAGTTATAACAAATTTTCTAGCAATCAAGTCTGACACCTTTTCCTCAGGGTATTTTTTTGTGCAGAAGCCACAGGTGTGAATTAAAAATTCATTTCTGCTTTTCAATGAGAATCACAGGGCAGATCTTAAAAGCAGTATTTTATTCTTACTGCACAACTGAAGCATTCATGTATGTATCTAGATAGGCTTTGTTTAAAAGGGGGATCCCAGCTAAGGCTCTGGATTTGTATATTCAAAGACCTTGTTGCAATTAAACTTGAAACTCTGTACTTTGTACCTTGTGCTTTGTTTTATTAATGAACGATCCTCAACATCATACAGGGGTTAGAAATCTTGTTTCAGGACTGCATTTCTTCAGTGAGACACACTGTTCTGCTACGTTTGTAACCGAGATGGCGGCTAGGCATACTTTTCACTGCTCATTCCCCTTCCTACAGCCTTACAAAAACAGTTATACTTCCATTATCAGAAGATGCAACCTACACTTCTTTCCTTAAAATACTACTACTACTACTAAGCAAGTGCCTAGTGTTCATGACCTTGCAGAAAAGATTGAAAACATGACCAAGAGGCACCAATATCAGAAGGATATAAAATGAATTTAACCTTTATACTAACTTTACACCAACACAATGAATCTTAGATATCTGCTTTTGACATGAGCTATGTTTTCTAATTTTATTTTAACTAACACAGTTGAAAGTGGAATTAGCTTCTACTGCTCTGGATCAGCACCAGAAAGTTGAACAAATACATAATCTTGTGTTTCATGAAGAAAAAAAAAGGGAAGAGGCATTAAACAATTTTCCTATCTAGCTGTCTATGTCTATTATTTGTATATGATTTCTTAGGACTGCCTTTTGTCGTTATTTTAAAAGCTTAATGTTGTAATCAAAGAGAAGATAAGCAAATGCTTAAGATTTAAAATTTTGATTAAAAAAAAGCGAACAGGGCAGTAGTGCAACACTGAAGAAACTTCTTTGGCTTCTTATTTTTCATTTAACACTAAGATTAGTGACTTAATTTAAGGAGCTGCATGTTGGCCAGGGGATTCTCTGGATTACCCACCTCTAATGCTAGAATCATTTTTTTGGTTATGATGCAACAAAAAAGTGTTATGTGGCAGGTCAGCAATCAGAAATAGAAATGTTCACATTTATTAAAAGCTTGAAATGCACATGCACACAAGCTCTAAATAACAGATTTCTATTATGCACTGAGTACATGCTGCATGAGAAATATCTTGGAAATTAGAAAAAATATAATGAAGTAAATTCATTGACACAGTCTTCATCAAAAGAATATTTTGAATTGGCAAGAATCTATCACATTTAATACCAGTCATTAAAGGACCCTCCAGTTGCAACCCATACTTATTTATTTTCTATCATTTGTATGATGTGAGGTAAGGAAAAATGACCAAAACGTTCTGCATGAACAGTGATGAGAATTTTCTCCATTTACGCTTATGCCATCAGAAATATCTTCTTAACTGCACGATAGCCAATAGAAATCAAACCCAACAACTTCGCTTCTATGTAATTTTAGAGCCTTAAAATACTTATAGCATGAATTCATTATGAGCAGGAAATAAAATGGGGTGTTGCAGCTGGCTTTAAAAAGGTTATTTATTCTTAAATTATTAAAAAGCCTTTTAGAAAACATCTTTTATATCTGTAATAATGCTTCCAATGCATTAATTTTTGGTTAGAACTCCTATATCTTTTGGAAATTTTATAACAAAAGATTGATACAGAGAATCATTATGCTGCCTATGTTTTCCTGGGGGTGTTAATAAATCAAGCAAATATGATACAGAATCCAGATTTAAAATATCTCAGGTGTCTAGAATTGGTAATAAAAAAAATGCATAAACCTCTTTTACAGCCAGGGAAATACCCACTACAACGTACAAGAGAATGTTCCACCTAATTTCTCTGTCTTTTCCATCACTACAGTGCTTTATCATCATGTCCTTTGTCCATATTTCCAGACATATTCAATTGTGCTAAGGAGATATAATAAATTCAGTGGCATTAAGGAATTTAGAAAAGGTTTTGGCCTTTGGAAATATACAGTGGGTTCTAGGAAGTGCGAATATGCCATGTTTCATGTTAAGAGCTGGTGCACAGTGACATTTTTCTTTTAATGTCCTTAATGTCGCGCAACTGTTGCAGTGTTCTCCAAGTTCCTTGCCGCCTGCACTTCTAAACAATTCTAGAGACAACAGTTAGGAATTGTTTTCATTTATTTTAACAAGATATAAAGTAAATCTCCACCCTGAATTTTGATTGAAAATGTTTCAATTTCCAAAAGGAAGTCCTTGCTATACAGATCCTGAATTTAGCAACAACAAACAGCAGCAATCAGGACTGTAATGACCGTAAAACAAGTAGGACCACTTTGTCATCAATATATAGAAATGTCTTTTGTTAAGATTGGCTAGAAAACAATTTCTTTCACAACCATTAAATAAAAAAGAAAGTGAGTTTTGAAAACTATCTCCTTCCTGATGTTCAGTGACAAAAATTAAAAGTTTACATTTTTAGAAACACAAAATGAAACAAAGATTCAGTTACCAACCAGAGTCAAAAGCTGACGTTAAACCTCTCAAGCTACAGTGTGGGAGTCTGGATCAGGTCCCAGTCTGAACTAAGTGGGGAAAGGATTTGAATCCAGGTTTCTCCCAGTCCCACTGAAGTCAGCACCAATTGGTTAGTGGTGTCAAGGAATGAGTCCTTTTGCCTCCACTTCTATATTCTATCCCAATCCTAAAAATTTTCCATGTTCCAGTTTCCACTGAGAAATGAGACCGGAAAGACCTCATTTTCTCACTTGTACAGCACTACTACGTGGACCAGATCACCGATCTTTCTCCTTCTGCATCCAATTCCTGGCAGCGAATGGAAACATGTGGTCAGTTACTAAACAGGTAGCCCTTGATCTGCATCTACAAGGGTTCAGTTTGGTGCTTTTAGCCTACATCAGATCAAAATAACAGACGTTTGAAAACCCATAAAGTTTTTCCTGAGATAGGTGCACGTGCTTAAAGTGGCATTAAAAAACCAAATATTAGCATCCCACCTTAAACATTGATAAAAGGGGCAGCCGAGAGGTAGGAAAAAAGCCCACTACCTTCCTAAAAAGCATCCTTATGAGTCAAAACACTGCTATCACCTCCCTAGTAGGACCAAAGGGATGAATACCATTTTTTCACTTGATACCATAATTTAGCATTGCGCAGAACTAGTCAGGCCCACAGGGAACCAGGGCAGAACGGGATGGAGGGAAGGCTCCACCACCTTCTCCACCTCCTGAAGAGGGAATTAGTGCTTCCATTTATATAATTTGCTTTCTCCACACCCTCCAACTCACCACAGATAAGTCATTTGCTTATGATTACGAACTATCTTACAAGCCAATACTTAAAAAAATGATTAAAAAGAATACTCCAAGTCAATAACCTTTCTAAAGCGTAAACTTACATGTGAAAAATTCAGATGCATGAATCAATGCTGTCTGCGATTTCAAGTAATACTAACAATCCAAGGAATGTTTCTGATAATCACTTTATGAGTAGCACGTGCATGGGAGAACATGATTCATGCAAGACCGTTTCCCTGTCTCAATTCTTAATGTTACTGTACATTATAGGAAAAATGCAGCATGAATCTTTCAAATATTTTCAGTAAGAAAAGGAAGGACTATAGGGAACCAATTAGGTTTGCCAGAAAACCAAAAGTGTTTGTGACCGGTGCCTCTGAGGGTCAAAAGTAATAAATTTGTCACGCACTAGTATTCCTGATATTACACCTGTGTCAGGGAACAGTGAAGATTAATATCATAATCTGAAATGCTGAACAACATCTCCATTACAAGACAGATAAAGTGACAATCCTGACACAGTCACAGCAACAATTTTATTCATCGTTTTTCTTCCAGCTCGATGAAAGGACATACGTTATCAGCCTGGATGACTTCTATATTTTGGGGCAATGAAGCAAATCCATGACCTGCCTTTGCAACTGCAGAAGTGCAAAACAGCTGGTGAAGCTGTATGACACAACTTTGGGAGAAGGGAGTTAGAAAGTAGGATTAAGAGATGGGGTGGAAAAATTGGGGGTGGGTTTACCTTCCTTGGCCCAGAGGCCAACGCAGGCTTGTTCACTACTGCCGATGGCTGACAAGAGAAAAAGAGCAGTGCTACGGATTCACATCTAAACAGACCACCATCAGCTGTCACTGCAAAGCGATAACCCCAAACCCAAGCTGGTTTAGTCCAGACCAAGTTCCTGCAGATACAGCATGGCTGGTGCTCAGGGCAATACCCTGCCTTTGCTCCGGAGGAAACCCAGTCTACTGACAAAGGCAAGTACAGAGTTTCAAGATTGAATCCCAGAGAACAACACCAAAAAGATAAAACCTCACACATACTTAAAGTGTACTGAGCTTTTATGACATGAGCCTGAAGCTGTGACAACTGTTAAAGGAAATTTTTTAATCAACATTCTGTTAAAATCATTAGAAAGCCTCAGCACAAACAGTCCCTAATGTTAAAAAAAGAGTCTTTTTTAGAAATTAAACAGGAAAACTTAGCTCCGATGATTTGTGAATTATTATTGTCTTTTAGATAATCTGTTTGCACTATTGTGACAAGAAAAATTAAAAAAACATTTCACACAGGCATGCAACTATATCTGCAGCCAATGAACCGGCCAAATAGCTCAAAAACCTGAAAAATAAATTCACCCCACTTGCGCGTTATTCTTGCAATATAATCAAATGAGTTTTGCTCAGTAATCTATTTAGGCCGGTGGGGTTATTTTGGATTTACATGAGGACAGTTCAAATTGCCTCACTACTCCCACACAGCAACCGAAGCAAACACTCGCTAACATTTGAGAGGTAGGCGAGGAGGCAAAGTTAGTTACATCACCACCACCTTTCCCACAAGCTGAAGAGAAGGCACATGCCAACAGTCAGTGAAGAACACACCAACGGGCCTTTGCTTGGCTGGAGAGCAATCCTCAGATGTATGGATTCAAACTTCTTTCCTGCATTCAGCAACAAAGCAGCCGGCCAGCGTTAAACAAGAGGGGATGTTGATACAGCAAATGGAGAGCAGGTTCTACCTTGTGCTGCTGCACCCAGTCCTAGAGTTTCCTCATGACATGAAGACCAATAGATATTAAAAGAAAATGCTTAGCAGCAGCTGACTCCCCCCCTTTTCTGTGTCTTTAGGAATGAAAACAGAGAACCTCACTGCGCTTACATCTAAGAATTCATCTTAAACCATTCCTGGACCTAAGCCTCCCAGTTAAAAACTGAAGCGTAAATGGGAGCATACAGCTGAAGAAGACCTCACTACACCCATCACTCACTGGCAACAGCAAGTACATCTAGGCTAACTTTAGCAAAAACATACAGCAGAAGTCTCCATGGCATTCCCATTACCAACAGGAACGTAGGCTGATCTTGAAAGCATAAACTGCCAGGGCCTGCCTACGTAACCTGCTCCCATGCTAACCATCAAACATAGCTGGACTTTTTCTCCCAATACCTGATAGCATTGTTGCAAATTAAACCAACTATTTCTTACCTTATCTTGACAGACGAGTAAAACAAATTAGCCACAGCCCTGTTTATAACAACCCATATGTATTAAAAGATAGTTTTCACATCCAGTCACCCCCCATCTTCTCTTTTATAAAGAAAACAGAGCCCATTCTTTCATTTTCTTCTTAGGAGCTACATATTAATTAAACTAGAGTATATTGCTGGTTCTTTTTCTAGCTGCCCAATTTGCTTACCTCCTTTTCAAAGCTGAGCACACAAAACTGGACATACATCCTCAGCTAAGGTCCCAGCGGTACTGACTGAGCAATCAACTTCCTTGCCCCCTCTGCCACACCACATGTTGTCAATACATCCCAGACCGATGCCTGTCTGTCTCTGCAGCAAATTGCAATCAGCTGTAACTTCCCAGTCTTTCCTGTAGAACTGCTTCTTGGCCACAATTATTCCTCATTTCATAGCTGTGCATTTGATTTTTCCATCTTAGGTACAGAACTCGGAGCTTTCCTTTGTAGAAATTAATCTTCCTGATTTCAGACTATTTCTCCACTTTATCAAGCTCATTTTGAATTTTAATCAGTTCTCCACAGCGCTTGCAACCCCTATCTCCCCTCCTCCCACACCAGCACAGCTTGGTGTCATCATGTACCACGCTACAGCTGTGACAAGGAGAAGTGCCCGCGGTTTCTTTGAGTTTGAATATGCAGTGAAAAGCAAGAAAGAAGAAAAGAAAATCAATGCCTTAGGAATGTCAGTTTAAATAGCCAGCAAAATATTAAAAAAGTAGATTAGGAACAGAAACGCAGAAGTCTTAAATATCTTCCAAATGAGCCTATCAGCTGGGCACAAAGCTGTGACAAGTATTTAGCTCTGGGGAAGACACTGCCCAGGAATTTAGCCCTTAGCAGCACCCAGCTTTAACTACATAACCACATTAATACCGAATAGGAAATATAACCCAGGGAGTTTCTGTGTTTGTTTATGCACCAGGTAACATGAGGCAGTTAACATAATTCTTGCAGCACTTTTAGTCTTGTTCCCATCTTTATTATACGTTTCCTGGAAACAAATACCCAAATCATATAGCCAAGGTTACACTATCTACTCACTGTTATCCTATGATTTTTTAGGATATATTATGTGCATAGCCATCCTATTTTAGCCCCAGAGCATATACTCAGGTGTTTTTCCAGACAAGCAATTAGAAGATTTGGAAAGTCTCACAAAATGCTGCCATGAATTGTTCCATGGAGAGCAAATCTAGAAGCACCAAACAACCGCAGCATCCCATGGCACTATTACAGCCAAGAGTTACTGTTCACTCTGCAAAGTGACTTGCAGACGTGTACACAAAACCTTGCAATAAAAACAGTAAAAAATTAAAAATCCCCAAACCCTGAAGCCACCTCCAAAAATCAGTACAGTTGCCATCCTACAAGCAACGTGTGCACGCAGATACATGTTACCTGCTAAAAACCAACCCTTTGCAGATGAAGGGCTGACAATTTTACATTAAAACATGCCTTATATTAGCTTTATTAGGAATCTCATAGTACTCCCACTAAAAAGACAAAAACCCTCTTGCTTTGCAAACAAGCAGTACAGAATCCCCTTGCCTTTTTCTGTTTGCTGAATATCAAATCAAAACGCTACAGATACGTGGGATATCAAGGAAGGCTCTCTAGGAAGGAAATAAAACAAAACCAACTTGTCAAATGGGACTCCCTGCTGCTGCATACCATGTGGTGCTCTAGTGAGCTGCATCTGTTCAGCTATTAAACATAGTCGTGAATATGATACTGACAGCAGTGACATTATCAAATATGCTGAGTGGTTATTAAGGCTCTATGGCATAATCTTTTCACTTTTTATTTTAATTGGTAAAAGTTACTGTAAAGTAACTTCATGTATGATAATGCTCTTTGTGCTCGTCCCTAAATGAGAAGGCACTGCTACATAATCCACAGCGAGTCTTAAAAACTCTATCTGCTATGCAAGGGAAAGGCTGGGTACTGTTGTTGAACAGAAAATGAGAAGATATTCCGGCACCAAAACAGAGCACGATGAGATCCATTGAGGATGTAATGCTTCGACCCCATCCTTCACTCCAGAGGCCTGGGATGAAGAGAAGTACCTGACCCAACAGCAGAATACGCAAAGGGAAGACTTCCCAGTCCTGTACGAGCAGTTTTTCCTAGACCACAGAGAATGTATAATGCTGCAGCAGCGAGCATGATTTACATCTCCCTGAGGGGATAGCTGGACTTCCACTTGGTCCTTGCCTGAACATAGATTATCACCCACAAATTCTAACACAAGAAGTTAAAGCCACGTTAGTAGTTTCATGTTGATGCACTGAAGGCTTCAGGATAATTTCACAGAGAACTGGCAAAACTGAAGGATGTATGTCTTCCCTTTGTTCCCCGGCATCCCTTATTCAATGTAAGCTAGGTAATTATCGAAAGCCAAGAAATGCGTGAGTCAGTTCCTTCACCTAATCCACCCTCAGGAGCATCAGGATGCTTCAGTGTAAATGGGCTTTCACAAACAGAGAGATATTCAAGCCTCTCCGAACACTTAATAGGAAAACTCACCTGTTAGTGGGATTGTTACATTAAGCATAAACCACTAGAACATTGACAATATCAGTTCATTAAATCCTTATCCTGACTGTTATGGTTGCAGAAATTCTTGGGACCAGCACGATCTAAGCAAAAAACCAAAAAGAGACGTAACAGCAGCAGCAGCCCACTGTCAAGCAGGAAGAATCACTATAAGATCGATAGGGAAGGCAAATACTATAAACCTACGGTTGTTGCTGGGAGAGAAATGAAAATGCTGCTCAATGATATAACAGCAGTGGAGATGCACTGATGTCAAACATGTCATGCTCAGGTAAGAGAGAAAATGATTAGACAGCACAGGCACATTACTGAAAAGCAGATGAAGATATAACTGGTAACCTGGGTTTTGGGAAATCCAGATAAATTCCCTGCTCTGGCTCTATGTCCTGCATGACTCTGGTGCAATGAGTTAGTGTCAGAGATCGTAAAAGTTAAATAGCTAAATTGGATGAAAGCAGGACCCGGGCCCAGTGTGTTCAGTTCTACCATCTGGTACCCCAGACACTGGTTAAATTCACTGATTACTATAGGTACTCCACAGTGACACGGTGGTGTAAGTGAAAAGTGAGAAAGGCTCAAGATGATAAAACAATCTGGAAGGAAAAAAGCAAACTAGCATTAAATATTAAAACAAGTTTCCAGTTTGGTGATGACACTGAGGCATCACAGAGCAAAACCTGAATTAAATAAGTGGTCTAATTGACTAATTATGAGTTACAATTAAGGTAGTATCTCAGAAAAACAGAACAGTATTAAGATAAGCTTTCCTTATTAGCACAAAGTTATTAACTATAATAGCAATGTTTAATCAAACAAATGCTGAAGCAAAGCAGCAGGCTCTGTAAAATTGCCTCTGCACCTTTCACCTTCCAGCAGGAGTTTCCTGGCCTGATGTAAATGCTGCTCATACTTACTCATATTTCTGCAGTTTCTTCAGACAAATTAATAGTGGAAGTGGTGGGACCAGAATTACTTGGAGTTAGGATCAGAATGTGCTCAGGCCACCACAGCAGCAGTTTTCCTTTAGCCTTGTTCTGCATCAACAGGCTAATCTCTCTGACTGGTATTAAAAATGATATTGTTCATACTGCATGTTCGCTGAAAAACTGCTACACTGGTACTTTGTGCTGCCATGCACACTATATCCCTACCCTCACTTGGAGCTCATAAATTTAAAAGACAGGCAGTTAATGGGCCAGATCTTGGGTTCTGGCTTATATTCATAAGAAAAAAACCCTGATCTATCCTGTGCAAACCTGGCCCTCTTTCAAGGGGTCAGAGCAACCTGAGAGTCACTCTCTCTTATTTAAACTGCCATCAGGAGCTAAAAGCATAGTCTAGGATACTCTGAATGTGATGCCATTGCTCATGCCTGTCCTTTTTTTTTTCCAAACCACACGTTGTCAGCCTAAAGTGCCTACAACCTGCCCACACCCTGCGCTGTCATGGCTTCTAACACACTGGGTACACATGCCTTCCACTCGGCTTTGAGCCAGGCATGCCTAGCAGGGAGGAGGGAGTGCAAATCTTTTTGTGCTTCTCTAAAATCAGACAAAAACTAGGCAGTAACAAGCTAGGAGACATTATCAGGGCTGACTCTGTTATATTACTAGATATAACAAACAGTATATGCTTAATAAAATACACAATATATATAAAAAGCAGAGAAGTACCCATGAAGAACAGGTGGACAAAAGTGGCTAGCTCTTGGAAGTGACCCTCAATCATCCAGAGCTCTCATTCTCCAAATGGTCACAATAATGTCCTATGATTCGGTGCTTCTTCCTTTGGGTGATCAGCCAGGTTTCAGTGAACATCTCAACTGTTTTGCTATTGCAAATAGCCAAGTATTCTTTAAACCTTAATAAGGTTGCTAAAATGTCTGCTAAATTTTTCATCAGCTCTTTTTATACATGGCAATGTTCTCGAAGAGTTGGTGCCAAGTTATTAAAATATCTGTAACCTTCGTATACAAGGATGTTGGATAGTAACCAGTGCAGGAAATTTTGGATTAAGAGGACCTGATTAGACTGGATGGGTCTAAAACATCAGTGGGAGAAGTAATGTTAACTAGGAAAGTTACTGCTATGGAGGGAAGATCATGTATTTATTTATGTGTACATTATAAACTAATTCTTCTGTCCTCCTTTCTGAAGCCAGAAATTTGGTATATATATATGTAAAAAACCTAGTCACAAAAGGACATATCTCCTAAGTTTGCCCACATGCTTATTTGCTTCGCTCTTGGCTGCTTTTGTTCTTTAATTAAACAGAACTAATCAATGGTCCTCATCAAGAAGGTCTTCCACGTGAGTACATCATACAATCACCATCTGAAGTGACCCCTCTGTTCCTTTAGCTATACGGTGTGCCTCATTCTGTGGGAAAGAAAAGGTATGTAATCACTGAGACCCCTGGAGCTTGCCACCTGCTTTCACTGGGATTTACTGGGAGTGAATAATATGCACAGCACGTGAATTTGTGTTTGAGAACACGGCAGAAAAACAGCCTAGGGCAAGAGGGAAGAGAAAGAAAGAAAATCAGACTGGATGTAATCCATACAGTGTTTCAGAGGTTTAGAAGTAACAATGTAAAAAAGTTAGAGCTGGTGTCAGTCATGAGCCTCTTCAAGCTTATGTTAATTAAATATGCTTGCTCTTTTGCTTGCCTCTCCAAATCCGTCCACTTCAGTTCCTAAAAGTGCACAGTTCTTGTTGTTAGTATACCATGACTCAACCCAAACCCCTTCTATTCTTAATCTTTCCAGCATTTTTTTTAAGTTCAACAAGGGCCAGAAAAATTAAGTTCCATGGTTTTGTTCTCTCATGCTGGATCAAAAAACCCCATTTGTGTACAGTTTGCAACAGTACAGTCAAAGGAAGACTTGCCATAAAATTCTTCAGCTGTTCAGCCAACAGATGGATCCAATTTACCATGTAATCTTGAGATATGCAAGATCAGAAAGGATCTTAGAGCCCATGATCTGGGCTGCAGTGATCTGCAAGATCATTTCATACAATGCCATGGCCACAAGCAATTCTTTCCATATTTCTATCAGATGATTCTAATACATGTGGGCCCATCAGAAGTGTTTTAAATATCTACTCACCCTCAGCCAGGCTCTACATCTTTGCTAGAAGAAAGCACCTCAGAAGATTCATCAGTGTTGAGGGCTGGAGCATTTTGTGACCGACACGTGGTATTTTAGCTGAGAACTTAGGTACTACTGGTTGTGCAATTTTTTCTCACCAAGGGGCTGTCAGGTGGTGACCCCACCATACAGCACGCTTTTTGGGAAGGAAGCTTTTATCCTTCCAAAAGCATGAAAGGAGCGGGATACATAAAGGAGTTGTTAGCCGGCTAGAGGAAGAAGTGAGAAGTTCTAGTCATCCCAAGACAGAGGAAGGAGATGCAAGGAGTTGCTTCCCTCAAGCACCTTTCTAGGCTGGGGAAGCAGGAAATCACAGGTGGGAGATCAGACCTGCCACGCTGGTATAACAGACCTTCCACACCAGCATCAGGATTTCTCCTTGCAGTGCTCCAAGGTGGCAGTCATAGGTAAGCTGTTTAATTACATCAGGTGTCCAAATTCCATTCATATTTCTCATACAGTAAGGTATCGGTCTGTTCTGTGCCAGAATTAGCACATTTCCATAACCTTCCCTCAGCAATTTGGCCTCTTTATGGCAAGAACAGACCACTGTTGCTCAGTGCACGATAACAGACTGCGCAGACTGTTCAAGGTGAGTCATTAACAAACAGCTTATATCATAAAATCCCTTTCCAGAGTTTTTTTTAATTTATGTCTCTGCTAATACAAAAGAATAACTTAATTGCATGTTTCCAAGGCATGGCTTGACCAGCTGAGTGATTTATTTATTTTCTTTCCTACAAACTTACATCTTTAACCTGATCAGTGAGGTAAATGATTGCTGCATTTAGCACAAATTCCCTAGATTAATTAATTGCTCCAATTCTAATTAATTTAACATTTGTATACATTGGATTGCATTCTCACCTGCCTGTCTAGTCCCATAAATGATTCTCTTTTGATTGCACTGCTTTTCATTATTCAAACCCATAAGCAAGTCTGGAAATCACAGAATCACAGAATCACTAGGTTGGAAAGGACCTTCAAGATCATCAAGTCCAACCATTAATCCAGCACCACCGTGTCCCCTAAACCATGTCCTGAAGTGCCACATCCACACGTTTTTTAAACACTTCCAGAGATGGCGACTCCACCACCTCCCTGGGCAGCCTGTTCCAATGCTTGACCACTCTCTCAGTGAAGAAATTTTTCCTAATATCCAATCTAAACCTCCCCTGGCGCAACTTGAGGCCATTTCCTCTTGTCCTATCACTGGTTACTTGGGAGAAGAGACCAACATCCACCTCACCACAACCCCCTTTCAGGTAGTTGTAGAGAGCAATAAGGTCTCCCCTCGGCCTCCTCTTCTCCAGACTAAACAACCCCAGTTCCCTCAGCCGCTCCTCACAAGACTTTTGCTCCAGACCCCTCACCAGCTTCGCTGCCCTTCTCTGGACACGCTCCAGCACCTCAACATCCTTCTTGCAGTGAGGGGCCCAAAACTGAACACAGGATTCAAGCTGCGGCCTCACCAGTGCTGAGTACAGGGGCACGATCACTTCCCTGCTCCTGCTGGCCACACTATTTCTGATATATCCTCTTTGATAGTAGTTTTTCTTCAGTAAAGATTAACACATAGTCTGGTTGCTGAGTTTTTTGTTCCCCAAAGAGAAGAACAATCACTGCCCACAACAGATAAACTTCCTATAGCATTTTCCATACACATATATTAATGAGGAACAAAAAAATCACAAATAAATATCATGTATGTAAGTATAATAAGTAAATATCAAATATTTGCAGAATTCTGGATTAGGTAACATCACCCTTAGATAATTTTCTTGTACCTCAAGGTAGCAGAATATTAAATATCACAACCCTGATAAACATAATGATTCAAAGTCTTTCCAGGGCCCCAGAGTGATCCCTGATGCTCACTTAGCTGATCTGATGATGGCCTGATTTTCAGAGGTGCTGACTGTATCCAGCTTCCATTGATTTTAGCCACTGATGTGCATGCTCAGCACTTCTAAAATATCAGATTTCTGAAACCTAGTTCTGTTTTTTTGTTGGTTTTTTTTTTTTCCCTAGTCCTTCCTGGACATGAATAATTAGATTTTAAAGTCATTACTGTTTCATGCATATACAAACCACCACTGGTCTTACCGAATCTTTGCATTGCATAGATATGCATATAATAATATGGAATTCCATATTTGAAAGATGATTATTAGAAGAAACATTATCCTGGGAATTTTTTTTTTAAGATTATTAAACTCTTCCTGGGAAAATTAATTAGCTTCAATGCGAACCACTAAAATCAAAGGTATTTTTACCATCAATCTCACTGAAAGTACGTTCAACTATCTAGGCATTGATCCAAATACCACTAAGTCAATAAGAATCTTTCAATTGACTTTCCGTTAGGCATTAAGCCCAAGACATGTGAAGTATTCAAGGGAGAATATCAAATTCATTTATCTTAAGACTCTGCAATTTTTTTCTCTGGTACACTCAAACACAGAAGTCTGATCCTCACCTGAGTTTTACTATTTCTGTTCATTTGAGGGAAGGTCATTATAATTGCATAAATTAAAATTATGCATATATTATTCATATGTACAATAGAATCTAACAGAGTCGGCTATCAAAACCCTGGTGCAGAAGAATATTGCATATGTATAACTAAGAGACAGAGGGAGGAGAGCAGGAAATTATAGTCCTTTTAAGATTGCCAAAAGTTCCAAAAAATTAGTAGGAAAAAAGTTGATAGAGGACTTTTGCAGAATTTTCCATTAACTTAAAGCTGAAAATCAAAACCCTTTGATATAATTTTTTTTTTACACAAAAGTCAACATTTCATTTGGAGATATTAAGTATTTCCCTAGTTTATATATAAAATGAAGTATATCACATACAAAAACTGAATAAATAGCTGAGAAAATGTGGAAGCATTAACTTCCTTTTAAACCAAGAGAATTTTGGAACCGAGGCTGACAAACACTCACAAATGCCTTTCCCACAATATATATTTTAATAGATGTAGTATATATAGTTGGGACAAAGAGCGCAAACTGAATTTATTCATGCTCCAAAACCCAATTTTCTGTAAGACATACAATATTTCCTCTCCTATGACTGTTCACCTCAGTCATTAATTGTAACTCTGAAGGCTTCACAAATACATTTTGAAAATGTAAGTACAATACTAATTAATCTATCATGCCAGTAATGCTGCATCTTCAGAGTATTTCAGGTTCATTAAGTGTGTTATACCTTGCATAAATTGACACTATCTGTCCTCAATCATACCATACTCTTTCAGGTAATATGTTACCACATCTTTTAAAATAGTTTTCCATATTTTCCCATTACAGTACTAATCTTATTAGTTTACATTTTCTCTATAATATTTTTTCCTAATAACGTTAAAGAGAATGAAATAAAAAATACCTACCACAATCTACCCTGAGTTTAATTTCTTTTTATTTTTATACATTTACTATACCCTAGGTAGGATTGTCACTCTTCTCTTGCTGGAATTATGGGGTTTCCTCCTCAGGCTTCTACCAGAAGAGGGTTAGGATAATGTTCAAAATGCTGCCATATCTGCCTTATTCCTTATTTTAAGTTTTAGGATGTTTCTTACCAGAACAATCTTCACCAGTTCAATCTACATCCGCAGGTCCATGATACCTGTAACTGACCTTAATTAGTAACTCCTTGCCCCGCTTGAGAGAGTAGAAGTGAGCCCAGTTTAGCATAAGTAGCTGGTGTCCTATAGCCTGGCTGTCTGTTCTGGAACGAGAAAGCTGTAAGATCTAAAATGGTCTGCTGGCCTTATCTGCCATATGAACTTCTTGTTCTCAAATTTCAAAATCAGCTGTAACCATAAAAACAGCACATTGGTTTTGTGGCCCCAGAATACTTTTATTTTAAAACAAATTCCACAAACGAGGAAGACACAGAAACTGCTGACTCTCTTCATCAGGCACACAAAATGTTGTATTTCGGAATAAAGTCTTTCATTTTAACAATGAAAGATAAAAACATGGCATAATTTATACTTTAAACAATTTTTAAAAGTAGTTGAAGTCTGTTGATGAAAATCAATCCTTCTTGTCTTCATTAGTAGAGCAAGTATTATTTGTACCACATGGGAGAATGCTCATTTCCTATGCTACCAGCATTGCTAGAAAGAGCAATTTAACAGGATTTCTTAGCCCTTCAAGGCAATATCTTTGCCTAACTTCGCTTTGTTCCTCACCATAGAAAAGCTGGAAACTCGAGGCAGTTACAGGACTGCCTGGTGTAGTCAGTAGTAACAGGACAGTGCTTGTGAAAGACAATGATGTATATACATATATGCGCACTCACTTTTCTGTCTAATGACTTGGGAGAAGAGGGTGGGAAGAGAAGAAGAGCAGAGACAGAAACAGGAATCTCTGACAGAATTACCTAAGGGCCTTAGAAGTCAGTGAAAAAGCCAAGCACAGAAGTTCATGTGGCGATTAACCAAACACCACGTGAATAAGCTGCTGCCTTTTTCCATTTGACGTGGAGATGGATGCAGACCATGCCAAGAAGAAGGGAAAAAAAGGAGGACTGTATAGTAATTCTCAGAGCTATCTGTCCTTCTTTCATCTGTCAACAGAAGGAAGTGGCAGTAGACTTTTAGGCATCTATTTCCTCTTGAACTAGATCTCCCAGTAGAGACTGCACAGGAGACCACTTCCATAACAGAAGTCAAATGCCTGCTATGAAAACTAGTTGCTGCATCTCTGGATGACTAAGTCATATTAACATCCCTTTCCTGAAGCACAGAGATGCATACGTATCACACACACAACCCATCCTTTATATCTAGGTTACTACAGTACAGGTGGAGTTTTATAATAATCTACCTTGGAATTTAAAATATTTGCACTGGAACTGTTAAGCATCTGGTAGCAAGGCAGATTACACATTTTTTTAAATGTTTCTCATATTAACAATGGTTATGTGGGGAGGTTAAATGATTACTTTAAATAAATGTGTTCCTAACCTAACACTAAAGCTGTGATTCGGATGATCAAGCAGCAATTTTCCAAATCAGAATTTGTTATGAACTTGATTTCATTATTAGGTTTACATCATCTTTAAGTAAACAGAATAATAAAGAGGGCAAGCACACACTGAAGTACCATAATCAAACTCGTAATTTCCTCTTTCATTCCTAGAATGAAGAAGGTTAAAAGCAAGCTACCTCATAGCTCTATTCTGAACCATCCCAAACAAGCACCCTCCCCAACATGCTAGTGAGGACTACAATTTAAAATTTTTTAACTCAAAGTAACAGTTCCATGTGGAACCTTCTTTGCCACCGTTTTCCTGAAAATACACTTAAAACCTATGCTTACACATCTGTCACAAATTTTGTCAATGAGGAAGATCTGAGTGACTTATGACCTCCTGGGTAAAATGGAAGCTCAGTAACAAAAGAACCAGTTTCTATCAAACTGTAAAACTGAGTCCCAGTGTAATTAAATCACAGCCATATCCTTTTTATAATGTTATGGTTGATACAACACAGGTAAGTTATCCATGCACAGTGCATTTCAATGTACACAGGCATTATTGATCATGCATATTCATTATACAAACAGGTGAGTGGGTGCATGCAAAAGAACATGCAGAATTAGACTCTTCCCTCCTTCCACTTTTTCCTCCTTCCACTATTCACAGCTTTTGCACGTTTCTGGTTATTTAGTAGATAAGACAATCATCTCAACATCGGTGCAAGAAGGAAGCTTTGAATGACAAACCCTCCTACAACTTTTATTACAGCTAGTTCAATGCGGTAGCTGCCAATATAGAAAAACTTTGATCCAATGAACTATTTTTCAAATATAACATATACATAGGCCTCTCCATTTCTATGTTCTTCTTCATTTTTATAACTGTGATGTTTCACAATATCTTGCTGAGCTAAAACAGATCTCAGGTAAAATTCTCAAAAGTGCCTACAGTTCCACTGACATTAGTAAGATATATGTTCTTTGGTACCATGAGTGCTTTTGAAATACTGCCTTTCAACTTTCTTTTGAATACTATCCCTATTTGAAATAGAATCCAGGAAACTATATCCCAGCAGTTTTCCAAGCTTTATCTAATAATGACGACCCTTAAAAAATCCTTGCCAGATGTCTTAGGATTTCAGGCCAATCTCTTAGTGTCTCCACTCTAGAGAGACTAAAGAGAAGCAGCTCTCAGAAGGTCAGACCTCATTCCAGTGAAATTGCACAGTTATCATGGATTTTGCTCTGAAGCACAGCAGGCTTCAGGGAGGATCCCGAAGTCTCCTGCAAAGACAAGAGGAGGAGGCCAGGATGACCTCACAGAGCATGATGATAAAAGGCCTTTTGCTGCTTTACAGAAATTTCAAAAGACCAAGAAAGTTTAATTTATGATTTTCCCCATCTCTGTTAAGATGGCAGTGTTTCTGACCATGGAAAAATCTCAATTATTCTTTTATTTTTACCATCTTTTGCTACAGCATGGGTATAAGAAAGTTATTTGTAAAAAACAAAAAAACCAAACAGAACCACAAAACACTTATGAGCAGGCAATAATTTTTTATCTCCAACTCATAATTAATGAACCCAATGTTTGTTTTAAAATGCAAAAATCAAGGCTAGACAGAAGATTGCACAAACATTATGGGTTTGATACACTTCAGGTATAGTAAAACTATAAGAAAAATATTCCTCAATATGCTAATGAAAAAGAAAACACTGTAAGAAGAAAGTAATGCTGTTGGCCACAGTGGGTGGATCTGGTCTCAGGTTGCAAAGAAATGGGCAACTGATGACTAGACACCCGATGTTAGATGCAGCTTTGGAAAGCTATTTTTTAAATTCTCTTCAGCAACACAATGCTTTCCTTGAAACATGTAGGCGCTCAGTTTTTCTGGCACCTGGGAGAAGTTGCTTTGTTCACATTTTTAAATTAAGATTGTACAATACCAGCCAGACATTTTGTCTGTGTGTTTCAATGTAAGAGTAGGGCATAGACATCCTCTGAATTTTTTTTAAGGCCTTCTTTCTTTGTTTATTTACTCAAGCCAGTAAATAAATAAAAAAAAAAAATTCACCTTGGTCCACAATGCAAGAATGCCTTTACAGAAATAAGGAGCCTGGGAAGATTGAATACCGTAATTCCCTCTAATTTTGAAAATGATCACTGCTGAATATTTTCTGAGGGTAAAAGTGTAATTGGTTAAAGATCAATAAGTAATTTAATTCAAACGGAGCTCTTCTGCCTCTGAAAGTAGAGAGATTCTTAAATCAAAATCAACTAATACATTAACAAAGTTGAGACTAACCTAAACAACAAAATTTTATACTGCCCTAGCTATGTTTGTCCCAACTGATCATTTATTTATGTTGCCATAAAAATCCAGATGCTTTCAATTTTGATTGCTAGTTATTTGCTTTAAGGCAGATGAAATTACTTTTTTAGACTTCCTAGCTTGACAATTTTGCTTTATGCTTAAGATTTATCATCACAAAGGAAAGGTAAAATCAGAGGATAAATTCTAGTATTAACAATAAGCACAGTCAATTGTGATACACTGTAATTCCCCCAGCAGATTCCAGATTAAATCCTCCAGGATTAACGTACCTTCCTCTGACATTGCTAAATCCTGTTTTATGTAATTAAATTGCAGTAAACTGCTATATCTGTACAGGCATCACAGTATGATTTTTAACTGAAAAGCCATATAAAATATCACTGTATAAAGTAAAAGGCATTTTGAGAATGCCTGAGACCCTGTACAGTATCGTATGCTATAAGTCATTTTCATATAGTTCACTATTGACCCTAAAAGGTTCATTAACAAACTGCTGTATTTACATTAAAATGAAATAAAGAAACCACAAATATAAGCACAGTCAAGACATGAAGTAATAGCATGCATTTGTTAATAATACTTACGATATGCAACTCTAAATAATCTCCGAGCCCAGTAGAACTGTCCACTCGTACCAACACAGCTTCTTTCTGAACAGTACTGAACCCTATTGCCAGTCTGTCCGCACGAGTGCTTGGCCGATCATTAGGAGGCCACGTGTAAGTGATCTGTCCACCACCTTTGCTAAAGATATATGTTGTTCCCGCTGTAAAACAGAAATAGTTATAAAGATAATTAGCTCACTTGCACCAATGCAAACCCGCATGGAAATCAAACGCTCTACAAAAATCAAGATATTCTCATATAGCAAATGGATTCATAGAACCAAATGAGACTATATTTCAACATGAAGGGGTCTTTATCTCTGAAAATTTTGAAGCAAGCAAAATATTAGTGCTTTTTATATAGTGCAATCAACACAGAATATAACATAATTGCATATGCAGTGACTTGAAATACCACAGCACTGATTCAGAAATGCGTATCTATTCAAAAGATTTCTTAAGCATATCCTTGAAGAACATGTTTCTGTGATGTGCAGAACAGGGATGGGTTGAACCAAACGCTTTCCTAAACTGGGCCTATGTGGAGAAGTAATCAAGTAATTCCAGTTACCGCATGACTGACCAAAAAATGCAGCTCCTTATTTACACAATGAAAATGATACACACTATATGGTATGCCATCGCGCCCAGTGAAGCAAGACGTTAACAAATACATTCAGATAAGACTTTTATGGATCTGAGGTTTATCAGCTTGTGACAGATGAGGATAACAAATGGAAACATACTTTACTTGTCGTGTCAGGACAAAAAGATAGCAGTCTACCATCATAGTAAGCAATGGCTTATTTGCATAATGCTCAATGTATAACTTGTAAGAGTGGAAATCTTTGCACATTATCTCCAGTATTCACTTACAAAATCTATAATCTGTTTTAAACAAGTGTTGTAACCTGAAACTGCTTAGCACTCAGGTGTTTAACTCCATGACCAGCGTCTTTCCTCTGAACTAAAATTGCTGCATATCCAGATATTTTCCATTTAAAACTTGTATCCTAACATAAGCAGGCAAATTGTGCATGCACTTGATCTTTCATTTGTGAAGTCACTACAAGCTGTCCACTTTTCTTTTATGAAGATAGGTCAAAATTTAGGGAGATATGTCAATGTATTGTAAATACAGATGTCTATTTTCACTAGCTGTTGTAAGCTGGCTCACTGTGTTGACTACTCTCAATTTTATTAAATGGAATTTAGTTTATTCCACCCAATATTCTCACTCCATACTTCCCATGTCCATGTAAGGAGATAGCATATAACAACAGAATTGTCATTTTCTTACTTTCTTTCAAGACTGACCAAAAATGCTGTTAGCATACAAAAGGATCTAAAATACCTTGAACCTGTAGACTTTTAAAGCCAAAACCAAGAAGGGCTGTACAGTTACACCAGTCCTTCAACTTCCAGAGGTCTCTAAAATTTTACTCTACTGCTGAGCGAGGCTGCTTTCTGCCAGTCTCAAAGTAAAAAGGTAACCTGGTCTTTTTGAAAAGATATCCTATATCTCTAACATCACTTTTCCTTTATGGAATTACATACCTACTCATTAGTTTTTTCCAGTACCATCAATTTGTAATATTTTATGCCCTGTGTATAGCACTTAAAAAACTGTAAAGCTCATTTTATATCAACACACTTGCAGGATTACACTGTGCTTCAAATAGATCTCTTGGCTTTTCTCTTGGTGGCAAAATACCAACCTGCATGTGTTTTAGGAAAACTTGTCAACACTTTTTAGCAAAGACAAACACAATAACAGATCCGGTATCTAAGGTTCCACTTACACTTAGTGAAATCAGGGTTTATCATCTTTATAGAGAATTGTGCAAGAGTAGTGAAGATAGGGGCTGTGCCTTAAAAAAGCTTGGTAACGGACATGGGCAAATGGTGTCTGGTTTAGGAATGTGTGTGATAAAAACCTAATCTCCTGTTCTCCCACCTTTGTTTTCCTCATATGCGGTGCTCTGAAATGCACAATAGTCTGTTGCATGCTATTCAGCAATGACGGTTGAATCTCCCGTTATAGTACATCCCAAAACAAAGATAGGTGAGATGGGTAACATCACTCTTGATGGTCCTCAAGTTCTCCTCTTTGCTGCTAGTGTTGACTTCAAATCTTCAGCCATTTGATAAGTTCAGAATTCAGAAAATTGAGAAGACAGGCCCTTTATACAGTATATGTCACATTGGAGTCTGTAGTGAAAGGATTTATTCTGTGTTGATGAAAAACTGAGGGCTTGATCCAAAGCTCATTAAAACAGTGACAGCCTTTCTGTTGACTTCATAAAATATTGTTTCAGGTCACGAATGAAGTTTTTATAAGTAATAAAAATGAGAAGGCTAAGAAAAAACAGCTCCTTACACCTCAATGTCACAAATGAAACTGTTGGAGTAGTACATAAGATTTAAGTGGGAGTGCATAATTCTCCTTTTCTTGGTTGTAACAGTTGCATTTACCCAATACAGAAGACAAAGAAAAAGCCTGCCAAGTGATGATGGAGTCATACTGAATACAATGACCCAGAAGTAAGTCAGTCTCCAGATCTGAACAGTGAGAGTCTCTGTTGTTCTTACTCAGAGTGAATCTTTGTCACAGTTTTTTGCCAAATACCTCCCTTCAAATAAACCAGTGAAGAGCAATTCATTCCATACTGCTGCTGCATTGAAGCCAAGGTCAACGTTGGTAGGGCTGGATAAATTTAGCTGTAAATCTTAGACTATGTAGAATCAACATCAAAGCTAAAAAAATTATCTTTTATCCATGATAACATGTGGCTTATGGGTTTTTATGGCAAAGCTTTCCCTTCTTTATAACTGTCCATTTTGTAGCTCTTCAAACTAACTGTGTGTCTGGTAACAGGCTAATTAATCCATGCTGATGAATACAGATCTGCCTCTGTCTAAGTTGTACAGGGACTCACGTTCTTTGAATTTCCTGTATTAATTATGAAAAAATGGGTCGGAAGCCATTTGAGAATAGGTCCTCTAGTGTTTATATTTCAAGAAAGACAAATATAATAATGTAAAATTTATTACTCTGGGATTGATCTCATCTTATAGTCCGACCTCCCATTAACTATTAAAAGCTAGAAACTGAGCAGTTGTTCAAAACCACCCTGCTTACTATCAATTTAAGATCTCTTAAGAAACAAAAGAGGAAGCCTAATTCACTTGGTCCATCAAGGCTTTCTGACAAACCTTATAATGTGGCTGTTGTTCTTTCAGAACATTTTCACTAAAACCCAGTCCTCTTCCTTCTCTCTTTTAGCTCATGGCACTGTGTTGTTTGGAGTTTATAATCTCAAGAGAATTCAGAACAGCAGAATTAGAATGTAAAGAATAGCAATGCCATCAGTACAGTACTTGCAAGTAGGCAAGTTTGTAACATGTCAGTTATACCTCTCAGCCGCAGAATTTACTGCGTAATTCTTTATGCGTCCGTGCATCTACACAATGTTTAGGAAAAAATGTCCATACAGCTCTTTGAAATTCTTAACCGTGAAAGCATCGTTCCTATTGTAACAAACTGCCAGTGGTCAAGATACAGTAATGTTTTCTAATGGCCTGGGTCTCTCAAGTCCTACTTGGGTCTCTCAAGTCCTACTTGCTTGCAAAATTCATCTTTATGAAATAGTGCACTCATTTCAGCACAGCCTGGCAGCAACTCAAGGACATCTGCTTACCTATACAGTATTAAGCAGATAAATATTTTGTTTAGTACCCATTTACTGTATCTATTACTGTGTATGACTGCAAAGCTTTTCAATATTTATTGCTCTGAAGTCACATCTGATGTAGTTTAATAGTTTGCTCAAATCAACAACAAATCAACAGCTTTCTGCCTTCCTCATGTTCATCCCAATTTTGTGTTTAAGGTATACTGCACTAAAAGGTAATGTACATAATCCCATTTTTCCCATATAACATTAGTAACAATGTTTATTTTCAGCATTCACATCAGGTTTCAGATGCTGATTAAGTGAAAGCTATGGTTTGATTGAGCTCTGGACTCCGATGAACTATGACTCCATCACACACTATAGCTGGAAAACTAAAGACTGGAGCCTGCAAACATCAGTAATGAAAACTATTAGCTGTCTTTTCATTAATAGTAAAGCAATTGTTAACTATTATAAAAAATATGAAGGGTAAGCATTGCTAGTTATAATGAGAAATTACCCAATAAGGTAATTTTCTTCCTTCTGTATGTTATCAGTACTTTACTTCATTCTGGGCTAGAATGTGAACCCCCTTATTCCCATTGCATTAATTATTTGCATTGATAAACTTGCTGAATCCAGTGAGACTATTTGTGCAGGCTACAATTAATTATCAAGAGTGAAGAATTTACAATATGAATACATATATATATATATATATTTGCCCAAACATCTATATGGAGGCATTAATCATACTTGCTATGTTCAGGGGAGCATATAAATCTCCATTAATACTTCTTCTTACATTTTCATCTAGGTATTTTCATCCTGCCCAAGCTGAAGTTCCAGAAAAGTACACAAAATTTCCATATGTAGATTTGTACAGATTTTCTAAGGTAAGTAAAGGAAGGAATGCTTCAAGTCTGAAACATGATATGCCCGGGGGAGAAGAGGGGTGTTTTGAAATAATAAGTTTGATAGATTAAAAAACCCAACATTTCCATGTGTTTCTTTTTAGACTGTGATGTGTTATTTACACATATATGCCAGAGGGTTGAGGTAAGGATGGAATGGCCACTAGGGTTAACCATAGGAAGAAGATGGGAAAAGCTGCTGGAAGAAGTATTTCAAATTAAAGATCAGATTCAATTGAACACTTCCTGAAGGCATCCTGGTACTCTCTCTCCCACTAATCCAGGCAGGAGCCTGAATATGGATTGTAACTGCTTTGCTGCAACAGTGACATCAGGCTTCTCTAAGTACAGTATGTTTAACAGCAGAAAAGGTGTATTGGATGGGGAAGGAGAAGATTTTCAAATGGATCATTGACTGTAGCTCCTTAAATTTCATATAAAATTAAATTTCACATAAACTTAAATTTCACATAACCTTAAATTTCTTCCTTATATATAGTCTACCCTCTTTTAGTTTAAAAACGTTACCCCTTGTCCTAGTGCAACAGGCCCTTCTAAAAATCTGTCCCCATCTTTCATATAAGCCCCCTTCAAGGACTGGAAGGCTGCACGAAGGTCTCACCAGAGCCTTCTCTTCTCTGAGCTGAACAATCCCAACTCTCCCAGCCTGTCCTCACAGAAGTGTTCCATCGCTCTGAGCATTTTTGTGGCCCTCCTCTAGACCCACTCCAACAAGTCCATGCCTTTCCTGTGCTGAGGGCTCCAGAGCTGGACGCAGGACTCCAGGTGGGGTCTCACCAGAGCGCAGTAGAGGGGCAGAATCACCTCCCTCGACCTGCTGGCCACGCTTCTTTGGATGCAGCCCAGGATACAGTTGGCCTTCTGGGCCGTGAGCGCACATTGCTGGCTCATGTCCAGCTTTTCATCCACCAGTACCCACAAGTCCTTCTTGTCAGGGCTGCTCTCAATCCCTTCATTCCACAGCCTGTATTGATACTGGGGAACTGGAGCCTATTTCATAGCACGGGAGATGCCTTAAAAGTCATGGTCAAGAAGCTAGTTTCACCCAGACAATAACTAGATGAATATGACCTCAGCCAGCTCAATCACCAGCTGAATTAATTCATTAAAATGTGCCAACAAAGCAGTATTCCCAGTATACAAAAGATGCAGAAACAGAAGAGCCTTCACCTCATTGTGGCCATCTGCTGCCTCTTTCAGTTTATCTATCAACCAGTCAATGCCAGAATTAAACAGGTAGAGATAAGACACAGCCTTCTATACTCCTTGATAAATAGAAACCACGCTATGTAGCAACTACTAATTCAAACACAACTTTAAATTGTATTATAGAACTTCTCTTCCCAAACCACTACAGAGACTCTGATTTGCTTTATCAGCCTACAGGGCTTTTCATTACACTACAACCAAGTTTTCACAGAGATCTATAGAAGAGCGTTGTGCATGGTGTATTATAGTCAGCTATCCCCAAGAGCTGTCTCCAAGCAAAGGTCTATGTGATAATAGAACAACACAGTCTCAAGTCAAGCTGAGCATCCTGGCCTTAGCAATGACATTTATTGCAAATTCAAGGCAGTAATACAGAAGCAAATTTTTTTCCTCAGACCACAAGAGTTGCTATAGGTAGCTTAATCAGCTCAGCACCACACTCCCACTCCACTCACACAGACAGGCACGCCCATGTGCACAAAACAAAAAAACAAATAAAAGAAGAAAAATGGGAAAGCAGAAAACCACTCCTTTCATAGAATCATAGAATAGTTTGGGTTGGAAGGGATCTTTAAAGGTCATCTAGTCCAATCTCTCTGCAATGAGCAGGGACATCTTCAACTAGACCAGGTTGCTCAGAGCCCCATCCAACCTGACCTTGAATGTTTCCGGGGATGGGGCATCTACCACCTCACTGGGCAACCTGTGCCAGTGTTTCACCACCCTCATTGCCAAAAATTTCTTCCTTACTAGTAAGTAGCTGCTTTCCTCCAGTCTATGGCAGTGGTATTTGGATGGTATGATGACCTGGTAAATGCCACCGGGGAGGTGGCACAATAGCATTCTCATCTGTCTAAAATGATCCCTAAGGTCTCCCCATAATTTGACATCCTGGCAACAGACTGTGGACTAAACGAAGAGCTCAACCTGACACTGGTCACTGGCTCTACTGACACATGCACAACTCCACCTCTGGTTTCAGCCACTTGGATGGAAGCATGGTCTGATACCAGTTAATTCTCTGCATTTTCTGGTAACTCAGTGGAATGCTTCTCCATGAACTAAGTCACATCATACCTTTCCCAGTAATGCAAGACATAAATGCTTTTTCCATGGGGAGAGATTGCCAAACTTATTTAAGATCCTTTAAACGCTAAAGGTGCTATACAAGTACAAATCCTCCCTGTTTCTGTCTTTGTGCTTTAAATCTCATTGTTTATATTTTATGCTGCATGCCATAGTAAAGTAGGGGAAAAAATACTCCATTCCAGTTCCAATTGCTCTTATAATTTTAATTCTCCAGTTTCAAATGTGAAGTCTTATTTTTAGGAAGTTTCTCCGTGGAGGATAACCTTATGAAGCCCCACAATAAAACTGCTGTCCTTGCTCATCCTTGAGTAACTTTTCAACTAATAGTCAAGTTCAGCCAAATTTGAGAGAGAGGTAGGCAGAAATTTCAAACAAAATTTACTCTTAGCAGTTTAATGAAAATCAATGACTGTGTAAAAGAGAAATATGTAGAGCTCAACCACTATACTTCTTGCTTGGCAATAGCCTGTAGAGCACTTGATAGTTGCGTATTGGCAGGCCAGTCAATACACTTAGTGTGCTACGCTAGCCAGACAATTGTGCCACACATTTGAAGTGTCGTCAGGAGCTCTGGGAGGAAAAAGGAACAGAAGCTACTGGATTCTTGCAGTAAGAGAGAGTAATATTTGGGAAACAAGGCACCATTCCATAAAAACATGCTGCTTTTGGAACAAAATGTTCATATCTCAAGCTAAAATATATCATATTTATCTACAGTGAGGATATCTAGCTCTATTGACTTCAATAGTGTCACTAGGAGACAAACAACTAAAACTTGTGAGTAACGATGGCTTAATGGGTGTGTATGTCTGTAAAGAAGAACTTATGTAGCTTAGCATCAGTATTACAAGTTAGCATCATTCTTACCATCATAAATGACATAGATGGTTAAAATAAAAGTTTCAAAGAATTTAAAGGATTTTCCAACTGGAGTGATTCTAATATCTTTACTCAATCAAGTAGCATCTTACATCTTGAATGACCCCATTGATTTAGATTAGATCACTTAACTGGAGTAAAGTACTACTCAGTTTGAGTAGGCACATCAAACTAAGAGCTTTCAATTGTGTTTAAAATGAATATAATTTTGAGAGGGACCTTAGCTAAGCAAGAGCTAGCTGAAAAGGACTCCCAAGAGAATGTAGAAATTGGGAGTATTTGTTCATCCGACTTATTAGCAAAACATGAGTTGGTTTACTGAATGCCAATAGACTTTATAGTATTTAGGCACTGATTCTGTAAAATTATTTTGATTATATTTGAAATGTCCACAGTAAAAAAGTTCTGGGATTTGTTGATCTCATTAGCATGATCATTTATACAAAAATGATGATTTATTTTATGAAAGGATACGGTCTTTCTAATGGAAATCTGACACAGGCTGGTAAAAGAAAACTATTGTTCTTCTCTGGAATCTCTCAGTTTAAAAATTTTACTGGCTGCCTATCATCTATCACTTTTCCAGTATGGATGGCTGTTCAAAATGAATTTAGAACATTTCTATATGAAATGTAAGCCAAGTAATTCCCCATTATTGCCTTGCACCTCTATGTAAAGTAGATGGTTAGAAAATGATCTATTTCTGAAATCAAAGCCTGCTTTAAATGACATACTGAAGTCAACATGAAACATTTTAATCCATTATAACTCCATTAAAAGGTAAAAAGGATACAACATGTCTGCTTCTGAAATCTTGCCAGAAAGTCAGATGGAAATTAAAAGTCAAAAGTCTATAAATATGGGAAGTTTTTATTTGTCCTACAACCTTGTAAACACATAGTTAAAGATAAATTTCTTGAACACTGTCTAGAGAGGTGGAAATTGCATTGTCGGGAAACACATATGAGAAGGCAATGAGATGAAAAATATTTCTGGACACATATAATGTAAAGACATTATCATACTGAAATTAGTAAACTCAAGTACTCTTGAAGACAATAAGACTCTTTGTAGTCCCCACACTCCTTACATTAGGAAATATCAAGGCCCTATACTTCAATTTAACCACTGTTACATTACATTCCATTAAAATAAATGGACTGCATATGCACTGATTTGCTTCTTATGGCTTATTAGTTGTGCCAACATACAAAAAGAATGCAGTTAAGGGGCTGGTTAGTTGAAGGGATTTGTAACAGGATGCAGAAACTAGGACATTAGCTCAAACACTACGCAGGTCGAGAGAGACCAAATGTTGTTACCATCTGTTGGTGGCCTATGTGAAATCATTCAGTGATTTCAGTCCAGGGACCTTACAAACTCAATGGATACCTGGCAAAAGTTAGAAATTCCATAAGCCAAGTGTCTTGAGGTAGAGTTTCCAAGCTTGCTGATCTAACTGGGAGGCCTGTAAGTTGAAGACAAACTGCTTATGCACCAGGATCTGAACATCTCACACAAAAGTAGCTCTGCACATGTGTGCATATAGGTCAAAAAACAGTAGAAGAAAATCCAAAATTAAATTGTCTCTGTATGGGTCCATCAAAAGGCAATGTATTTTTCAAAGATATATTAATTTTTTTAAGTTATTATTTCATGCTAAACAGAGTGCCTGAAGTTATGTTTTTATACTAGCGCTTAGAGTGGTATCCTGATTCTCAGAAGTGTTGCAGCATTTCTGGCAACCTTTAAAAATCAAACCCCTATTCTTTAAATGAAGACACAAACATTTGAAATAGCTGGCCTTAAGTTATTTAATTACATTAAAAAGGACAGGAGTTTGGCTGCAAATGTCTAGTATGCATCTAGGCTGAAGTCTTTATTTCTTGCTGGCTTCCTTACTAACACAATAGTCCAGCTATCCAATCTTGCATTAAGTTAGTTATTTTTAAGTGACATTTATATTATCTTCCTTGCTAAATTGTGTATATCATAATTTACTCTTGAAAAATCCTAAAATACTCAGAGAGGTCTCAAAAGTAGTAAAAACTTGTCTTAGAAGAAATGTATAACATGCTGAAAATAAAAGCACTGCTAACTGCAAGCCTGTTAAATTCACTGAAAAATGATACAAGCACAACAAGGATGTCAGATGCTGGACTAAGATAAGTTTATTATACTATTACTTGCAGCAGAAAGATGGTACTGGCAACACTGCAACTTACAGAGTTTGCTGAGATGGAGCCTCTTCTGAAAATAGCAAGTTGTATAATAGTAATTATACAATAATAATGTGGAATGAAGTTTAATATTGCTTGCTGTTAAAGGTAGTGAAGAGTAACAAGTTCTGTGGCATACATGCTTTCCTACTAATTACTCAATAACTAACAGTTAGCAGACAAAACAGTGTTGTGGTAGCATTTCTGAACATTTTCATGTAGACATACATGGGCTATAGCTGAAGAAAGAGCATAGTTTCTTAGAGATGTTACATCCTGAAATGCAAAAATAGCAACCATTCTTCTTCTAACAAAAATGAAATTAAAGATATTAAATAGTTGGAAAAACACAGAGCTTAAGCCTCCCTGAAACACATGAATCCAACACTGAAGCAGCTGTTGAGTTCCTAGAGGCATCTTAGAGGCAGACCTGGCAAAGGGAAGGACTGATGAGCAGGCTACATATTAACTGCAGTCTTGTAGCATTGTATTGTCTTTCTAACTCCAAGCATGAGCAAGCCCAAAAATTCATGATATCCGTTTCATTTGATACACAAGAGTAATAACTGATTTTAAAAATTCTCAAATTTTAAAACCAAAGCGAGTCTTCACCAGAATTACATGTACTGAAACCTCAGAAAAGTATCAGGTAAAAGAGAAATATGATGTAAAAATACCTGGTTGGTTGGCTCGAGGGAAGCCCAAAAATAAGAACCAGCAAGTGGCTACAAATGATGCTCTGTGTGGAAAGTTTTTCTAGACATTATCTCAAGGATTGATTTTGGGACATCAAAGTTTACTTATCAAATTTGCACATGAAACAAATAGTGTTTAATAGGGGTACACAGATTCAGCTGTATTGAAATCTTTAAGTTTATTAGACCATTATAATGACAGCTAACTGGGGCCATCAGGTTGGGCAAATTCCCTTCCTACTTCTTTCTCTTCTGCTACATCCCTAGTAGTAGATTTCCAGTTGTGGCCTGGCACAAAAACGCTACATGACTTGTCATTATGATAATTGCTATCATTCTTCTTTGGAAAGTCCTTATGCTGTTGTTTGTAAGCAACAATTCACTGCCAGCTTCAGAGGATAAAGAGCTGCAGTGAAAAATACGCATCTTATGCTTTTCACTGTTTTACATAGTTCAGTAATTAGGGAGCACGGTTTAACCACTGGATTCCACAACAGTGTTTGGAGAGAACCCGACAGAACAGTTTGGGGTGTAAGCTATTCATTCATCTCACCATGGACTAAAGGGTCAACTCTGACACTTCATATGCCAGTACTATTAGCTATGAATTAGTTCACTCGTGTATGCAAGAAAGGTGAGCAGTTAATCACCCTCTGAAGACTAACCCAGCCTAACTGGAACAGTGATTTTGTATAGGCCCTTCACATCCAAAGGTCTGGCTGGAGGAAATTATGATTGCTTTTTTTCTCCTGAAGTGAAGATCATTCTTCAATACTTTGGAAAGTCTTACTTTAATAGAGCAGTTTATAGTAACAGACACAAAGATGTTAAGAACCCTTCAAAATTATAATACCAATACATGTGGAAAATTACTCTGTGCAGAAATGTGCTCAGAGATAACCCATTTTTCAATAAGCATTCATCCAAGTTTGCTAAAAAACCCCAACCTAATCCAAAACAGAACATTTCCCAAGAAAAGAAGGAAAAAACAAGGACTCTACACTAAAAGCAAGTCTTGCAGAATTAGCTAAGGCATAATAACTTAGAAGTTTTGAGGACTTCTGCACTACAGTATTTCTTTCACAAATTCACATAAAGCGTTTCTAGAAATGTTTCTACATCTCACACAAAGAGTGAATCCATTGAAGGCACTCAAATATTAAAAAAGTGATTGTATGCTATTTGACTTGAAAATTGTTAAATCAAATTTTACAAGTCATAAGGGAAAGAAGGCTCTCTGTCTGTCTTATAAATGTTCATCTAATGAACATCAATCTGAAATTAAGATTCGTTATTTAAATCTAGATGATTTTGTTCATATCCTGTTTAGTTCTCAAAGGATGCTACATATTCCTTGCTCACACATGCTGGGGTCTCAGTAAGATGGCTATTCAATTAGAGGTTGGCTTTGTGATGATTTTGCCAGCATTTGTAATAACAATGCAACCTAAACACTGCAGTTACACAAGACAGTAGTATTTCTGGAATTCCCTGCTGTTCTAAAGTGCATTGTGAATATTAACATATTCCAGTAAATTAGTTTGCACTCATTATCATAAGCAATTAGTTACTGTTTAGATGCTGCTGATATTAAATTGGCAAGCAATTTGCAAGAATTAATACGTAGCATAAAAAGCTTTTCAACATTTCAACAGTATGAAAAGACAAATGTTTCTAGTAACACAGTCCCTTATACACAGATGACTCTCTGTATATAAAAATTCTGTGTATCTCTTCCTATCTGATATCTCTTCTTCAGCAGGAACTTGATAACTACCTGAGGCTCTGTGGCAAACTCTTTATAAACTTTGTTTTGATGCTGTGGAGTAAATCATAAATACCTCAGGCCAAATGCGACAATAACATCTCGTTCGCGCTGAAAGAGAAAGTGTTTTCATGCTCATTTTTGAAAATAATAGTTTAGAAAATATATCGATGTGAAGTTCAGTTCTTTGCTCTCAAAGCTGTTACTTGTTCCTGGTATAACACTGTCAGATGACAAGGGTAAATCAACACCCTTGTCCTCAAGATACAGGTAGGAACAGAACAAGGTATGGAGAACACAACAACCTGAGACTATTTCTCTTCAGTCCAAGCAAGCAATAATTCCAAATGAAATAACCAAAGTCACCTCAAAATAAAAACACAAGTGAGAAAACAACCAGGCCTCCTTTTCTGAAGAACACTTAGTGAATGGTACAGAGACATTCCTAACAGGGTGTTCTTCGTAGCCACAGAAAAGGTGCAGATCATGTAGCATGAGCCTAAGATAACCCAAAAAGCTTTGTGGCGACTCTAAGACAATGGGAACAATTTTCTTTGTTAGTTAGCTTACATCTTGGCCCCAAGTTTCAAGTGAATTAGGTTCCATATGAGAAACACAGTATGTTTTTTTGGCTTACATGACACCATTCCTTGTGTTGCTCCACACAAGAGTGGAGTCAGTAGCAGAGGCATCCAATACTATGTCCAAGGAAGGAGGTCAAATGAGGGGTTTTGGAATAGGCTCTTGCTTCCCCTGAGCCAGCCTGCACAGCTGAGCAGCAAAGAACAAGCACCCAACAGTCCTATCTGCCGGCAAGAACCTCAAAGCTGGCCCTTTGCTAATCCTTACACTCCCAGTGTGCACAAAGACCTCAGTACACCTAAGTGGAATTTCAGACACATGCTTCAGTTAGTAATATAGTCACAGATTCTGCTCTGGTAGGATTAAGCATCTATTTTTTCAACCCACTGGTTGAGGGTATGAGACTGGAAGCTACTTGCATGGGTATTGTGCCTACCTACCTGTTTATAAAAAACTGCCTTCAACGCGACTGTGAACCTTAATGGGGACCTTGGGAATCCAGTATACCATAAACAAATCACAGTAGTTCAAGTAATTCCCAGAACACATTTCTAAAAATATAAGTTGTGATCTCAGGTCTCAATCTTTCAAGCTACATTTCAGTCTGGAAACAATTACTATAACCATCTTATCTCATAAAATACACAAGACTGTAATAGAAACACTAATGCACCCTTAACTCTAAGAGCACTATGGTCCCTGTCTGTCATGCTCCATGATGCACTCTTCTATTATATATCATTGGGTTAAAAACATCTTCAGTAAAAATAGGCATCATTTTTAAAAAATCATTTAATGAACACTTTAAACATATTTTACCCTATTCAAAGATGAAGCACTTTCTGCACCTTTCTTACTACCTTTCACACACAGAATCACTAGGTTGGAAAGGACCTTTAAGATCATCAAGTCCAACCATTAATCCAGAACCACCATGTCCCCTAAACCATGTCCTGAAGCACCACATCCACACGTTTTTTGAACACTTCCAGGGATGGCGACTCCACCACCTCCCTGGGCAGCCTGTTCCAATGCCTGACCACCCTCTCAGTGAAGAAATTTTTCCTAATATCCAATCTAAACCTCCCCTGGCGCAACTTGAGGCCATTTCCTCTTGTCCTATCACTAGTTACTTGGGAGAAGAGACCAACACCCTCATCGCCACAACCCCCTTTCAGGTAGTTCTAGAGAGCGATAAGGTCTCCCCTCAGCCTCCTCTTCTCCAGACTAAACAACCCCAGTTCCCTCAGCCGCTCCTCATAAGACATGTGCTCCAGACCCCTCACCAGCTTCGTTGCCCTTCTCTGGACACGCTCCAGCACCTCAACATCCTTCTTGTAGTGAGGGGCCCAAAACTGAACACAGTATTCAAGGTGCGGCCTCACCAGTGCCGAGTACAGGGGCACAATCACTTCCCTGCTCCTGCTGGCCACACTATTCCTGATACAGGCCAGGACGCTGTTGGCCTTCTTGGCCACCTGGGCACACTGCCGGCTCATATTCAGCCGGCTGTCAACCAGCACCCCCAGGTCCCTTTCCGCCGGGCTGCTCTCCAGCCACTCCTCCCCAAGCCTGTAGCATTGCATGGGGTTGTTGTGGCCAAAGTGCAGGACCCTGCACTTGGCCTTATTAAACCTCATACAGTTGGCCTCTGCCCATCGATCCAGCCTGTCCAGATCCCTCTGCAGAGCCCTCCTACCCTCCAGCAGATCAACACTCCCACTCAGCTTGGTGTCATCTGCAAACTTACTGAGGGAGCACTCGATTCCCTCATCCAGATCATCTATAAAGATATTGAACAAGACTGGTCCCAGAACCGAGCCCTGGGGAACACCACTCGTGACCGGCCGCCAGCCGGATTTAACGCCATTCACCACAACTCTCTGGGCTCGGCCATCCAGCCAGTTCCTCACCCAGCGAAGAGTAAACCCGTCCAAGCCTCGAGCCGCCAGTTTCTCCAGGAGAATGCTGTGGGAGACGCTGTCAAAGGCTTTACTAAAGTCCAGGTAGACAATGTCCACAGCCTTTCCCTCATCCACTAGGCGGGTCACCTGGTCATAGAAGGAGATCAGGTTGGTCAAGCAGGACCTGCCTTTCATGAACCCATGTTGGCTGGGCCTGATCCTTTGGCTGTTCTGCAGATGCCCTGTGAGCACTCTCAAAACCAACCGCTCCATAATCTTCCCTGGAACAGAGGTCAGGCTGACAGGCCTGTAGTTCCCAGGATCCTCCTTCCGGCCTTTCTTGTAGACGGGTGTCACATTGGCAAGCCTCCAGTCTTCTGGGATCTCCCCTGTTAACCAGGACTGCTGATAAACGATGGAGAGTGGCTTGGCAAGCTCCTCCGCCAGCTCTCTCAGTACTCTCGGGTGGATCCCATCAGGCCCCATAGACTTGTGGATGTCCAGGTGGCTTAGCATGTCCTTGACTGCTTCCTCCTGGATTATGAGGAGTACATTGTGCTCTCCATCCCCGTCTTCCAGCTCAGGGGGCTGAATATCCTGTGGATACCTGGAGTGGCTATTAAAGACTGAGGCGAAGAAGGCATTAAGTACCTCAGCCTTGTCCTCGTCCTTGGAGACAATGTTCCCCGCCATATCCAGTAGGGGATGGAGATTCTCCTTGCCTCTCTTTTTGTTGTTAATATATTTGTAAAAACATTTTTTATTATCCTTTACGACTGTGGCCAGACTGAGCTCTAGCTGGGCTTTTGCCTTTCTAATTTTGTCCCTGCTTGACCTAACGAGATCTTTGTACTCTTCATGAGTTGCCTGTCCCTTCTTCCAGAGGTGATAAACTCTCCTCTTTTCCCTGAGTCCCAGCAAAATCTCCCTGTTCAGCCAGGCCGGTCGCCTTCCCCGCCAGCTCTTCTTACAGCACATGGGGACCGCCTGCTCCTGCGCCTTTAAGATTTCCTTCCTGAAGACTGTCCAGCCTTCCTGGACCCCTCTGTCCTTCAGGACTGTCTCCCAAGGGACTCTCTCAACCAGTGACCTGAACAGGCCAAAGTCTGCCCTCCGGAAGTCCATGATAGCAGTTTTGCTGAGTCGTCTCCTTACTTCACTCACAATTGAGAATTCTATCATGTCGTGGTCGCTAAGCCCAAGACGGCCTCCGACCACCACATCTCTCACCAGTCCTTCTCTGTTTGTAAACAGCAGGTCCAGCAAGGCACCTCCCCTGGTGGGCTCACTCACCAGCTGTGTCAGGAAGTTATCCTCCACACACTCCAGGAACCTCCTAGACTGTTTCCTCTCTGCCGTGTTATACTTCCAGCAGATGTCCGGTAGGTTGAAGTCCCCCACAAGAACAAGGGCCAGCGAATGCGAGACCTCCGCCAGTCGCTTATAGAATGTCTCATCCGTCTCTTCATCCTGGTTGGGTGGCCTGTAACAGACTCCCAGCAGGATGTCTGCCTCATTGGCCTTCCCCCTCATCCTTACCCACAAGCACTCTACTTGGTCTTCACAATCTTCAATTTCTATGCAATCAAAACACTCCCTAACATACAGAGCCACCCCACCGCCTCTCCTTCCCATTCTATCCCTTCGGAAGAGCTTATAGCCATCCATTGCAGCACTCCAGTCATGAGAAGCATCCCACCATGTTTCTGTGATGGCAACTACGTCATAGCTGTCCCGCTGCACAATGGCTTCCAGCTCCTCCTGTTTGGTGCCCATGCTGCGTGCATTGGTGTAGATGCACCTGAGCCAGGCTATAGATTTCAACTCTGGCACGTTGAACCTACCCCTAGGTTCAACTCTAGTGAGCCCGGTTTTAGCCCCTCCCCCCTCCAAATCTAGTTTAAAGCCCTCTCAATGAGGCCTGCCAGCTCATGAGCAAGAATCCTTTTTCCCCTCGGCGTCAGTTGCACTCCATCATTTGCGAGGAGACCTGGTGCCGTGTAAACCGCCCCGTGGTCAAAAAACCCAAAATTCTGACGACGGCACCAGCCCCTGAGCCATGTGTTGATCAGGTGTGCTTTCCTGTTCCTTTCAGCGTTCTTCCCCGTCACTGAAGGGATTGACGAAAACACTACCTGTGCTCCCGCTCCATTGACCAGTCGCCCCAGTGCTCTCAAGTCCTTTTTGACTGCCTTCGGGCTTCTTAGCGCAACCTCATCGTTGCCAACCTGCATGACCAACAGCGGGTAGTAATCAGTGGGCCGAACCAGACCAGGGAGTTTTCTGGTGATGTCTTTCACCCAGGCCCCAGGGAGGCAGCAGACTTCCCTGTGAGTTGGGTCTGGTCGACATATTGGGCCCTCTGTACCCCTTAGGAGGGAGTCACCTACAACAATCACCCTCCTCTTTTTCTTAACTAAGGACGTCTTGATGCGTGGGGCTGGTTGACACACCCTAGGCACCCCCTCAGATGGACCTTCATCAGGGTCCTCATGTTCCTGTCCCTCATGTTCCAGAGCCCCATACCTGTTGTGTAAAGGCAGCTGGGACGGTGAGGGAGGCCGGGAGGGAATTCGCCGACCTCTCCGAGGAGGGACCTGCTTCCATTTCCCCTCATCTCTTAGGTCCTCTCCTTCTGCCCGGCAGCAAGAGGACAGGGGATCTCCTGCTGCTTGTGGAGCCTCCACCAGCTGCCCCTGCCTCAGGGCCGCCAGGGAGTGGCTCCACCAATCTATCTCCTTCTCACACTCCCTAATGCTCCTCAGCCTCTCCACTTCCTCTTTCAGCTCTGCCACCAGGCTGAGCAGGTCGCTGACCTGGTCGCACCGCACGCAGGTAGCGTCCCCATCGGTCTCTGGGACAACCGACAGGCTCAGGCACTCTCTGCAGCCGGATACTTGGACAGCCACGTGCCTGAGCGGGAGCTCCGTCTGTGTCGCCACAGTCTTTCTGGCCCCGGTTTTCAGCCGAGTGGCGACCATGGCTGCGCCTCCTCTGGGAGGACGATGGCCACTTGTACTGTACCCCGCCCGCACGCCTCCCCTGCACGCCTTGCCCGCGCGAACTGCCGCGCAAACTGACGCGCTACGTCCTCCTGACGTGCCACGCCCTGTTTGCCCGCCCTGTTCGCCGCGCTCCGGGTCGCTGCTCTTGTAGCCGAGGGGTTTTGGCCGCCGCCGCCCTGGGCCCCGCCCACGCTGAGTCAGAGCTGCCGCTCGTCAGGAGCCCGCTCCGCCGGCCGGGGGTCGGGGGGGGAAGCTGGGGCACTCTCTCGCTCCCTGTGCTGCCGCCTTCGCGGTTTGGCCGCCTCGGGAAGGCTCCCCCGGCGCGATCCTTCGCTCCGTAGCCCTTCGCCTCGGTGGCTTCCAAAAAAACATATATTTCCAAATATTTTTTTTTAAACCAGACTTTCCAATTAGCCTTGTGAAGTTAAACTGCATGACTTTCAGAGTTAAAACTGATGTGTGCCCGTGTTGTCTCTGAAAATGATGTCTCTGAAACAAAGTGATTAGCAAACCCAATTTTTTATTCTTATTGCCCTTGAATAGAAAAAACATTCAGCAACTGTTTGTAATGAGAGTGCTTCAGCTAAAGCAATACGCTCAGTGTAGGGCTTCATTCACTCCATATTTCCCCTTTCATCAATCCCTCATACTCTCCTTCTTCTAATCCTAACTTGCAAGATTTCTGACAAATAGTTTGGTTTCTAATGATGCGGCAGAAACCACGAGGAGCAACCATAGCCACAGGCCATGTCTCCAAACAGTTCTCCCTCTTCTGCTTGGAGAAAACAATACATGACCTTACAGCTGATGTTCAACATCAGGGTCCTTAAGCTAATAACACCTTGTACACTAAAAGAGAAGGAATGGAAGCTTAAAATTACCTTTTGATAAATAAAAGATGATGCATAACAGCATATAAGGAAAAATCCCGAAAAAGCAACTTCTACATTTTCTGGAGAAATCCAGACTCATCAACATTCAAAATCTTGGCTGTACATGAAATTCAGCCATAAGATTGTTAAACTAGAACTGCTATGAAAAGAAAAACACAAGACTATTTCCTTAAAGAGCAATTATTATTAATTCCTATTAAACCCCACTGATGTTTGTAGACCCAAACTTGACCTTTCATACCTGCATTATACAGAATCTTAGCAGTGATGAAAAATGTCAAATGTTTCTCCATAATTCTCCATAATTCTCCATAAAGTCTTATAAGCTTACAACTTCAGAGGGAATCTGAACTTCCACTAAGAAAAAGTAGATTTTTAGAAATAACAGCTGAAAAGAAAATTTGTGTATGTGACCCCAAAATACCCTAAAGGCTCTTTAAAAAATAAGGGGGAACTCCCAATTTGCAAACACAAATAACGAGGCATTTTTATGTTCCATGGCAGTTTGCTCTTCAACGTCCCACAAACATGAACAATTGTCCTCACAGTTTCCAATACAGAAATAACAGTACAATTAATAGGAAGGTCAGCCCTGATTCTCTGCTGCGTTACAAGAAATGGATCAGATCTACATCAAGAAATGGATAGAGTGTGAAGACCTGTCTCTGAAGAATAGACATGAGCAGCTCGAAAGCTTATGGGTAAGATTCAGAGACCAAGGCAACAAAGCAAACCTTGTGGTTGTTATCTACTACAGACAACCTGATCAAGGGAAGTCTATTGATGAAGCCTTCTTACACCAGCTACAGGAAGCATCACGCTTGCAGGCTCTCATCCTGCTGGGAGAATTCAACCACCCGAACATCTGCTGGAAAAGTAGCACAGAGACCGGTAGGCAATCCAGGAGACTCATGGAGTGCATGGAGGGTAATTTCTTGAGCCAGGTAATAGATAGCCTTACCAGAAGGGATGTCATACTGGACCTGATGGTCACCAATGCAAGTGAGCTAGCTGGTGATGTCAAGATTGGAGGCAGCCTGGACTGCAGTGATCATGTACTGGTGGAGTTCCCAGTCCTGAGGGATAGGGGGCAAGCAAAGAGTAAAGTCAGGACCCTGAATTTTAGGGAAGCAAACTTCCAGCTCTTCAAGGAGTTAGTCAATAGGACCCCCTGGGAAACTGCCTGCAGGAACAAGGGAACAGAACAGAGCTGGCAGAGCTTTAAGGATGCTTTCCATAGAGCACAAGAGCTCTTCATCCCCAAGTGTAAGAAACCAGGAAAGGAAGGCAAGAGACAGCCATGTCTGAGTGGAGACCTGCTGGTCAAACTAAAGGGCAAGAAGGAAACGCACAGGCAGTGGAAGCAGGGACAGGTGTCCTGGGAAGAGTACAGGGATGCTGCCTGGTTGTGTAGGGATGGTCAGGAAGGCCAAGGCGTGGCTGGAGCTGAACTTGGCAAGGGATGCAAAGAATAATAAGATGGGCTTCTACACATATGTCAGCCAGAAAGGGAAGGTCAAAGAAAGCGTATCGGCCCCCCGATGAGCAAGATTGACAGACTTGTAACAGTGGACAAAGAGAAGGCTGAGGTACTCACAACACTTCTTTGCCTCAGTCTTCAATGGCAATCTCTCTTCCCCACAACTCTCGAGTGGATGGACCACAAGACGGGGACTGGAGGAGAAAAGTCCTTCCTGCTCTAAGAAAGGATCAGGTTCTAGACCACCTGAGGAACATGAACATACAGAAATCTACAGGACCTGATGAAATGCATGCCAGAGTCCCAAGGGAATTGGCTGATGTAGTTGCCAAGGCACTCTCCATGATATTTGAAAAGTCATGGCAGTCAGGTGAAGTCCCTGGAGACTAGAAACAGAGAAACACTGCACCCATTTTTAAAAAGGGTAGCAAGGAGGACCCTGGGAACTACTGACCTGTCAGTCTCACCTCTTTGTCTGAGAAGATCATGGATCAGGTCCTCCTAGAAGCTACGCTAAGGCACATGGAGGACAGGGAGGTGATTCTAGACAGCCAGCATGGCTTCACCAAGGGCAAGTCCTGCCTGACCAACCTAGTGGCCTTCTGTGATGGAGTGACCACATCACTGCACAAGGGAAGATCTATGGATGTATTCTGTCTGGACTTCTGTAAGACCTTTGATGCGGTCCCCCACAACATCCTCCTCTCTTAATTGGAGAGACATGTATTTGATGGGTGGACTGTTGGGTGGATGAGGTGGTCACATCCAGAGGGTAGCGGTCAAGCAAGTTTGCAGTCAAGACCAAGCTGAGTGGTGCTCTTGACACGCCTGAGGGATGGGAAGCCATCCAGAGGGACCTAAACACGCTCAAGGCATGGGCCCGTGTGAACCTTATGAGGTACAACAAGGCCAAGTACAGGCTCCTGCACCTGGGTCAGGGCAACCCCCAGTATCAATACAGGCTGGGGGATGAAGGGATTGAGAGCAGCCCTGCCGAGAAGGACTTGATGAAAAGCTGGACATCAGCTCACAACGTGTGCTCGCAGCCCAGAAGGCCAACTGTATCCTGAGCTGCATCCAAAGCAGCGTGGCCAGCAGGTTGAGGGAGGTGATCCTGCCCCTCCACTCCACTCTGGTGAGACCCCACCTGGAGTCCTGTGTCCAGCTCTGGAGCCCTCAGCACAAGAAAGACATGGACCTGTTGGAGCAGGTCCAGAGGAGAGCCACCAAAATGATCAGAGGGCTGGAGCACTTCTCCTGTGAGGACAGGCTGAGAGAGGTGGGGTTGTTCAGCCTGGAGAAGAGAAGGCTCTGGGGAGACCTTCTTGCAGCCTTCCAGTACTTAAAGGGGGCTTCTAAGAAAGATGGGGACAGATTTTTAGAAGGGCCTGTTGCACTAGGACAAGGAGTAACATTTTTAAACTAAAAGAGGGTAGATTCAAACTAGATATAAGGAAGAAATTTTTCACAGCGAGGGTGGTGAAACACTGGCACAGGTCGCCCAGAGAGGTGGTGGATGCCCCATCCCTGAAAACATTTGTGATCATACTGCATGGGGCTCTGAGCAACCTGATCTAGTTGCAGATGTCCCTGCTCATTGCAGGGGGGTTGGGACTAAATGATCTTTAAAGGTCCCTTCCAACCTAAACTGTTCTATGATTCTATGATGTTCAGAACTGATGCTTTTTAACTGTCTTCACTTTTGTGCGACCTAACTCCCTCAAAGCCTACATAAGAGCTGTTCCATGAGCAGATCAGGTGTGGGTTTAAGGGAAAGCAGAGGGTGCACACATGCCATGAATAAGGGAAAAGATACAGAAAAACATCTGGATTAGAATCACATGGCATCTCAACAACAGTAACATCAACATAACTGAATCCCACTCTTTCAAGAGTCACAAGAGGGCACAAGACTTACTTTCCCTCACGCAACAGGAGAACCAAGGAAGAATATGCGATGAAGAAATTCAAGTTACTCTGTGAGCCCTTTTATGCTTATCCAAACATGTAAGGCATCTTAAAAAGAAGTTGGACCTAACGAATCAGTCATGTTCTAGCTGTTGTGCTGGTGGGTGGAAAAGTCTGGTATTGTAACATGTTATCTCAACCTGATAAACTTGACGTAATTGTATTGTAAAGCACAACCAAATCACAAGCAAATCCTCCGAATGCGTGTGAAACAAGCCTGTATCCCTCAAAGCCCAGACTATGTTATCCCAGGTATGTTATCATCTCTTTCCTAGGGTAGCATTAGTGTCTAAGAGACTTTGTGGTACACTGCTTCAGGAAGCTGATGCCGCTGAACTGATGCCTCTTCCTCTTCTGGAATACCTCAGATGGTCTTATGTGAGAGCTGTGGACTTACAGTGCCATGGGATTGAACCCACAACCCTGAAGAGCACTCTTCTCCTAGCATCCATGTCAGGAAACACTTAAAGATTTTGTAGGTGTTTCATCTGCTCAAGGGATTAAACTCATTGTGTAAGGCAAAAATGATAAAGAAAGAGTGAAAGTCACAAAACTGCAGATAAGCAGAATCCATGAGGTACTGTAGTAATGCAAACACAACCGATTGTCAGCTTCTACAAAACACCACCTAATTAGAGCTGTTATCAAAATGAAGGTCGTGTTAAATGGTACTAAGCACACCCTGTACTTACATTGATATTCATGTTAATGTTCATCAAAGTAATTCCTGTTTTAAAAGGGATCATTACTTAGTACCATTATCAGTCTCAGCCTCGATATATTATGCTGTTGCTAATACGCAGAAACCTCAACTTCAGAACAAGATTCATTATCTCAAGTGCTGAGTCAGTACGTGCTGTGTATCTCTGAGAAAATACAGTTTCTGCACAGAAAAAAACCATACTGTTTGAGCAAGACACTGTGCCCCTAAATCTTCCTTTCAGTTTAGGCGGTGACCTGGATCCTACATCACTAACTCAATTCATTAATTCTGGACTGCATATAGTAAATTGCTTTCTGTAGTAATTTGTACTGATGGAGAAGAGCTACTGAGGAACTTTCTTCTTTAAAGACACCTTAGCTCTCACATCCTGTGTGACAATCAATGGTTCCCCTTGCTTCTCTCAGTTGCTTTCCAAGTTGACAGTCTTAAGAGGGCATTTTCAAAAGAAGCCAAATTGGTATGTTTTCCTCGTGTTCTTCTATGCAACGTTTTGTATGGGAATAAAGTGCCATTTCATCTGAGGATACTCTGAGCTATTATAGTTTGGGATTTTTTGCCTCTATGTATTTCATTTATTTATTTACACTCAAGACAGATAATAAAAGAACACGCAGCCTGACCTTTGGACAACCGTCAGAAAGCCCAACTCTGCAACTACAACAACCAGCATGACCTTCTTCTCTACATTCAGCAGCTAACAATCACACACAATAAGAGACAAAAAAGCAACCTGGCCTGTGCAGAAAACCGGACTCAGTCAGGTAACACAGCCTGTTCCCAAAGCAGCTGAAGACGTATGCCTTGTGAACCCTTTCGGACCATCTAGGACCCACCAGCTGAATTTCAGAGCTGTTCACAGGGATGTGCTGCCAGCAGCAGCTCCCGGTTTTGCCGGGAGAGATTTAAACACATTTCTGCAGCTCGCTCTCTTGTCATCTCAGACTCGGTATCACGTATCATCTGTCTTTCTGCGGGCACCATAAACCCCATATTACTTGCTCCTCTGTAATCTGTATCTGATTTGCACAGCTGGGTGTGCGCAGAGCTGGTAGGAAGGATTTTGAAGGTGTGGTTCCACACACGGGGACCTCAGACTCCGCAGTCTTTACCCAGCACGCCACGGGAAGGCAGGGTAACTTGTTCACAACAGCACGCTCACTGCAGCAAGTGGGCTGCATTATAGGGCAAAGTTTTGTTTCCAATAGATTTCAAACACACAGCGACCAGTCCAAGGTCAAGCTCACCAAAAGCACAACTTGCAGCAGCAATGTGCGTGCGGGAAAGTAAAAGACATAACTGGATAGAAATGAAAAGAAAACCTATCATGACTACTGTTAATTCTCTATAAATAATCCCACACTCCAACCAAAATACAAGCAGCACATGTCAGTCATGCTCAGAGAAACAGAAAACACCACCAATATATTTTCTTGTCCCTTTCTATACTGCATCAATAGCGGCTTGGGTTTATTGGGACAAATGCCTAGTGCAATATTCTATGCCATGCAATATGCTATGCCACTCAGGGGGCATGTTGTTGATGTTATTGATTCCGTTTTCACACTACTGTAACCCCATTATTGTGAGCAAAGCAATTGGAAACTGCAGACAGATTCTAGACTGATAGACTGATATTTCTAATTTTCTAATGCATACAGCTAGCTTTATTTCTGCTTTTTCATTCGACTTTTCCTTTCTAATAAAGGCACTGCTATGGGACACCTACTCAATGGTCTTCTATTAAAAAGGGGACAGAATTCAGTCCATTAGAGGCATTTATTAGTATTATTGGGATTTACAACACGATAGTATAATCTGTCCTTTGCCGGAAGTAAACACTCTTAAAGGAAAGTCCATAGGGAGAGTAAAACTGAAGTATTTTTTAAAGTGGTGAATGCTAATCAGATATATAGCTGGAGGAAAAAATAATGTTATGATAGGAAGATACAGCAAGTAGACCATGCAACAGGCATGATACCAAGGAATCAAAATATGACAGTAGCATATACTTTGGAGAGGAAGGTAGGGGAGAAGCAATCAAGGACAAACTGACAGGAGGAAAATATGATTATCACTAATAGCAGATGCAGAGGAAAATCAGGACAGAAAGGTGAACATTTGGATACTTGCACTGAAATCAGCACACTGAGAAAGGCAAGCCAGAGGTTTCACAACTGGAGACTCCAGGCTCTGTTACAGCCCAGGAAGAGAGGGATTCATGCTACCACTCACATTGTAAAGATTCATGCACTGGAGGACACCTGGAGTCTTAATCACCGTACCTCTGCTATTCAAACAGGTCCAACCTTTCCTGTAATCTTCGAGATCTTTATTCTGTGTTTTTTCTATGTTTCTATTGGTTTTGGTACTATCAGATGCTTTCCCACAGAAACGTTAACTAAACTTGGGGCTTCCATATAAATACTTGTTAATACTGCAGCTAAGCATTTATTGAGCACAAAAGAAGAACTGTAGCATAAAGTGCACAATAACACTACCTATTTGGATTATGTGAGATAATAGTCCCATAAATTGTGACTGTGGTAAAAGTGATCAACACTGACTCTTTCTCAATAGGCCTTTTACAAGGTCAATAATAGAGGATTAGGAAAAAAATAGCCTCTGTAGCCTCTACTTGTTTGTAAGTGAGGTTTCCCATCTAATATATTCCTAAGCAGATTTTGCAATGTCAAGGAATTTTGTTCACTTCTTAAAAAAAGACAAAAAGGAGAAAAACCCAAAAGCCATACTGTACACATACACCGGTTTCTAAAGTATCACTAAATACAAGTTAAGAAATCTTTTAATTTCTGCCTATTTGGATTTTATTAAGTTATCACGATGAAGGTAAAATCATTCAAAGCAAAAGTATTGAGCCCAGGGATTGTTTCTTTTCTGACCAACACCAATGTAAAGTAGGAATAACTCATCTGAGGACAACTGAAGCGAAGCAACGTAACACTGAAATAAAATGAGATTGCCTCTGGAGCTGTAAAGCTGGAAGTACCACTTAGAAGGGTTTGTATATCCTGTACCAGATCCACGGAGTAGACACAGATAGAACAGAGTGAAGCTGATAAGAAGCTTCCCTCTTGGAGGGAAGGTGTGGAAACACATCTCCTAGAGTTGTGTCTCTCTATATATTCATCCTATCTTTCCTAAACAGCTAACTGGTGATAGAAAAAATCCCTTCCCAGAGATGCCTCACTGCCCGTGGCTGGCTTAGACATGATGCCTAAAGCTTAGACACTTGTTCTAGATGTGGTAAGTCTCACTTCATCAATAAATCACAGTGCTATTCACTGCTAGTTAAAAAGCATGCAAGAACACTGCCAACAAGTTCAACTGCATGCGGAGGGGCTGATTTTCTGTACTAACACAGGTGCGGGAGGAGGAACTGTTCAGAGGATGATAGGCAGCAAAGCAGAAGTTCCCAAATTGTTGATAAAAAAATTATAACAAATATAACATGTGATACATTATTATTTAGGCTTGCTTTGTTGATCATCAGATCCAGACAGGCACTAAGAACAGAGAATCTGTAAAAGGAGACACACGAAAGATTTGCTTTGCACCAGCCCAGAGCTCATACAGTATGAAGTTTAGCATCAGTTTTTGTAAATTTGAATCTTTAACTAAGAATTAGTTCTTTCAAAGCAGTTTGTAAAATTCAGTAGCTCTGATTCATTTGTAAGCATTTTTCCCTTCGTTTCAGTCCATACATAGCCAATAGACAGCACAGTAAACACGCTGCTAATCAATCTCAGCCTCAAACCACGTCAAGCTTGGATTTGTATCAATCCTTTTTTACCTAACCCAAATTACAGCTTCAACAAAAAAGCCAGAAGAAAAATATTTGAGGAGGAATAAGGTGGTATATGAGACTTCCCCCAAGACCTGGGGGAAGTCCAGAATAAGCACCCAGTAGGACAGAATAACAGATAGAAAAAAAACTTGCTGGTAAACAAACAAACAAACAACAACTCAACAAAAATGTCTTTGGGTAGTAAAAGCAAATTATCATATTGTCCCAACTTCAAAGAGGGTAGAATGTTGCTTCAGACACCTTTCCATTGAGCACAGCCTTATTAAAATCAAAGACAAATATTATTTAAGAAGAATCAAGTTCTCTGTTTCTTAAATGGGAAAATGCCACATGATGCAACGTGTGCGTAAGAAAACAAAACAGCAGCTAACTCCAGGCATCAAAGTTAAGTGCGTGCTCCATTTAGGATCATAGCTTTCCTAAAGACTCCAAAGAAGAAACTTAACTCCCGCGGAAGGTTATTCAGAGCATCTAAATTTGGAATCTAAATCTGACCAGCAAATACATAAGGAACTCCAAAGCCCTGAATTAGATCTATGAATTAGAGCTCCAAAGTTAAGACAGTGTGACTATTGTCAAGGTATCCATAGACCCAGTGCCACTGTCCCTAGAGTGAAAGGCATAACTGCCATGAAAAAACATGGGTGCTCTACTTTCATGATCTTGCTTATTCTTATTAGATCAGGATATTATAAATTTCATATAGCATGTTAAGAATTAAATGTCTACCTGCATGTTAAGAAGAACTAACAAAGTAATGATTATTATTTTTTAAAATAATAGGGATGAAATATTTTCGCCAGCAGCAGTTAGCATCCAGTTTAAGTACATCACTGAACTGTCTTGCTCTTTGCTGTTGTGTAAGCAATCCAACAGCAATGATGAATGGCTGCAGGTGAGTAGGTACATTAAGCCTATACAAGTCAGTGCCTTCTGAGTTGATGCTGTTGTATGTATTTACTATAAACAGAAAAGAAAAATCAAGAGAAGAGCCTCTGGGAGAAACAAAAAATGGGGAAGTGCAGCGTGAGAGAATGTGTATTATGTTGCATCCGTGTGTGTGTACCACAAACAGAATCAAAGAGAAACCCAGTACAACCTGAGAACAGAAGGCAAACGGGGAACCTGAAGGCATTCCCTGGAACAGTATGCAAAGTAAAGTTAATTACTGTGAGTTTCAATGGTAGAAAGAAAGAGTATTTCAAAGATACATTGGACACTACCTGTGGGGCATTACAGGACACAAACATTGAACAAAGCATCGGAAGTGAGGATTCTGAATTACCAAACAAAAAATAAGAGAATAGTAACACTTGATTAAAATAAGCAAGTGGAATAGGTGCAGGGGAAGAACTGGAAAGTATAGAAAGTAAAGGAGGAATGAAGAAAAAAGTTGTCAGCTAGCAAGATAGCTAGACAGATAGACAAAAGTAAAAAATAAAAACATCATAGAAACTGTATCTATGGCAACACTGAAATAGAAATTAGTAGACATTTTTTCTTCATTTGAAGTGTGAAGGTTGGAAGAAAATCAAGCCAAGTTGCCAACTATTTTTCTGTGGTCTGCATTATAGAAAAAATATCAGGAGATAGAAAAGAGAGTATCAATCAGGTCAGAAGAAGGGAAATAGAACCTCCTTCTTGCTTTCCCAATAAGCTCCACTTTTTAGTCCATGTTTTCTAAGCAAAAGACGGATAAATGTTTTCAAAAAAATTCTTTGTTTTTTCCCTAAGAAATAAACGTCTGGTTGGATTTTGAGGAATCAATTTGATTTAAAAGAATGTAGGCGTTGTATGTAATTGTATCAATCTTTTTTTAAAAAACCCCACATTTAAGTAAGTTAGAGTAAGGAATATAAACAGCTGTTTTCCTTGATTGCCTTTTCTCACAAAAAAAACCATCAGAATATGATGCACACTGTCAAATTAAGTCTTTATATGCATTCTCAAAACTTGTTAGCTATACGTACATAATTACTAACAAAATTTGTAATCACTTATAAAATGCTACAGTACTTTTTACTAGGTCTTTGTTTCTTTAATGTGTTGCGCAGCTCATATTTTTGGTTTTCTCTAACCAGTTATCGTTCCTATTTAAAAAATAAAGATTGATTTTTCATTGCTTTGTCCTTTGTTCAGTCACTTATACATAAGCAAGTGCGTGTGAAGTTCTGGCAGATGTGTCACGCTATGTTACGCTGTTTCTAACAACTACACAAGGAGAAAGGCACTGGCTACTTAACCTCACCACTTCTGTTTTACCAATTAGACAGTAATGTTCAAGACTTATTTACCGGACTGTTTAACAGAAGGAACAGACTTGGAAGCTGACTGTCAAGCATAAATGTTAGTAGAAGAACTCTGTAATGGAATCTTCAATCTATCACTTGAAAAAAAAAATTAAGTGGAACTAAAACAGAAAAAGTGCAAAATGTTGGTGAACTGAGAGTGCGAAAAACATAGTTTGAGACAAAAAAAAATTCAAGCTTCAAAAACCCTGATTTATATCTTAAGCATCAGTATTATTTTAATATGTTTCTGAAAGAAGTTTCATAAAATGTCTGTTTAAATTCTGCAATGAAGTACTTCTTGACTCAGAGAACATTATTCAAAGGAACAATCTGACAGAAGCAAACCAAAACTTCCCTGCATGATGAAGTACATCTCATGTGTATACCCCATGCATAAATTACTTTCCTGGGTACATCAGGAGATCCCATATTGGATAATTCTTCATTGTTCAAAGTGCTCTTCCCCACTTCAGCTAACAAACACGCATCCAATGCAATATTGCTTCAGATTGTGCTGACAGTGCTGCTGATTTGAGAGCTCAGGTCTCACAGCATTTCCAGTACAGAATTTTTAAATCTACATATAATACCCCTAAAAAATGTCTCAAGATGTTGCATGTGTACAGAAAATGTGTTAAAACTGTGCTTTGAGAAACTGTTATATCAACACTGATGCACTAATTTAACTGAGGAACTTCTTTAAAAATTCTCTTTAAATAGTACATTTACAATAAAGAAGTTTCTAGCACTTTGTGACCATAAACTAAAACACAGCAGAGACATAAATCACGGGATCTTAAACCTTGAGAAAAGGTGAAATAAAATTGGGAACACAAGGACAGTGAAGATAAAATTTAAAACTATTTTAAAGAAGGTAAGGAAATGAGAAATCAAGATTTTGAAAAGCAATTAATAATCTATATGAAATTCTGAGCATATGGAGCATATGCCCACAGAAGACCCTGGAAATGGTTTCTTCTTACACTAGAAATTAATATGGCTCATTCATATAGCGTTATGCTTGGCTCCAAAAAATGAGGACAAAGAAAGGAATTAAGAAATTACTATGCTCAGTGGCGTTGAGAAACTATATGGTAGGAGAAACTATAATCCTATGATAATAGTCATGTTGTACATAATATCAGCCTGGATGTTATATGCATCTTCAAAATAGAGACTGAATAGAGTTTAAAGCAACTGTGAATATTTTGAGAGGTGTCGTTAGAGAAGTACCATGCATCCCTTCCTGGGAGAACTTGCCATGCACTTAGGTCTTGTCCTTGTCCACACCACTGCAAGCTCTTAGCTGATGACAACGCACATCAGCTGATGTACACTGAAGAAGCTGAACCGGAGTGTTGGAGACCAGCCAGTGAGACTTCATTATTCATAAATCTGCAGAGCTGGCTTCAGTGGTGCAATGCTCAGGTCTGGATTAAAAGACACGTCCAAAGCCCTGGAATGTATCGTTGTATGGAGCCTACGCTGCGCTTGCTGCGTAACACAGTTAGATTTGAGTCATCATTGTGTTTATGATTGGACTATGACTAATGTATTCAACTGCTCCTGTTAAACACAAATCTTTAAAAAAAATCATTCAAACCAAGTATTGCACATCATTTTCCCATAACCATGTACAGTAGCTGTTTCAGACTAGAACTATAAAAAGGATTTGAGCAATTCTTATTTGTATTGCACAATGGAGGATGCATACATCACCAAAGTAAGAGAAGCTCTCCCACAAAGTGTATCCTGACATCCATTTTTTGTGCTATATGAAGTTTATGCAACAATTGCTGCAAAGATACACAGTACAATGAGTGGCTTAAAGCTTCTGCTTCTGTTCTGAATAATTTATGAAATGCTTAGCTGTACTTCAGAGATGTCTTTTCATAAGCTCACATTACAGCACTAAGGGCCATACTGTGACTTCCCCATGCTCACACTGATGAACCATTATTCATACAGCTAACCCTACTGTGATAAAACTGAAGTGCAGCTACAAATATAGGGCAGTAAATTGGAATCAGAATTTCCTATATTTTCCTAGGTGTCTATCATTCTGCAACAAATAGGAATGAACAACTTACTTGGTTATTTTTGCGCAAGGGATCTCTTCCTCACTCATGTCACTTTCCAAGTTTAAAAGCTGCGTTTTAACAGACTTTGAGTCACATATATTGAACAATCTCTCTTTTAAAATCAGTGTTCTCCAAGTGGGTTAGCTCAAAAGGCATCGTGTATTTTTTTACTAAATGCCTTTGCTATGCCAAAGACGGAAACATCAGTACATAGTGTTGGAGAGGAACTACCACTCATTTCCAGTATCTCCAGGTAGCAGGAAACCAGTTCTGCTTCAGCTTACGTTCAAGTGGTGTTAACTTTGGAGTGTGGGGGGTTTTGGTGCTTTTTCTTAAATAGAGCTACTTCAGTTAGCATGCAGAAAGAATCCAGAGACTGGGATGGCAGGCATCTACAACCTTAAAAAATATGGTTCTCCTTACTCAAAACTGGAAGCACTACTTCCCTGCTGCTGTTGTGAGAATAATTCAACCTGACTGCAGAGCACCAGCATTGCTAGCTGGATCTGGGATTGTAATGGTTCCTAAGGAGCTGTTACAGCCTAACTAGTCAATGATCCCTACACTAAGAACGATTTACATGACTAGTCTAACAACACTGAAAAGGTTGCTATAGTCTACCAAGTCACGCTTCCAGAGCATCACAACCTCAGAGACAGAAATGGCTCCTGTGGAGTACCTCCCATTACAGTAGTGTGTATTTGCTATTATCAAGTCAGTGTACGTGACAACATACTAATTGATCGGTGAGCTATAAAGGTACATATTATGTCTGAATCTTCTCCATGCCCTATATATGTATAATTAAATTCACTAGTACAACATGTTGCTGTATTGCCTTTTCAGTAGGAAATGACAGATCTATGTGATTTTTAAATAAAAGAAAGACGGAAACTGCTTTTCAAGGCACTGAGCCCTACACAAGCAGAAATGCTAATTTTAACACATGCTTTTTTATTAAATCACTGCAAAGAGGAACTTCAGCTCACTTTGGTAGAAGGATGGATTCAACTACGTCAAGCTACAGTCTGCACTTCTCCAGTTACAAGAGATTTTTGACCTTAAAAAAAAGAATGCTCTGCTCTTGATATAGCAGCACAATGCCACCATTTTTAATAACATTTACACTCACTTCAGTGACAACAGTGTTTGTTTCCCATGGAAATAAATTAATCATTGTGCACAGGACTGGAGTGAGGTTTAAGCCTTTCTCTGATCACTCAAAGCATTTAAAGAAATACTGATTTGCACTGGTTTTTTGTTCAGAACAACTTCATCCCAATTTAATTCATAAAATAATAGATAAAATTCTGTCTTTCTCAATACAAAAAATTCTGCCTTTCTGGTTCACACACATGATAAAATAGAGGAGAGCACGGCAGGTGGAAGACAGCCACTTCCACTGCCACCTCCCAGTCTTTTCCCATGCGGGTTGCAGAGAGAAGACTGTTCAGAAGTCAGTTAAATCAGACCAGCATCCTATTATTCACTGTGGCAATACATTGTCATTCGTGTCACAACAGTAACAGGGAACAGAAAAGATTCTCTACATTTAATACTGCCAAGTACAATCACTCAAATGACTGACAACAATTCTGAATAACTGACAATCAGTGTAATTTTCCTATTTCAGCCATCTTAAAAATAGACCTTCAGCTTCGAAAATGTTCAGTCTTGATGGTTTTTTGAACAAGTTGTTGCAAAGACCATTTATCCTGGACATGTCCGCATGGTACTTTTCTCTCTTCTCAGTGTTGACAATGATCAATGCAGTATAATTATCTCCTTTTTTTAACTTCTTTGGCAATTTCAGATTCCTAGTGCAAAACGTAATCTCTAAATCAAGCTAAGGGAATCAACTTGTTCAAGCCAACCTGCTTTCTTGGTCTTACAGATAATCCATCATAATGCAATTTACTGCCAAAAGAGTGTATTCGATGTACATTATTTTATATAGTTTCAGTGAAAGCATTTACTTCCCTTCCCTTTCCTTTTCAAGATATTTGAAGTAAATCCACATTTATTTAATATTGATAGGTGGGATGAAAAGAAATAAAATCCACTAACTAATTTTTTTTCCTTTGAGCTACCATATCTTTTTTCTGATGTTTCAGTAGTCAAGTACAGAAAGATTTCCATATTGTGCACTGCTAATTTTCCTACCTATAAATGAACGGGTACTCATAATAATGAAATTGTCCATTACAGAGAAAGACGCCTGCATGGAGTAAAATAGGCTAAAAGATGGAATCAGGCTCGTGAAGAATAATTTTCACTCAAATGACCCTCAAAGGTTATAATGTGGGTTTTGTGATAGGCAGAGGGGAAAAATAGTGATACAGAGGGAGACCTGTCAGCTGTCTTCAAAACATGTTTAATGATCTATAAAATGTGGGGGTTGTTCTGGACTTAACACTCCTTCCTCCAAGTTTCATAGCTATCTCTAGTTCTGTAAAGAAGAAAATATTGAAAATTTTATTTGTCATAACAACAGTCCCTGAGAACTTTCTTGTCTCATTAGTTCACTCCTCGCACATACAGGCTTTTTGTATCTTAAATGTTCAATGATTCCCAAAGAGATTTTGGCCAGTTTTCATTTGAAGAGTCAAGCTTAGTTGGTTTTATATTGGTTGAGACTAATGGGAAAATATGAAGAAGAGCAAAAAGGTCAAAGCAAATTGCAGAAGTATTTCTCCTGACAGCATTATCAGAAGCGTGACCATTTAAGGACACATTAAGAGAGGGGACTGAGAGAAAGGGATTCATCTTCCCAAAGACTAATGGAAAACGCTATCCTTGCAACAGAGCATTCTCTTTCTCTTCTCAGGCTGGGCTTATGAGGGAAAGGAAATATATTAATAAGTGCCATTATAAGTACCTTCAAGGCTTTGACTAGCACAAAAAGATGTATGGAATAGAATTTATGAAGGATGTTCTGGCTGACTGCTGTCTTGTGGGATCCTTAGTTTGAAACCTTTCAAAGCCATTCCACAACAAACGCAAAAATAGCTAGCAAGGGTGCCACCAGGCTAACACACACTAAGCTGGCAGATGACTACCAAATTAGATTTCTTCCAGTAGTCCAGTCATTTTTAACATCTTTGTCAAGGCCAAATCTCGCCAAAGCCAACTGGACTACAAGAGCTCTAGGAAGTGTGACTACGTACTCCTAAATGTCTACAGGCTATGCTTCACATTACAACTCAGTGTATATTTGCAACTGATTCAGCGAGCGTAGGACCTCAGCTCCTGGTCTTTACTTTGTCTAAGGCAAAATGAGGCAAATGAAGTTAAGAAGAATTTAAAAATAACCCCTGAGATTCTATCCCCAGTGCTCGTATTTCCTTGTTTGCTGTAAACAGTAATATGGCCATAGCAAAGACCATCATCATGGGCCACCATATCATTATGCCAGGCACTTGTACAAACACAGGGAAAAACAAAGCAGGCATCATCCAAAACACCTACAAATCAAATCTATTGAAAGTGTGATGGTCGTGAAAAAGCCTGACCTTCTCTATGGAAATGCTCACTTGCTATAAGAATTTCAAATGTTATTTCAGAATTTTGAAAATACCTTCTAAATCTCCTTACAAGAGTTTATTTTGCTCTTTTTAATAAAACATTTTCTTTCCCAATGTTTTATTCTTTTCTTGCCCGACACATATGTAATATGACAAATACAGCTAGGTCTGGCTACCTTAATTATTGAAATAAAATGGGAAAGAATTCAAAGTCCTAAACAAACAATAAAAACATCAGAAAAATAACAATATTTGGGCTTTTGCTGAATTTACTCCCACAAATCTCTGTGTAAGATATATATATAAATCCTGCATATTCAACTATTTAAAAGGTAACTTTTGGGAGGGGGGATTGGACTAGATGATCTTCAGAGGTCCCTTCCAATCTCAGCTGTTCCACAAATGTTCAGACAGAAGGAGATCAAGCAAAAATCTAGATACTCACTCAGCTTATTTTCTAATAAAGTAGGCGTGAAGAGAAGCTAATGCGAAGTATTAGCTATAGGAACAGTACTAACCACCACCGATTGATGCGGTTTTAAACTGCAAAGATAGTGTTTAATGTCCTCTACAAGTGATATGGGTTGCAAAAATATTTTCTTCCGAAAGAATATAGAAATCAAATACCGCTGTAATCTGTGGTTCTTCTCAGATTTTATTGTAATCAGGGAATAGTTTGCATTGCATCTTTCTGACTGTGCTAGTCTAGGTATCATAGCAAGCTTATAGACACACAAATTGCCTATGTCTCCAGAACACAGGGATATAAATGACAAAGAACAGTATGACAACAATAATATTCCAGAACTGTACGATAAAAAGAATGAAAACCAAATTCTGGGAAAGTAACAGAGGGCAACATGATCCTTCTTAGAAGGATCCACTAAATTCTCATGTAATAATTCTTTCATTTTCCAGAAATGTGTATTGCCCTGAAACAACTAAACCATTACTATAAGTTATAGTATTTTGCTCTTATTTGGATACATGGCATCAGCAATTGAAGCAGTACAAAAAAGTCTTTGCATAATCTTGTGGTTTGCAGCTCCATAGCAATTGCAAAATCAGCAGTGAGCCATATATAACTGAACCAGACAGTCTAAGAAGGTAGTTGGGAAAACTGGAAAAAGGACTGATTTCAGTTTGCATTTTTATTTTAAATTTTTATTATTAACAATCATATTATGATGGCACCTAATACAATTTCCTTTTGCTACCTGCTATACAAAAATAAAAATAAATTACAGCTCTTACCTCAGTTTATATGCCTGAGGGAAATGCACGTTTGCCTTTTGCATACACCCATATGAGACCTGTATTAACTAGAAGCTGAAGCTATATGAATGAAGATAAAATTTAACTCAGGATTTGAAGCCCAACCTTTTCAACTATGCAGAAAGTGTTTTAATTCAAATTCAGCCTTTTTTAATAATATGCTCAGATCCCTAAAGTGCATAGCACAGCAACCTCACCCTACTACACCATTTGAAGATCTATTCCATTTATTTACTTACCTGTGTTTACCCTAAAGCAAGGGGCCAGAGTATCTTCTTACATCTTATAAAGATGCCTATGCTGCCTTCCTCCTGGCTTTTAAGTCTTAAAGTACAGACAGAGAAAGATCAATAGGATATGATGACAACTTATCAAAAGCACAATGTAAGCAATCAAAGACAACTCCATGGCAGTGGTGACCTTGGAACTCATATGCTTATTTAAGTTTGTTATGGGTGTTTGTTATTAAGGCAAATGGCAAACTCACTGCTTACAAACAATTTCAACAGGATGTAAGGGAATATCCCAGCTGGTAGAATGGCAAAACAAAAAAGTCTAACTATACCTTTTCATACAATATTTTGTCTAAAAATCTACAGAAGAGTGTTGAAATGACAGCAGTGACTGTATTCTATTCTTTACCATGCTGCTATCAGCAAAGGTACTCTAAAGCCTGAAAAACATTATCTCCTACTGGGATGACCAGATAGGTTTTTTTACATTTTTACTGGTAAAGACACAAACAAGATTAGAAATTACAATTCTCTTCAGATTTTTATGTATCTCCTCTGAAACGACTGTTTGTAATTTTGACATCAGCATAAAGATTTCCTGAGATAATGTTGCTGTGGTATTTTTAAATTAGATCTAAATCTAATTCTAAATCTAAAAAGTAAAGACTTTTTTTTTCAGCATGACACTGTGGAATACAGAATTGCACGCATTGCCTGGATATTATCTAGCCTCACCTTTTCCTATAAGGCTGTATTCATCATGGAGGGCAAGAATGGAAGTTGCAGTCCTTTCAATTAACATATGTGTCTTAGTATGAGATTTTAGAATATTGTATTTATTAGATGATATGTATTTCTTCATGCTTTCATGTTTCTGCCACTTGATTTTCATAAGAAAAGTGATTCAAAAGTAAGTGAAGATGTGTACTTGAACAACTCCTAACCAAGCTTCTTGATGTAGCATGCACCCGAAGTATGAGAGCAGGGGCAAGAGTGATACTTGGCTAAAAGCAGCCAAAAAGAGATATAGCCAAGGTTTCTCTAGTCTTTGTGGTTATCAGTTGCAACTGAAGTCTGCACTTCTTTATTTCTTTGCTGGGAAGAGAAAGACAATTTGTGAGTCACTCCTTTTGCATGGCATTTCAGGAATGATCCAATAGGGAAGCGAAGGGAGGTTAGAAATTATCTTGGAAAACATCCCACCAGTCAGTTGGGTGGGATTCATTCCAGCATTTTGGGTTTTTTTAAGTCTTACATTACGTCAATGACATTTTTTATTTTTACTAGGAGGCTGATTTGTTACCAGGCTCTGACTCAGGCAGCACTGGACCATATGACGTTCAGGATTCCCCAGTGCAGTTCACTGCTTAGCCAGCCGGCGGATTACATGCCAGCTGGCCACTCACTGTCCTACAGCTCTTCCTGCAGTGACATCCAGACACTTTCCTCACTGTCATCATAGGTCACCACAATTCACATTTGCAACAAAATCACACTGTCCTACAAACACAGTGAGTAATACGAAGTCCTTGTTCACTGACTGAATCACTGTCATTGTCTCCCAAAGGATTTAGAGTAAACTCTAAGCATATTTTATGTAAATCCAGAGGAATTAGAATACTGCCCTCTCCAATAATTTAGAGCATTTATTCCTGTCCTGGCAGATCACAAGAAATCAAGATTTTGAGACTATGATACAGCAGGAAATAGGAGAGCTATTTGAGAAGGTCTAGCTATAATTTCAGTCTCTCTTTCAGATGGTCTTGTTGACATCACATATTCTAAGCCAGAGCTGCCTTAACAGGTAGTATGATTTTTTTTTTCCAAAGGAGCACTGAAAATAAAATTCAAACCCAAAAATCTATAAGGCGTGCAGCATAGGTAACGTTTGTGAACATAGGTATGTAGATCATTATGGTTGTATTTTCCCTCCCCGATCTGCCTAAATGTACAATAGCCACACCTCAAACCCTACTTATTACTTATTCAAGTTCAAAAAAATAACATCTACTGTTTCTGTTCCACATGTTGGGCATAATAGCACAAAGCCAACTATGCTACTTGGGTTTGTACAAAAGCTTTTATTCACTCAGTGCAGAGTTGTGCAAGGAAATGAAGAATTTTTTAATGATTAAGGGCACTTGGCAAGGACTCTGTTTTAATTTGCTACAGTTTGAATGTCCAGTTTTTGTTTCAGTCTAGGATTTAGGGGAATAAATAATTAAGTTTCTTTGTATTCTACTTCTCTATCTCTACAAAAGATTGCAATGTTACGTCCAAATTCCAGGCAAAATACTATGCCATCATAACCCAACAGTGAGGTGTGCTGGGAATGCTTTTTAACAAATAACAAATTCACATTAAATGCAAGAAAATTTGCAGGCTTGGGGCTGTACAGTTCATAAATTTGAGTCAATTCAATAAGTAGTGTCAGTCAGAAAAAAAAGATGGATTATTTTCTTTGGTTGCAAGAGTTGGGAAGGGTTAGGGAAAAAGTCAAACTGAATATGAAACACTTTATCTTGATGTGAGCGAAACATTACACTGACACCAAACATATTTGGTGTTATTTTTTTGACTAATCAGTCCTTCCAATAATTTCTGTTCCATGTAATTTAAATGACATCCTTCCTTTTCTTGTGTCCCTCCCATTTGTTCAGTTCTATCATGCAAGTGAGCACCTGAGTACATCTGAGTAAAAAAAATCATAAAGAATTTTCAGATCAGCATTAGGAACCTGCACTGTTACCTGGGGAAAATACTCAGAATTAAATCTAAACTATTGCGATGTTAAAAGTAAGAATGAGGAGAAGCTAAAAAAAAAAAATTTTCAAAACAATGAATCCTGCAGGATGCAGACAAACACAACAAAGATACTGATGCAATATAAAAACCTGGGTGACATTATAGACAAACACATCAGGAAAATAATACATTTCTTTCCATATGTATACATACATGTAGAGACGGAAATTACAGGTAGAGATATGCAAGTGCACCACTAATACTGATTTCCAACAGAATCAAGTCACTTGAAATGAGCAGATGGGAAGGAAATAAATCAGTACGTTTCACAATCAGTTAATCTATAGTTAATTCATTAATTTTTAAAAAGGAAAAGAATTGAATCCAGAATTATGAATATCAAATGGCAATGGTGTTTCCTGAACAAACCGGTTATTGTTAGCACTTAGCATGTTGAGAGGCCATTAGAAATTAATTTTTAAATGAAAAAATAGAAAGCAGATTTGCAAGATGATTGAACAAGATCTAACAAGGACAGAATGTTTCCATATTTGTTCCAAAAAGTAACAGCTTTTCTCCTGACTCTTTCAAATTTACAAAGGGCAGGATGAAATTTTCTGCCTACGTATAAAGTACAGCATTTTGATGAGGTAATGGGAAATTTAAATTTACCCAATAGACTGCTTGAAAATTAATATCCCATCCTCCACTATTTTTTTCTTAATTAAACATACATGTTGCACTTAATTGCTAAGCTTGCCCAAAGTGTAATAAACAATTGAAGAATCCATTGAGTACCAGGTAACTCATACATTACTTAGCATGATATGATGAGAAGTTACTGGCCCAATTAGTGACTCGGATTCTTTAGTGCAAGGTGAAAAAAAAAAAGGTTCCCTAACAAAAATAAGATGCTCTGCAAAGCCAAAACACCATTTATGTATTGTACACTTTGAAGTCTAAGGATGTCTCCTGGGAAAACTGAAAATAATGCACTAAGCAAGTTACAGAGTAAAGCCATTTACTTTGTGTGACATTTTTTGGCTGTGTATTGCAAGGCTGTATTAGGTAGAAACAGTATTATCAGCTGTCCAGAGAGGGAGTTTTTTGAAAAAGTTAGAAAAGATTGCAGGGATTATAATGTAAACTATGGGTTTTCCCACAAGATGTTGCTACTAGTGTGAGTAATCTCTTGGTTTATAAAACCATGCTTTCACAGATAGGTACCTATTTAGCCTGGCATAACACATTCACCATCATTCCTGTCCCTTATCCACTCTGCAGAATGAAAGACAACTTTGAAGGACGCTCTCCTGTGATGTGCCGAGTGTATGCAACATCCAGGAAAGTCTCTAGGAGTTAAAAGCATCTGACTCTTCCCAAAAGACACCCGGCACCTCACAGCATCAGACTCAAAGGGAAAGTGTTAAAGATCCAATAAAAAAAAAAAAGAAAAAAGAAAGTTTACTTGAAAGGAAAGTATGGCTGGAAGGTCCATGAGCTACAAAATCAGAGCAATTAAATTCAGTAGCGATGCTTCTCCCACTTAAAAGGAAATTGCAAGAACTACAGTCTCTTGAACAGCAGATTTGCTGCTGTGGTGTAAAGTTTTAAATGTGTTTCACAGTTAGCTTTTTAAAGATACTGCTATGTGCATTAAAATCCACAAAGTATCTTACTCTAGTTTTCCCCCAGATCTGAATATATATAAGGTCTCTCTTTATGGTAACTCTTCTCTGGCCGGAGAACGGAGAATAGTAAATCAACTGCCTCAGATTATCTCTAATCTTCTATGAAGTCACTTGAGGGATATTTCTGTGGTTTGGAATTCAGCCACTAATAAGGACAAAGTAAGCGAGGACAGAATTTGCCTCCTCAAATCACACAGTGATTGGGAAGCAGTCCCAAATATTAGTACATCCTCAGACTGTCACCTTCACACTGTAGAAAAGCCCTTTAATGCAGGAAGCTGCCAGGGTGGAATTTCTTGGTAATTGGATTTAAGAAGAATTATTCTTCTGATGAGCAAAAGCCAATCCTGTGTGCTACTATGGATGGATCTCCATTTATGACAGATCTGCAAGATGCGAGCGTCAAAGAACCTGCAGCGATGGCAGACTGAACCCAAGGATATTTCTGCAACAAGCCAAACATATAAACACAATTCGAAGTTTTCTTCACAAGCGTTATCTCTCCTCTAGTTCCTCTTTCAAGCTTTCTCTGCAGAAAGAGGTGGAGGGAGAAGAAAACGAGAAAAGCTCTGCGAAGTCCCTTTTGTTGCAATGAACTACCACTGCACTTTATTACACTTGCCCAGAGTATGAGTGTAATAATTTTGAAGCATATTCCTAAAAAGCACAGTGTTTAGCAGACAAATGGGGGGAAAAAAAGTCTGCTTATGAGGTCACCTGCATTTATTTTACACCAGTATAATTTCAATTACTAGAGAGGTATGACAAAAGATTCATTTTGGAAGAAAATCTCTTTCTAGTTCTTCCTGTGCTTTCTAAAGGCCTAATTCTATATAATTGTTTCTATCATTTCATTTTAAGGAATTCATCATAACAGACTCTAGCGCAGGTAATTAAATCCATATATCAATTTACTCTGCCTACATTAGGAAAGGAAAACTACCCATCCCACTGCCTAACCCAGCAGCAGAAGAAAAGCACACTAACACCTTGACTTGGAACGCAAAACTAACGCCACATCTGTAAATTATCCTGTTGACACAGATCATCCTTCTTGTAACTCAAGCATAGAGCATACAAAGCAAATATGTAGTGCACAGCGTAAACACATCACATGTACGTAACAACAATGAGATCTCACTGGCACAGAAAGCATTTAAAACGTGCCAAGAAAACTTGGGTTTGGTTGAAAAAATGTTTCACTAGCCAGGCTTTGTAAAGTTAAAAAGAACCCATACAGGAATTTTCCTTGGGGATAAATGACCAGCTATGGCTAATGGCATTCAACTTCCCCACAGACCATCACTTTTTTCCTATCATTAATCACTAGGAAAAGGAAGGGTGGGGAGTGGGGGAAGCCTTCACATGATCATGTAAGTGAATAGAAAACTCTAGGAAACTGTTTTAATTTTATATGATCAAACAGCTATAAAGAGAGAATTAGGAAACCTGTGCATGCTCCACTGAATTTTTAGTGAATATTTTTTTCTTTGTTGTAAAGAAGGTTAACTAGAATAAGACGAAATAATAGATTCATGTCTGTTATTCTCTATTCATTTTATATATATACCTACATGCTTATTTCAAACTGATGCGTATCAGCCAGTTGTACGGTGAGCAGATTTTTCACTTGTTTTGATACGTCTGCCTAATACTTTGTTGCAAACTGGGGACCATTGCAGATTTCTTTGAACCTTAATTTTTCTTTTCCTATGAATATGTTTTGTGCAAATAAGACTCCAAATACCTTGAGCTGTAAAATTCCTTGAGTGGTAACACTCTGAGATGACCCAAGCCCTCACAGCATTTTACAGAATCACAGAATCACTAGGTTGGAAAGGACCTTCAAGATCATCAAGTCCAACCATTAATCCAGTGCCACCATGTTCCCCAAACCATGTCCTGAAGCGCCACATCCACATGTTTTTTGAACACTTCCAGAGATGGCGACTCCACCACCTCCCTGGGCAGCCTGTTCCAATGCCTGACCACCCTCTCAGTGAAGACATTTTTCCTAATATCCAATCTAAACCTCCCCTGGCGCAACTTGAGGCCATTTCCTCTTGTCCTATCACTGGTTACTTGGGAGAAGAGACCAACACCCACCTCACCACAACCCCCTTTCAGGTAGTTGTAGAGAGCGAGAAGGTCTCCCCTCAGCCTCCTCTTCTCCAGACTGAACAACCCCAGTTCCCTCAGCCGCTCCTCATAAGACTTGTGCTCCAGATCCCTCGCCAGCTTCGTTGCCCTTCTCTGGACACGCTCCAGCACCTCAACATCCTTCTTTTAGTGAGGGGCCCAAATTTTATGTTATCTTTGTCTCAAAGGAGAAAGAATGTTCCTCTACACACAAGTAATTTATAAATCTTACGGAAAGCTTGCATGTATTTGGTTTTGTATTTATTGGCAATAACCAATGCTGTCAAGGTTATCTGCACAGAATTTCTAAAAATCAACAGCAATCCCTGTTATCGTTGTCCTAGAGGTACCACACTCTCTGTATAACACTTGCAAAAGAAGTGATTTTGCTGCACCAAATTTGCAGACTACATGGAAATGGTAAGGTTACATAGTCGTATTATAAAAAATCCCTGGAAAACACACGGTTCATTTCAAAATGGGATCATTAATACATTACACAATTCATTTTCACTTGGATTTACAACAAAGAATATATAAGCAAGCGTATTTGTAGCTATCCTATTGCTTGTTTTGTAAAACAATTGCTAGAGCAGCTAGAATTGTTATTCTAGAAACTTCTTCGGATGTTTTCATAACATGCACAAAACTGCTTTCCCCACTTTTGAAGGCAGGACCTATATTTTAACCTGACAGACTTATATTTAAGCATATTCACCATCTCAGAGAACAATGTCCCTAAAACTACTGTTAAAACATTTAAACCGTTACACAGTTTACACATGCCAATTGCTAATAGATTAAACATAGAAATAATATATTGTGTATTGACCAGGAAACATACCTCAGATTTAGTGTTAACTAGTATACCACTACTAACAATAGTCATTGCTACATAAAAGTGAATGAATAGTTGTCTCTCATTCTATTTTGCATGCAGTTTAGTTTAGTCAAGACAGATAATGGTTTGATTATATCTAATTACAAACCCACTGTACAAACAAAGCTGTTTATTCTAAACCTTGTTAAACAGCATGAGAAAAATAATAAATAAACCCACCAAAAAACCCAGCAGTGACAAAAATAATAAGAACACGCCATTAAAAAAACCCAAACTATTGTACATTTAAGAAAATTAATTTATGTGGAGATGGCCTACACATTTTTGAACAGCACCTGTTCAAAATGCAAAGGCATATGAGTATTCTATTTTTATCAAATAATGACTTCATGAAATATTACTGTATCATATTTTTCATTAGCAAACTCTGTGCAACAGATTTAATGACATACAGCAACTCCACACTCACATCCAGTTTTCCACATGATGTAAGAGTCTACCAAACAAACCACACAAAAAGTCCAGGTTTTTTTTTTCCTAAAATATACAGAAATAAACTGTTCTGCCTTCTAGAAAAAGCCAACACACCAAAGCTACAAAAACAGGGGTTTTCAGTACTATTGAGTTAAAACAAAATAAATACAAAAATTACAACATATTCCCTTCCTATTTATGGCAGACTGCCATTTGCACCCTTTCACTTGGGGAGGGCAGTAACAGAACTGAAGAGGATACAATAGGCTGTGAGCAATACTATGTGAAGAGTGTTGCTGAAATATTTTAAAATATTTTAAAGTTGAAGGGTTATTCTTCTTTCAAACTCTACAAGATTGCAGGCGGCTTCTATCCACAATCCATTGCATAAGATTCTTCTATGAAGGACTTGTCCACATCTTTCTTTACCATGAGTATGAGTATCTATTCAAATATATCGGTCTGATAAGGTTTTCGTTCAAGATGAAAGGGAGTTAGTTAGCTCCAAAGCTGCGGTGAAGATTTTGCTGAACGTTTCAGATTTATGATTTACCCTGCTCAAGCCATATTTCCACAGAGCATGCAAAAAGTCCTGGAATGAATGAGACTCCTCAATAACAGCTAATCTTACACCGTGGTGGAACAATAGGACAGGCAGATTTCTGTGAACTGGGATCCCTAATCCTTGCACTTGGAAAGAATACAGGTGCTCACAGGCTATTCAGTGTGTAGGGGCTGGAGCTCCAGCTTCCCAGGCATGCCTGTCTTGTCCCTGCTCCTCTAGACATCATTCATCTCCTTCAACTGATTTCAGTTAAAAGTGAAATGTATCCAGTTAAAGTCACTGCACATTCCTCCTGAAGGGAGGAAGAACTTGACCCCAAATTCCCTTTTCAAAATGTTGTGATTTTTTAATATATTGAAGGAATTTTCTCTTTTTTAAGCGAAGCTAACAATATTTTCTGATGACTTGGATAGCCTTCAGAGTAGTCACTTCACAAAATCCTATTTCCTGTCTACCTGCCTCACTCCCCAACCATCTCCTACAAACTCACACACACCATCTCATTAAAATGCCAGTCTAATCAGAACTTGATGCCTAATTAACATTGCCTAGCACTGCTAATAATGATTAAGAGCTGAATAAGTTTATTTCCTTTGAAAAAGGCTATTTAAACTTTTGGACAAAATTCCGAAGAACATAAACAAGTCACTTTCAGAAGCAATTTAGGCACTTGGAAAGCTGTATGCATTACTACATTATACGCAAGGTGTCTCTACAGTCTTTTACTAGCAGTTGAAAATTCACACATCTTGTGGCATCCAGAAACCATGCCTAGCGCAAGGTGAGGCTACTGAGTCGTGCTGATAAGCCATATGGCTTTTGATCAGTTCAGAAAGTGGGCACAGTTCACCTGGGTTTTCCACATAGACTTATCCTCTGACTCTTCAGATGACTTCAGCGCTTTTGAAAACTTTACCCTACGCCAGAGTAGGTCAATGCAATGAACCAAGAAAGCAGCAAATGAAATAGGGCATATGAAGTATCCTTTCGAAACTGAGTGAAGAAGACTCAGCATCTCTTTGCTTCTAAGGTGGGCTGTGGACTCGGCTCTGGTGGAACGAAACCCTCCCTAATGATCTCTTTGTTACGCAGCTGAAGGCACAGAGCTAAGAGGGAGGGTCTATAACTCCAAAAAAGGGAAGAAAGGTAATGGGGTATTCCTAAAAACAAGAGAGGAAAACAAGAGGTCGAGCAAAACTGAAACAAAATGAAGCACAAGGGGAAGGGGTGGGAAGTAAGGACAGGTCAGTAGTAAACAAAAATGCAACGGGCATGAGAAAAAAGTTCTCATGGGAAATACAAAACTTGGGAGATGAAAAGAGGAAAAGAAAAAAAAAAGAAGCAAGCAGTGTAGTTTTAAGAGCTAGTGTATTGGGATTTCTGCAGACCATACAATAACTCCACAGAGTTCTCCTTTAGGACCTTGATCCAAAGAATATTACTTTGACTCTAATGGGCTTTGGATTAGGCAAGTGCCCCAGAGTACAAATTTATTTATGTAGAACAAGTATCTTCTTGTATAATTCAGCACCGGCTAGCAACTGCAAAGTATCTTGTGTACACAGCGTAAATAGTTCCTTTTTTGAACCTGCGCAGTAGTATAGAAAGATGCTATTTGTCAAATCATCGCCCCATTTTACTCATTCCCAGGAAGAAAGCATGCACCGTTGGATCAGAAAGGCCATCCCTCTCAGCTTGCATTACTATAAACTCACTGATTTAAAGAACTCTCATCAGGACTTACATCCAGCTGGTGAAACAGCCTCCTGTTTCCATAAGACACCCCAAATACGTGTCACAGACTAACCTGTTCTACAGCTGAATTCATCCACGCAACTAATGAGTGAAATATAATAGCTGAAGAACTATATTTACTGATAGCACAATCCTTAGCCAATATGCAGGGTATAAATATGCTTTAATGTTCCTTTTATAATCTGTGCCTCTGTTCTTACAGAATGCATTAAATAGGCTGGCATTTAAATTGAGTGCCTCACAGGGGAGATGCGTCTCCTGAAGCATTTAGTCACCTACATTAAGAAACAAGACATCTCCCCAGTTTAGCAACAGGCTTTATAAATGTGTGAAAATTCTTTATGGATGTATTTGTTAACAACATGAGATCTTTTTCACACCTGTAAAAGGCATTTAATAATCCTTAGAGAGAGTTCTTCCAGTTTCAACAAGTAAGGCACTATATTTGCTTTAAGTTGAATTGTAAGCGACTCCACCAGATTGTCTTGATTCTTTTGCAAAAAAAAGATATGTTCTTAATTAAGCTTACTTCCAGTTATTATAAATCAATGAGGTAGCATGAAAAAATACTACTTAGTAGTTCAAAAAACTGGTTGGATCTTGGATGTGGGGAGATTGATGCAGGGTATATGCAACAAATCACTAGGGAAAAAAATGTCTTAACACTCAAAAAATAAAGCTTTTCTGTTGACTGAAGATTCATTCCACATAGCATAAGCTCTCCTTGTGGATAGCCTAAATCTTTCTTAAACGTAACAATTCTAGTTTTTTGGAGCACTGTATTTGTCAAAAGATTATTATACAATTCAGAGAAAAAACATGTACATTCTTTGATTGTGTCCAAGATTGATTTGACCCTGACGCTTCTACTTTGGGAAACCAATTTTCTTAATCACGTAGTCCTCTTTATGAAACAGCTCATTTATAGATTCTTCTCCTTTTGTAAACGGAGGCAAGGTCAGCTACTCTTTAGCACAACAACATATTCCATTATGTCCATGCCTAAGACAGGAGGACTGAAAGAAAATTCTCTCTACAGAATACATTATACACCCCATTACAAAAGTGCATTATACATCAGTTTTTCAATATATTAAATGATCTACATGATATATTGGTCCATATTATGTATCATGTATTCATCCCCTGCAGCAGTTTCAGATTCTGTTCCACTGAATAATGTAATGCAACTGTCGGTTCTTGTCCTGCATCACTTTATTTCATATCATATTACTTCATTCTACATACGGTTCTTTCTCCATTATGGCAGAGTTGCAATATATGAATCACCATAACTTCAATGTTCTCTCAATATATATCGAGTGATAGGTCCCTTTCTCTGTGTAAAATTACCAGTGACAAAAATGAGCAAGACTAAATGTTACAGGGTTACTGGGTGCCCCTTCAATATACATTACCATAGCTGGATTTTCACACGACTTACCTTGCTTATCTTCACAGCATGCATTCATAATGTAAACAAGAAGTAAACTGTTGCATGTGAAATAAATGTTTTAAGAGGAACTGATTTCTGCAAGTGTTCTTCAAAAGCAAGTATCATAGCCCAGTGTTTCCATACGTTAATAAGTAGAGAATAATCTATGAATTACTGTTGCATGAATAACCAAGATCTCATTAGAATTATGAATCATGGAATGTGAATTAAGTGACTTAATCTTTTGATAGTAACACACCTGAGGGTCTTGTAGAAGTGAACACCTTTCCTCAGACAGGAATAATTTCTTGAGCCACAGTTTTTTCTAGAGCCACCATGAGCAAACTAGTGCTGAAAAACACAAGCCCTGGCAAGTATGAGCTGCAAAAGGTTGAAGAAAGGGGTAAAGGAACAAAATGTGGTAAACTGGAATAGAATTGGAAAAGAATACAGATGATGAGACATTTATTAATCCAACTAATTATGATAACCAATTTTTGACTCAAAATTTCCCCAATTCAAGTAACGAGGTAAGGAATGTTTAGTGACTTATCCCTGTAATTGTTTTTAGATTTGCAGATGGGAAGGTGGAGGAAAAGAAAAGAGAATCTAAGTATTCTTATATTCCTTTTCTAATATTTATTTCCCAACACCTTCCTGGTGAAAACAGTTTCAAGAAATCCTTCAGAAAGAGAAGGCTGGATGTAGGCCCTTCTAAACCCAAACTCCTCCGCAAATGTTGTATATGGGGGTTCAGCACAAAATGAGGCTTTGCAACTCTCAGTCTTCCAAGTCTATATACTCTGCTCTCAGCAAGAGCAGAGATTAATTAATCAAGCAAAATTCCTCCATTTTGGCAAACCTCTTTTGGAGGAAAAACTATTATTAGCTGTAGATAATTTTAATTACAAGTTTAAGAGATGATCAAAGACAAAGGGCATTTCTCAGATCCTTCAGTCTTCTTAAAAATAACTAAGTCTTTGACTAACACACATTTAAAGGAAAATGATTAATTACATAGTCAAGACACTGTCACTCTCAGGCTAATTCCCATTTCTACTGACATTTGTATGTGACAAAACCTACTGTACCAAAAAGCTAAGACAGGCTGGACTAGCAATTAATTAGCTGCACCAGCTTTGCAAAGATGGCTCATGCACTTAGCTTCCTAGTTCCTTAAAAGAATTGTCTTGTCAGGTTTGCAAACAAGAAGTATCTAGTAACAACACTAACCAATACTCAATTGAAGTTACAGTTCTAAAATAAGTCACCTAACAGTATTTAGATAGGAAAAGAAAAAAGAACATATATAACTTATATTTATAGTACATAAATAGTAATAACGATATAAATATAGTAATAACTATATAAATATAGTTAGTGTATTTTGAACCAACAAGACCAACTATTTCACAAACCTACATATGTCCTTCCAAGCATTCACTTAATTTACAGGTTTAAGAGAGCTAGCTTTAGGATACATTTAGAAAAAAATCACTTAAGTTTATCTTCCTGTGTTTTGTAAAGCAATAGGTGTTATGTAATATATAAACTTGTTCATTTCAGATATTCTGTACATTTCATATGCTCTTATACATAAAAAGGTGTTATTAAATGAGCAAAACGGACTTAAAATCATAGAGACCTCGAAAGAACCTGCATGTTCTTCAAGAACATGAATTTTAAAGAAATTGTTCTCCAATAAATTGATGAAGATACCCAAAACAAGTAGCAAATACTTTCACTAGCAGTTACCACTGAAGTTTTCTTTTCTTCATGACACAAGTAGCCTCTAAGGCTGAAGATTGCTTCCTGAAGGCTCCCCTCACTATTCAGCCATGACTAACACTACACGGCACTGTCGTGAGGTTGAGATGGGACGTGGAGGGCTACGAAAGAGATTCACAGCACAGAAAATCCTACTATTTTATACTCAGTGTAATCTCACTTTTTTTTTCTTATTGCCATCATGACAAGTGCTAAAAGGTACTAAACATTTTTATTATAAAATGAGAATTCACATCTTCTCCTATTTTTATAGCACACATCCATATACTATTCTTTTTTCTTTCACAAAACAGCTAGCCTGTTTTTTTACAATGGCAATTGGCCATAAGCTTGAGGATATTATTGCTATCACTTACGATCTCACCTAAAAAAGTAGGTTGGAAGAGTTGGGGAAGAAAAGGGAGCGAGAAAAGAGAACGTTCCAATTAGTTTTGAAGTAAGGAAGATGAAAGTTTGAAGAATGAAACCTGCAGTTTCAGCAGGGCCACTCACTGGCTGATATTTGGGACCAAATGAGGCACCTGAGAAGAAAGAGCAAGAACTTCTGCTCTCTGAAGATGTCAGGCTTCCTGCTGGAGCTGAAATACATGCTCTCCAGACTGAGCACAGGAGCAACAATGGATCATACACACTTAATCCCCCTTGTTACGCTGTCATGCGAAATCAGCAACCCTGAGTATTAAGAGAATGACTAAAATCCAGGAGTCTGGTACCTTTTAAAAGTAATAGATCACCTACTATGAGGAAATTTACTTAAAAAGTTGTATGCACTATGCTCTGGTAATCATACAGCCTCAGCTCTTGTTAAATGAGTGTAGACCTAGATTGCAACCATCAGGTACCAATTCAAGTTAGACATTAAAAAAAATTAACTTCACCTAAAAAGCCCCACATTTCTGATTTCTGATGTCATGGCTATACTGTAAGACAAGATTACAGCCACTGAGAGGAAAAAAAAAAAAATATCAGAGAAATTCAGAGAAAACACAGGAACAAGGTCATATGTTTTCTAAGATCCTCGGGACAATCTCCACCCAGCTGGGTGAAGCTGAGAGAGCAGTGGATCTGCCGTACTCTCAACAGGTCAAGTGGACCACACCACACACAGCCTGCCTCGCAAACCCAGGCGTAATTTTTTACCCTTGCAGTTACCCCACCTCTGATTCATACGGCCTGAACCCCTCTCCCAGAGACAAGAGGATGTAGCTGCTTTTGGTGAGGCTATCGCAGATCCTACGCTGAAGCAGCAGGCCACATACTGGTTTTTCAGCCAGCAGCCATGAGCTGATGGTACCGTCAACCATGTCTATTCATGTCACTTTCAGGATTTACTACACCTGGATCTGGGTCGTATCACCTACACCAAATGGTAGCCTTAGCATAAACTCAGCGGAAAGAATAATCTCTAAAGCACTAATATGTGCAAAAACCACCTGTGTTTGTGAAAAACAACGGTTCTCACCAGAGTACAGCAATATCTGCTACAATAAGGAAATCCATCAAAAATTATTATCTAGTTTAGGACAAAGCAGCCTTTTATAGACCGTAAGAGTAACTGGAACACACATAACTTATTCCAATTAGCTGGAAGTCCTGACATAGCAGGTGGCAGCAGTGCATCCATTACTATAATGTGGAAAATATATGGTGCATGGCAACAGGCAGTTGTATTTGTCTTGATTATGGAACCTGAAAACAGTACTTTGTATCCTATCTGCTGTGGAAGAATCACTTTTTCTGACCCCAGCAAGGAAACAAGCCTTGAACAATGTACACAGGTGACACTTTCATGTTTCTTCTGCTAAATATCAGGACTACGACTCTTCTATGCGGAGAATTGTGTTAAATACCCATGACAACAGGAGCTGATTGTGAATAGAAGTAGGGAAAATTCTAAAAGAATTATAGGTTATACAGGCACTTGAAAATCTCCGGAGCTTGAGGAGGGAAGATGAAAAGATCCTTCTGACCACAGCACACAAGGCAACGGTAGCATCTGTGCTAATAGTGCCTAAGAAATGATAAATATCTGTATTCCTTCCGGAAACAGTAATTATTTGTCATTATTGCTCTGTACCCATGCTGTAATTACAGGTTTACCTCCAGCCAATTGAGCCATTTAGGTCCTTCTGGATCGAAATTCTGCTCGCTGTCTCAAACACACCTTTGTATCAATGGGAATTTTAGAGCAGTTACTGCATCACTCCCACCGAAGCCTAAGAGATGGGAGATCAAACGCAGCTAATCAGATTCACGATTTGTTACATTCTGCAGCCTTCTGCTGTTAGACAAAAAAATGCTTTTTACAACTGGAAATGAGAGATTCTTGCCATACAGTTGGACAAGACATTAAAATCTCTCAAGAAAAAGTAGCCTGACGCTCTCACCAACCCTTCGGCTTCGCCATATTTTAAAGCAGCAGATGACAATGTTGCAAGTGCCTGACCTAAGAGCAATGCATGTGAAACCCTTTTTAAATAACAATTACAGAATACTGTTCCTTATCTATGCATTGACAATATATTTTACTCAAGACTGTTACCAGCCCCACAGCAGGCAGGGAGGAATTCTTAATTTACAGATGAGGAGCCTGAGAATCACTGCTAATATGACTAACCCCCGCGAGGTGCCATAGGGAGCGCACCAGGGCACGGGGAGATCTCTGCTCCTACTCCTGTGCTTAACACCAGTCCTGCCGGTCAAATACTCCACGTGAATACACTCATGCAATTCTGTGGGACTTACAGACAGCTAAAATCACACCTTTATATACAAGGGCAGCTTTCGAGGCAAGACGACAGATTCTAAACACAGTTAAATATAGTCTGATTGTTTAGGATGCCTGAGATCAGAACTTGCCTCATTAAACATTTCATTGGAATAGCTACACCAGTCATCTTTTCTTCTTTTTTCCATTTTAACATTCAAGAGGTAGAAGGCATAGTAACAGCATTGTCTTAATGCTTGCAATGTCTTAATAAAACAAAAATGTACATACACACATGTGTTTGTGTGTGTGTATATATATATGTGTGTGTGTATGATTGAAGACTATCTTACTTCAGAGGGCGATAACTTTGAATCCAGTACGAGTTGCCAAAAACAATAGTTGAAGACAGTTTATCACACAACCACATAACTCTCTTAGCAAGGAGCTGGTATAACTGGTGAAGAAACTGGTCTATCTGGTATGTCCAGACAATCCTATGGATAAAGAATTCCAGCCTCTCCTGCAGACTTTACCTTCCTTTGGAGTCCCCATTCAGCACATTTACCACATCTGAAAAGGACTGATTTGGCCCTTATGTGGGTGGTTTTTTTTAGAAAAGCGTATTTACGTAAGAGGTGAAGCATTATTTTCTTCTCTCCATGAAGAATGTTTGGTAAAAGAAAAAAACCACAACCTTATTTTCCATTTAAAATCATTTTCCCCAATAGAAGCTGGGTAAATGACCCAAAATTGTAAGTATAATGATTTTGTTTCACATGCATGAACTAGTATACAGGACAGCTAAATGCCAGCTGGTATCATTGTCATGCCTACCAAGTTAAAACCCAGTGTTTTGTTGTTCTTACTAAAAATTTCTGGGGCAAATTTTAATTCTGAAAGCAAAAGTGGCCTGTCAAAAATATTCAGTTACAAGAAATCTTAAAAGAAAAAAGACAGGAAATGTTCTTGTGTATTGTTCATTTAAAGAAAAAAAAGCAAAACAATGTTGAAGAAGATAAGAAAAATTATGCATAAGTAGAGGTCCATGCAAACTTTCAGCAAGGCTTCTAGCCTGTTGTTTTCATTTATACTTAAGATGCAAAGACGTTTTAATTAAATTAGCATTTATATAGAGAGTTCTCAATTTAATGGAACATTTAAGAAATACCCACCATATAAAATGACATCTTTTAAATTGCTAAAATACCTGGGTAAGATTTCAGAATGTGTACCTTTCACTTCATGGATAATTCATTTGGCTATCTTGGCAACAAGAGTTTACCATATACAATTTTTTAGTCACTAAAGACTGTATTGCTACATGTGATTCACAAGAACATAAAATAAGCAGCAGTTTAGTTGCAATGAAGGCTCTTAAATTAAACAGGACTGTCCGTGCCTCGTGTGACATTTGCTTCCCACCAGAGCTCCCAGCTGGGGGTGCTGGTCAAGCTGAAAGCAGAGGGTTCGCTCACCGACATACCAGTAGTGTTCTCCCAGTTTCAGAGCTTGTGACAATTAAGAGCATATTTTATCCACTGGTTCAACCACACCTTTGATTAGATAACTCTCATAGACATCTCAAGGGTCCTTAATCTTCAACAGATCTGCCAGCACGAATGCTGTAAAAAAGCGATTTAGGTATCAAGCTGAATCGGCAATCTTCCTGGCAGGTATGTCCATCGAACGCTGCAAAATACGGCTTCCAACCATTCCTGTTAGAAGAGGATCTGACCAAGACGCTCCTGGCACCTAATACCAGAGCACAGTCGACAGCATCCCTCTGTATCTACTGGTATAGACACACCTCAGGGCCAGGCCTAATGAAAAAAGCCTGGTGGCCCGAAAGCCATGGCTGACAGCAGCATGAGTTAGATGAGAACCTGGTTCGCTCAACCTCTGCTTTATACACAATATGTAGGAACTTCATACAACATTGAATTTGACCCATATATCATTTTCCTATTTTCAGAGTTTCTTGTGCATATTATCTCCCAAGGAGGAGGCCAGAGGTTTTTCCTCTTTATGGTGTTACAATATATGATTAAGGGCATTCAGCTTAGAAGAGTTTGCTTCTAGCTGTGAGTCTCATTCTCTTCTTTTTGTTTTATAAGAGTTTCTTACTGTTGGTTGATTAATTTACTTTCATATAATGCATAGGACCTAGATTTTTAGAAGCTGGTGATCCAGGTTAGATGGATGGTACCTGTATTTATACACTGTATTCACCCGCATTGTTTTACTCTTGTGATAAATACTACATAGCAGAGAAATAATTTTAATTTAATTAATGAACTATCCACAGGACTATATTAGTGAATCGGCAACAGTTTGTGTATATTCATATTAGAACTAAAATGACTTCACTGACCAAAATACAACACTTTGAATCAGCAACGCCAAGTGCCAGTGGTGACACCACCTGAAGACCCAAGCCTGAAATGCAAAGGAAAAGCAGGGAACCAGAGAGCGCTCTCCTTTCCAATCTGCTACAAACTTGGTTTCCATTTCCTAGAAAACTACTACTAAGGCATGAACTTACTGAGAAAGTGTGATCGGTTTTACCCTTACCACAATTTAATACACTTGATCAGATGATAATTAAAATTGCAAGACTGCACAGTAAATGGTCTATAGGATCTTTGGCTGAATGCGAAAGAAAACACAGAGACAATGTGATGGTCATTTAGAATTAAGATAAAATGGCTGAACATGACAATACATCTGAACTTCTTTAGAAGGGTTATCTATAAATATTAGATGTACACCAGTAAATTTCAACTACTGAACCTTCATTGTGCATATTTAACTCCTTGACAATTACACAATATAGCCCAGAACATTTGGATTGATGTCTCTGCTGAAATTGAAGACAAGAAACATTTTATATATTGCTAAGTGACTGTCCAAGAATATTTAATGGGTTCCGATGAAGACGTAACAAAGGTATATCTAATATAATGGAAGAAGCTGTCCTCCAGCTGTGTTTATTAGGAAATACATCACTATTAAATCTTAATTTATTCTATAAGAAAATAAGCAGTAATAATATAAAGTATGTATAACTGTAGCAAGAAGAATAGCCTTATTATAAGAAGAATCTAGGAATACCTTTATTTCAAAATTGGATTAGAGGTCTGACAGACTGTGCCACATAGCAAAAAAGGTCTGTGCCATTAATCAGGGAATCTAAAATTTGATAAAATGTGTATGTGTGCAGAAGGATCGTTTCATAAACACATTTAAGTGGATATGATGTAATAAATTGAGCCTATGGACATGTGCTGAATAAATATTTATGATAGCAGTAAGAAGTGCCAGTGGTATTTATTATTTCAGAGTTTTCTCCATGACAAGTAATGATTTTTCTCCCTTCTAATTGCAACTCAGCGCTACATCTTCATTTTTAGTTTTTCTACTGCATATATGCAGCGAACATACACTGTATGAAAAAATAACATTTTTAAAATGCCATTAAAAAAATCGAAACCAAACTGCAAATTTGGAGTCCAAGGGAACGTTTCCATATCAGAGAATACAAATTGACCTAGTACCTCAACAAGCTACTAAAATATATCATTAACATTAAGTTTCTATTAGATAAGAGTAAAGCTCCCTGATTTCTCATCTCTTTCTGCTATCAGTGAAGAAAATTATAAAGATGCTAAAGAAACAAAAAGACTCTGATTCAAATTTTATGCCTAATAAACCTTGTTCTGAGGGACTAAGCAGACTTCAGTGACCCAGAGATTTTGTAGTGAAAAGTTCCATAAAGACCACTTTCGTGCATACTGTTACAGAGCACTCCTGCATTGGACTCGCAGTAAAATCTGGACTTTGAGGCACAATCTTCAACCCCACCCTCCAGCAAATGTTATTTGCAGCCCCTCCTCTCTACAGAGATACCTCATGCCAATGCAATATGAAAGAGGATTTCAGTACATGAGGAACAGCTTATTAATTTTACACAGCTCTTGAGCTATTTTGAAACCTACCCTGGAGAGTACTGTCAGCAGTAGAGAGTGATTATTTCCTCAGCTTTCTTGTCTTTTTCTATTCAATCCATCTGCTTAGCACAATGGGCTCACAACCTCTGACTGAATTTTCTAGACGCCACCATAATACAAACAAATAATATTAAAAATTATAACATCCCCTAAGAGCAGAAATAAAAGACACACGACATAATACATGACTAAAAAAAAAATAAATTAAATTGTGAAAGAAAGTTAATGCTGACCTTCCTTCTGTGACTGTTGACTGTTCACATCTACTGGCATTACACATGGTAAATCACGGCAAACTAAAAAGCCTTGTCCCAGTCATTCTCACAAATAATAGCCTGTGAAATCATTCTGATGAACTGCTAATTACCCTAACAGTCCTAAAGTAACATATGAAAGCAACTAAACCTTTCAAACAAAGCTAGATGTCTCTTCACGGAACGAAATCCTCACCCCATTCACATTCACTTATGGAATAGAGAGAAAATACTTCGTCTACTGACACCAACATTCAAACATCCAGAGCAATTACAGAGAGAGGGAACATTTAAATGGCAAACAGTATCTGTAAAACAAAATGACATGATCTGAAACCACCAGTTCAAATCTAAACTCAATGCATTATGACTGCCCTTCTTACTTAATAGACATCAGATACCATGAGCAACTGGAATTACAAGACAAGCAGAGAACAGTATTTAAGGGAACTGCACCCCATATGGCCCCAAAAATGTAAGCACTGACAAGAAGTTTGGAAAGATTTGACTTATACCGAAAGACAGGCAAGTCTCATCTGTGAAGGTATGAGAGCTCTAAGCTTGATTTACTGGCATGCGCAATGATCAGTATTTTATGCCTTTTCTACATCTAAAATAATTACAATAGTTCTATAAAAATCAAACCAAATAACTGAGAAAATATTCCCTGTTAAAAAAAAAAAATCACAAATTTTCACAGGGAGAAAATTTTTCCGTTTTTATTTTCCTTAAACAAAGGTATGCTCTGCCTGCTCGACCCATTTTCCTTTTCTCCCTCCCCTCCCCCCTTTCTTTGCATCACCCTTTTTCTTCCCCCCCCCCCAAATCAGTTCTATTAATCCCACAGTGTGACCTACAGACTGAAGGAAGGAAAAATGGTGTTTGTTCAGTAACTAGCACATTGTTTTAATGGTCCTGGGTCTTAGTATTAGCACAATACAATAGAATGAAACAGCAATAGGGAACTCGGCGAGTCTTTGTTTCATTCCTTTTCCCATTTCAGGCTGCTGTGTGACTTATGGTTAGATGTTTGCCACATTCAGACAGGTAAAGCTGTGTGCTCCTGAAATAAACTGGAAGGCTATTCATTAGCAAGCACAACCAAAGGCTGAACAGAACAATCCTTAACCTCTGCTGCACTTCGTTTTCTGGTTGACACACAGCTGTGGAAAAGCACTACCCAACGAATTGCTTACGGAGGGATGACTGAGGCACGGCACACGCAAAACCAGCATGGAATCTGCCGTAAGCTATGCCCACTGGCAACCGAGCGTTACACGCTCTGGCCATGCCCCAGATACGTCTCTTGTACCACGGGCAAGCGCACAAGAGATATAGAGAGAATTTTCTGATGGCCAGTCTGACCGCTGCGTGATTTCTTTGAATCATTCAAGAGAGAACACATGACTTACCATGCCTCAGCTCCTCTCCGTGGAACGGGAATAACCATTCCGGACAAGCCTATCGCCAAGATACGCTGTGGTGCCGCAGAGATAGCAGTGCTTATGCAGGACAAGGGTTAATGTATGTATGCCGCTTTTTGCCATGACAGTTAGAAACTGGGGGTTTTTTAGCAGTGCTGAACTGATTTATGCTATGTATTATTTGGCAATAATGGCTGTTCCCTTCCGCCCCAATTTTCTTTTTTTCCAGACTATACTTTGGCAATTAACTGACCCTACAGAAGACAAAAGTACCACCACCAAAAGTACCACCACACACTGTGTGCATATGTAAATTTACTCCTAGATTACATATAATCTTTTTTTGTTTGTTTGTTTTTGTTTTTCTTCCAATTCAAATAATTACATTTGGAAAAAGGAAAAAAGAGGAGAGTGATTATCACATAGCCAGCAGAGATCAAGTTAATGACTTGAAACAAAGAAAATATTTGCAAAATCCTGACATTTATTTACTAACACCACACTTGTTATGACCAGTTTAGGATGAGCTTTTCTCAGGTCTCCAGCAGTGACCTTGTACTGAAACAGTGACCCTTGTCCCTAGTCCAAGTGCCAGCAAAACCCATATGAGATACACAAACTTCACTGAAACCCACCTTTCCCAAAGTCTAAGGCATAAGTCCCTGACAGGCAAATTTTATCCTACAAGGACAATGAACAGATAGGACCTGAGGAGTCTTCAGTTGAGTCACTTGCAATTTATATCAGTGTTAATCACTGCCATACCTAAAGTAACTGCCTCTACAGATACCTAGCAGATGTATCACTTTTTTCACCATTCAATTATTTACCTTTGCTGACCTTGGGCTCTTTGAAACTAAGCTCCTGTACACTTATGTACAAGTTGCATTTTCATTTTGATAAACATAGAACTCATTAAATCACTGCCAGCTATAAACTGAAATGTAAGTGACTGAGTTAGATATTTACGGGCCATATTCTTCTTAACAGACCATCAACACCTCTTATCTGCAAAGCTTAATTAACAGTTTTGCAATGTCTTGCACAGTAAGATATTCAAACATCTCACTTTAAGATGTTTGTTTTTGCTGTTGTTGCTGCAAAATAATGTTGTTACTATTTTTTCTTCACCAACTTCTCCCTCTAAATGCCATACAGTGAATTTTACTATATTCATGTCAGACAACAGCTAAAGCTGTCAAATTGTGTTGAATGATGAAAAGCAAACTTTATGAGCTAATGTGAGAAGATTTCCACAAAAGTTAAAAATTACCATCGCAAAAAATGTTCTGGCTTCAATCTTAGTGAATGACTGTTTTTCTATTAGAAGTCAGAACAGTTGACATGAGCATTTGGCCTACATACCCTCATACATAACACATTCTAGTCAACAATTTCTAACGAAAGCGTGTTGCACGTTTCTTAACCATAGTACTTGAAAAATAAAGTCTTCTCATTGATATGGCATAAAGCGAGCACTCAGACTCCTGCAAATTAAGTAGAATTTCCAAGCAATAAAAAATTACTTGGAAAAACTTTCCAAGCAGTAAAATAATGCTAGACTTCTCCCCCACCTTCCCTTGCCCATATAATGTTTTATTTAACTTCTCTTGATATAACAGATTATTTAAGAAGATGGACATTCACAGCATTTCTCTTTTTTTTTTTTTTTTAGAATAAGCAACAGCAGTACTTGAGAGCTGCTCTGAATGCCAGGGTTGGGGTGCATGCCCCAGGCAGATTTAAAACCCACGTCAAGGCAAGCTGCAAACACAAACCAGCCTGAGAAGAGCATGGGCGGAAGGATGGGGCTTGGACAGGAGCCACAGCATGTTCTGACCAACTGGGACACCATGATTTTAAGACGCATCCATTTAGACACAGCCAAAGGGGCTAATCTCACATCTGTTGTTTTGTCACAACTCCTAAACCCCTCTCTGTAGGCACTGAATATCCAAACCCAAAATAACAGCATGATTCAATTCATGCTCACGTTTTCCGTAAATATGGCAATTCATTATTTTTGCTGAAAGCTCCCTCATAATTCTTGTCATGTGAAATAAAGTGAACACATCCACTAACTGCATCAAACCTATTTTAAAAACACATGTGTTTGCATTATTGTTTGCAGTAATTCATTTACAGCTTAAAAAGCATTGTTTTGGTGAAGGGACACCACACCAGAGGTGCTGTGTGCATGAAGGACATCAGATCTGACAGAGGCACAACAGATCAGGTCACACAGTAGAAATTTTGTGCTTGACCTCAATAAGAGCAAATCAGGCCCAGGTCAATGATCAGAAACAGTGTCATCTTTAGCCTTCAACTCCTTCACATCTCCTCATCTCTGCTGGTCAGTGAGGAGGAGCCAAGTCCATGGCCATTTCTCCCCATCTCCTTTCCACCTACTTCCCAGGGCTCTAGAGCTGCTGGCACTGAGAAAGTCAACCAACTTCAGTGATTCAGTAATGCAAACATGGATTAAGACTACATCTGAGTTTAACTCTTCAAGTTAAAGACAGCTTCTCCGAATTTTTTGAAGATTCTCCAAGTCTAGTCATTCTCTGCTCTTCTTTATTTTACAGTTGCAGACAAGCTGAATCAATGAAGTAAATTAGAGAAGCCCTAACTCTGTTGCAGATAAGCAGGGATAAAAGTACATATTTGGAAAGCAGCCAACTTGCTTTGAGAAGCGTGTTGGCGTTGTTTGCAGATACAGCCGCAGTAAAAGAGAGCTAAAGAAAGAGTTAACACTTCTGTTATTTCTGAGTAGGTGTCTGAGCGTGTCCCTTGCTAAGGCCCCAGAACAGCAGAATGATCTGAGCAAATCTCTTCTTGCTGAGCCCTCTGCCTCTCCATGCTCGAGCACCAAGCTCTTCAGGAAACACCTATGGACGTATTTAAAAGGAAGACTCATCATTGTGCCTTTTACAGTTCTACTATGTAGACTATGGACGTTCCTCACCTCTTCAGGTAAACCCTGCCTCAGCTTCAACCTTGTCTTGCCTTCCGAGACTTGGGATCACGAATACCATGTATATATTGTATGTGTACATTTTTCTTATCAACCAAGCCCCATAGATGGTAAAGCTTTTTGACTCTTACCCTACCTACAGTCACATCTTTAAAATGGGCTATTTTGATGGATTTGGCCAGTTCAGTGCTTACAGAAATTCAGAACCAATTTTTCTAAAAAAACTCCACTTTTCCATGGTGATTCACTAATCCTGGGCCAGGGATGGTGACTGCTCCTAAGCATGGCATCCTCCCCACCACCTTATCCCAGCTCTGTGGAGCGACATCCAGCAGCACTATTTCTTCTCCCCTCCTCTTTTCCCACTTTATTTCACTGACTCATTTTTTCTGTCAACTAAGGTGGAAGGGAATCATTAATTATATTGTTCTGACCAATTACATCTGTGGTTAATGAATATCATCACTGAATATTTTTTAACATTCTCAACTCTTAGAGAAATGGTCTCTTTTTCAACTTGATGCTATGGACCATTTTCGCATTACGAGGAAACATCTGTGATATGTATGTGTGTGCATGCACACGCTTGCTCACAAATGTATGTAAAGTTATGAGAAGGAGGGCGGGGAAATTACTTCCAGACATCCATGCTGCTATTCAGAAAGAAAAAATATCTAAATTACGGTGAGTACATGGCCTCTCTTCTTTATGTTTGTTACTTTTAACTTTATAAAACAGCATCATTATTTATAATTACACTTTCTTTCATCAAATCAGACTGTTCCATTCTACTTATAATCACAGCTACATTCACAAGTCAACTTATTATCACAGCAAGCGCTATCAGCTCTGCCTACACTGTATTTACAAACTAGAAAGGAAGTTGTTAGCTTAGAAAAATTTGCTATAGATACTGTGGCAGACCTGAGGACATCAAACTTAATAACAGAGAGATAAATTAACTGATACTGGGGAATGACAAGAAAGAGGTCGGTAATGTCATCTTGATTACTCAGAAAGGTTAAGAACTATTGCAAGCTTTGACAAAGGAGAAGACAAAAGATTAACTTCAGTGAACTACACTACATGATCCGTTGAAAATATAATAATCAAGCATATCATCTTATGGTTAACCATGGTAATGGCCATCTGTGTGAGAAAGCTGAGAAAATATTAGGACTGTAGAATTGGTTGTGCTTACTCACACTGGGCAGAGCAGCTGTACATCAGAATTTTGTCTACAGAGTTCTACCCTGGACTGAAATGAAGACAGAAATAAATTTCCCTTAAAACCAAGTCAACTTCTTGCTATCAGAAAAATCCATCTTTGAAAATTAGAAACAGCAGGAAGTAGACTGTATTGAATGCTAAATTAATTTCTTCTGATAACTTATTTCAAACAGTATTTGATTAAAAGACAATAAAACATGCTTTAAATCTAGAAAAACGTGATTACCGCAGGCTGAGGCAAAAGTGATATTGCTGATAAGTGACAACAGAGTGTTGTTATTTATTTAGCTCTTGTAAAGGCACCCCAGTCAATCAATAGCTGTGCATGTACTAAGGCACTAGGGCTTGTATAAAGATGCTTATCAGAAATCCATGAGCAACATTCCACTTTTGATTATAGTGCTCCAGACTGTCCGCAATAGTGCTGAAGACTGTGTGCCTCTTTGACAAGCCATATTGACAGAAATAATAATATAGAAACCACACTTCCTAATATGCATATCTAACTGCACAGCCAATTAACCACTATGCTGACTGAAATTGCTTTGTTATTCGTTTTATTCCAACTGATGTTAATACTTTGGCAGCTGATGGGGATAATAAGTGATGGAGCATATTGGAAATTTTGCAAGGGGATATAAAATTTATATAATTTAAAGACGTGGAGAAAGCTGCTATGCTTTACAGTCTTGCAACATGAAAATATCTCAGTTATGTGTAAGAAGTGCTCAGAGCATGAGACCTAATAAGTATTTGAAAACCTGTGAATGAAAAGGAGATATAAAATAAGATTGTGATATACAAACAGGCTTGGAAAAAAAACATTAAAAAATATGTCTCTCAAGGCAATTATAACACGAAGATGAGACTTTTTCACTTCTACCTCTAATATCACATTGAGTAACAATGCTTGAACATCTGGAAACATTTACATATGATGTTTTAATCAAAATATAAGCCTTTCCTGCAACATAATAAGCACATTCTAACTGAAAAATGCCATTTCATTTACCCTAGTCCCTAAAAATATTTGGTTTATTATTTTTATATGGAGAAATTGCAAATCAAGCATATTTAAAAAAAAAGTAAAAGGCCATAAAATTATTTTTACCTACACTAATAAGTTTTTCCTTGCAGTTTTCTTACACTGATGAAATACTATCTATGTATCATATGCGCATCTTTCAGAGTGGGTTTGGTTATATTTTTCACCACGGTGGTATAAGTGACTTCACTGCAGTGTTGCAATTCTGATCCTGCTATTCTTGCTTAGCGAATGCACCAGTGGGGTTCAACAGGCATCGGTCACTGGACAAGGGCTGCCCGATGCAGCCCGCAGCGTGGCACTCCAGTAACAGCGCGCTGGGGATTCTGCTACAGAAGTCTCTCTAAATGGACGTAATGTGGATGAACCCCATGCACATGAACTTCAGCAACAGTGGTGAAGCAGAGGCTGGAAGAAGCTGGCCTAGCTCAGAAGAAGGGGATCAGCATGCATGTCCCTGCTGCCACGTCACCTTCTGGAGAGAAAAGACCGGAGGAGGGAATGTGCTGTGGTAACACACCATCCCGGTGCTCAACCTCACCTCTCAGCTCCAAAACATGTTAACTCCCTTCCTCGAAGCCCTCATTTTCCACAAACTCTTCTTCCTGCTCAGGAACTTTGCTGTTGAAACACTTTTTCACCCACGCTGCTCAACAGCTTAAATCCATCTACTGTTCCACCACAAAGGTCCCTAGCACTTTCCCATCCCAAACCACCGCTTTCTTAGTAACTGCCCCCAGTACCCTATTCCCTCTACTTCAGACTGCCTCCGCTCATCCTAAACCATTGGCCTATATCTTGGTCATAAGTCTCATCAAGTCAAACCCCTTCTGGCACCATGCGAAGCCTGGTCCTTAAACACACGACTCCTACACGTAGCTCTTTCTGTTCTGCCCATGAGCACGTCGATCCTATTCCCTCCCTGTTTTTGCCTTTTCTTTCCAAGCACATGCACATACCAACATGCAGATTTCATTAGTCACCTCCTGGCTTCTGCTGTTGCAGATTTAAAAAAAACAGAATCAACTTACATTTATCAGAAAACAACCCAAACAAGATCCTGAGAGCACAGCAAGGAGCAATAGCTAGAAGAAACAGACATATGTACTTATCATCTAGTAACTGAATGAGAACTTGGGGGGCAATCTTTTATTACAGGCCAGTAGAGAGCAAAGAGGTGTGTGCAGGAAGGAAGGGGGGAATGAGGATGGTGGCAGCCATCCATATGGCTACACTTTTAACTTTTCACTTATTCAATGTGCAATTTTCACTTCTCACATGATCTACGGTGTTCCTGGATTCTTAAAGAAACTGCCTTTCTTCATTTAAAGTCACTGAGAAAGTTGCAATTGCTTTTACGTGGGCTTTAATGGTTGGACTTGATGATCTTGAAGGTCCTTTCCAACCTAGTGATTCTGTGATTCTGTGATTTGCCATGGACAGTCCATGTTTTTGTTATCTGGAGGTACTGCAGTATGAGCTACTCTATCTACTCAAAACAAAACAAAACAAAAAAAAAGACTGCATGGTAGATACAGCTTTAACAAAAGCAATAGCCGCCTTCTTAAATGGAGCAAGCAGATATGAACATAAATCATCAAATAACCCACACGCTGCAGAGACCACTGGCAAGCACTGAGCAGCCTTGGACTTTGTTGAACATTAAGTCTCCCTGTTACTTTTCTGTACTTTACATCGCTGATGTCATGATCCAGAGAATTATTTTCTTATTCCTTCCTGCTGTTAAACTTTCACTCCTTTCAGCCATCTTTCACCTTCCCAAGTTTAATGAGAGTCAGAAAGCAAAGTCAAAAAATCATTTAGTCAAGCCTGAAAGAATTTTAATTTTTCTGTTTAGTTTATTAAAAAACTATGTGCTGAACTACTTTTTGTTTAATAGGGTGAGCTAATTGCTTGGTTGGAATTCTGTTTATGCGTCTGGGAGGCACAATACTGTCCACTAAAACCACATGAGATCAGACTACTAAGCAAAATCCCAGCAAAATTACCTGACGAGAGTGTTAGCAGCAAGACTGTGGTTTGGTTTTTCAAAAGAAGTGGAAAAAATCCAACCATGCTGGGCTTTTGGCTTTGCTTGTACTATTAGCTGGAACGGGGTTGGCTCAAGCAAAACTAAAAGAATAAAAAAAAATCAAAGCATTTGCTGAGAGGATGGGGGTGGCAAGGCTAGCCAGTGCCAGGGGTAGAGGAGGAGGGTGTGGATGTCTGAGGGCTGTGGTGACATTTATTGGACGTCTGGGCAAAGTGACCGTTTCTCCTTCCTTTGACACTTCTGATCCACAACACTAGAGCAATGCTTTCATCGGGGATCGACTAATTGACCTACCCTAAAAGCTCTTTTCGGCTTTTAACAGGTATGATGCTATGAAAGGCTGACAAAGTAACAAAAAAAACAGGTACGAGGTCACCATAAAGACTGCAACATTTACGTACAATCGTATTAGACTAGAACAGAGTAACTGCAAAACTGAATGGAGCTAATGCTGAAGGACAAGAAGCCTGAGAATCAAATTCTCACTCTCACCTGGCTAAGCCAGCAGCGGCTGGGGCACTGGGGAAGGGTGCTCCGAGGCTGGGGTCGGGAATAAGCACCCCCCCACACCCCTCACCCAGTTGCCTCTGACTGATGCTCACAAATACAGTGAGGGGCTCCACAGGACCTGTGTCCAACCCTGCTCAGCCGAAAGAGAAATGCCCCTTGTCAGGCTTACAGAAGCAAATGGGAACACCTCTCTGAAGAATTACTAATGAAAGGAATTAGCTGTTTTAAAACACTGTCAGATCGTAGAATTTCTGATAAACACAGGAAAGCAAAGACATTCAGAGTTAACCAGGTAAACACTATGACATGCCTTCTTATGACATGTAACATCCTTCATTTTGTAAAATCAGCTACTTAACTTCTGGAGAGGCTCCTGGGCTTCCCTATGAAGTCCTTAAGTGGCAGCTCCACCACTTCATCTTTCATTTTCTTTAACAAGACTCGTTTCTCCTGAGAAAGCTGCCTTTTTACACCATCTCCCCTTGATTGGGTCCAAAGTACTGTTTTTAAAAACTGGCAAAAGGTGTGATTTCAAAACGCATTCTAAGGAATTGTAGCTGGCACCTCTACAATCACATTTCTTTTCCCCTCAATTCATTTCACCTTCCCTCAAATTACTGGCAAGCCCCTAAATGATACACCCATACGGGCAGAAATTCAAAGAATAATAAGTATATACATATATGTGCACACACATACATCTTTAATTTTCCCTTTTAAGCACATTCGGTACAGGACACATCATTCTCAATCTTGCGCTGCCTCAGTGCACTACAGAGGAGAGCGGTGGCCTGAATTTCTCAGTCTCTTTTTTTTTTTTTTTTTGGGGGGGGGGGGGGGAGGGAGGAATTAGACCAGGCGTCTAACTTTAAATTCACAAAATACTTACGAAAAGCCATTTCTGCGCACTTTGCCTTTTTAGCAGTTGAGTATTAAAGGGTATTTAGCGCACAGTGGAAATTTTCAGGTAAACAATACCACCCTATCCACTAACGCTAGCATTGTTAATCACTGAAAAAAAATCCGACAAATCCTCCCTACCTCGTGCCTGCAACTGGGTCATCTTGCACAGTGATGCAAAGGTTAAGTACAAGATCTGGTTTTTTACTGTGCAAAGCTTGTAAATGACATCGCATGATCGTGCAAATGAAGCAAGGCAAGATGAGAAAATGAAGAAGAATGAAGCTGTATAATCTAACCAAAAGCCAACAAGGGTTTTTTTCTTTTTTTTTTCCTCCCTCGGAGACAAAGGGAGGCTTTGGTTTTAAATCCTTAAAACACAGTCTGGTGTTTCGGCTTTCTTTCACAGCTTTGGGTAACGCTGAACATATGCATATCTGTTTTGCATGTATTTATGTACAGGTTCACGTAAGTATGCATGCAAAAAAGAAAGAGAAAAACTGTAAGAAGGAGGGCTGTTTAAAGGGCACTGAAGCAGCTTCCTGTCACTTCAGAAACTAAGTAGCGGAGCACTGGAATTCTTAAGCAAAACGTATTTCCACCTGAAAAGAATTTCATCTCCCTCCCTCTCCTGACCGCTACGGTGGGCGTTATTTCCCCTTCTCAGCGCCTAAACGGTTATTTCTCCCCCGAGCCCCTGTATAATTAGCTGACCTTTGCTTTAGTTCATCGACTTTCGACCGAGGTAACGAATTGGAAGGAGCGTGATCATCACCAGCAATTTAAGCAGCACACAGGCTCCCTCCCCGCCCCTCGCCGCCCTGCCCGGCTTCTCGCTGCTGTGCGGGACCGCGGGGGCACTTTGCTACGGGCCGTGTGTGCGTGTCCCCGGGCTGGGGCCGGAAGGGTGCCAGGGAGCGGGGCAGGGGCCGGCTCCGTCTGCGGCCGGGCGCGGAAGGGTGCGGGAGAGCGTTCCCTCCGCCGCCCGCCCCACGCCCACCGACTCCGCCGGGTCTCCGCGGGGCGCGCAGCACGGGGACGCCGCCGGCCCCGGGGGATGCCCGGCAGCCCCGGGATGCCCCGGCTGCAGTGCCCCGCCCGCCCACGCCCGGCTGGAGCCCAGCCGAGCCACCTCCCGCCGCCCCCGCCCCGCCCCGGCGGCCGCTCCTCGTCCCGCAGCCGGGAGCGGCGGGACGGGCCCGCACCCCGCCCGACGGGGCTCCCTGCGGGACCGGCCCGGCAGCCCTTCTCCCGCCTCCCCTCCGCGCTCCTCTTCCTCCCACCGACCGCGGGGGCAGCCCCGGACCGCCGGGTGCCGGCAGCCCGCGCCTGACCTCTGCGGGGCGGGGGCCGGTGCGGGGCGGGCGGCGCGGACCCGACCACGCAGGGAACCGAGCGGCGTCCGAACCCACCGTGTCCGCCTCGCAAGGAAGCCGGTGACCTGTAGATAGCGATAGGCACTGAATGATGTTTGCTGCTGCCATGGAAATGGTGAATGTGGTGAGCGCCCAAACTGGAGGCGCCCCACGCCACCCCAAGGAGGCCGCTGAGAGTCAGCGGGACTATCCAGAGCAGGGCCAAGCGGCCCCCGGCGCTGCCGCCGCCGCCGCCGGCGGGTCCGGGCTCCGGGCTGCCCCTGAGGAGCCCCCCCATCCTCCGGTGCGGGGCGAGCCGGCCCGCGGCGTCCTCGGGAGGAGCGGCAGCCGCGGCAAAGGAGGCAAACTTTGGGCAGAGGCGCGCTCGCACACCCGCACCCGGCGCTGGCTGCAGCTCACCGCACCAGGCGAGCCATCTCTTCTTCCCTTTGGGAAAGCTTAGGAGGATCCTTTTTTCCAGGTCTTCTTCTACCCAAAACAATCCGAGACATAGTCAGAGGCGGAGAATCCAGGCAGTTCAGAGCCTCGAAAAAGAGATGGAAGAGGGGAAAAGCTCCGCGCTCAAACAATCGCTAGTTTCAGCTTTCCGGGGGCCGGTGTTCATTAACAATACTCCACAGTTGCAAGGGCTACGAGAGTGCCCAGCATTCCCCCATCCTCAGTAATCCACGGTGTAGCCAATCATGCCCCATTTCTGCTAAGAAAGAAAAAAGGGGATGCCGCTCCATCAGCCAGAGCGCCGGGAAAGCAGCGGAAAATCAAACTGCTGCTCGTCCCTCCATTCATCTCCAAACTGGTGAGCCCTCACCGAGCGATCTCTCCCGGCGCGCACACGCACACACACTCAACACTCGCACACACACACACGCCGCCAGACAACAATCAGGCTGCTCCGGCAATCTCAGTGGTCTGACTATTGACAGTACTACCCGAGGATGTTTTCAGGGAGAATAGTGCACCCTTATGAAAGAAGTCGGAGGGGGGGGAATTAAAAAAATAATAACCATGCTTGCGAAGAGCAGGGCTATGCAAATCTGCAGTCTCCAAACAGCAAATCGCTGAAGCCTGGATGCAATGCAGAGGACGAGCCTATGTTAAAGAGGGAGGCTGAGTTCAGCTCCCACACGGTCGCGCTGCCTCTCCCCTGCCTTTCGGGAGCCGCGCTCCGCCAGAACACGGCTCGGGCGGTGCGGGGGACATGCACACGCCGCTCTTCCCCACCCGCACCCCTCCGCGCCGCGGAGTCAGCGGCACGACGGGAGCTTTTCCCCTCCTCTGATAGTTCGGATGTACCAGTGTCTTGAAAAACCACTTTCATCTTAAAGAAAGAGAACGATTTCGGGTCTTTTAACCGGCGTAAACTTCGCCCATCAGACGTTTCCCCCTGTTCGAGCATCGGCTTGGATTACGCGGTGATTACACACACGGCGCCTAACAAAGAGTTATGGGGTGGGGTATTTTTTTGTCCGGCGCTACTCAACTCCCGCACCTCGGCTGCCCACCGCAGACTCGGCCGCAAACTGGGCTGAAAAAAAAACGTTTCTGGGCCGAGCCCCCCCCCCTCGCCCAGCCGCAGGGCGGCGCCGGTAGCGCCCGCATCGCCCCCCGGGTGCGCTGCCCCGCCGCGGCGATCGCAGCACGCCGCGCACCCACGCCTGCTCCGAAAACAGCGGCGAGGGCTACTCTACTCCCCATCTCCTCCCCGCAGCCGAGGGTGGGAGATGTCACGTTTAAAAACGAGGGTCTGCACTGAAAAGGGAAAATGTTTCGCCCCCCGGCGGGGGCAGCCGGGGGAGGCGCAGCCGCTGCAGTACCGCACCTGGGCGCAGCAGGGTGCGTGAGCCGCCCCGCCCCGCTCTCCTCTCCCTCTTTGCCTCCCTCGCCTCCCTCCTTCCCTCCGCCGTTTCCAGCCTGCCGTAGATCTTGTGCCATGCCTTCAGCAGCATGAGATCATGGGTGCGGGGTGCGGATGCGTGAAAGGGAGAGGGCGAGCAGTGGGTGTGAGAATGGTGGGTTTTGTTTTGGTTTGGTGGGGGGTTTTTTATATACATTTCGCGTTAATTTAAACGAAAAGCGCTGCAATTCGCTGAGGCGCTCGCTTAATCCACAGGGATGCGAAGGGAAGTCACCACCCCTGCTCAGCTGCGTAGGCTCAGGAAGGAGAAAAGCATTTCGCCCTGGCTTCGCTCAGCCCGGGGCGGAGCGCTTCCCCCCGGCGAGGAGGAACGCCCTTTACGGCGGGGTTGTGCCGGGGACCGCACACGGCGGCGAAAGGACCCCAAAACCCCCAGAGCCGGGGCGAGGAAGCGGCAGCCCCAGCCCTGCCCCGGAGCGGTGCGTTTTGCACCGCCGCGCAGCCTCGCCGCTTACTCCCAAGTTTTGCAAAGAGGCCGAGATAAATTGTCACCAGACCTTAACGCAACGGTGAAAACACTCAAGGGAAAACAAAACAAAATAAACCGCCACAGGCTTAGCGCCCAAGCCCTTTCTGTGCGTCGTGGCACCGCAGGACGCCCGCAAGAGCGAGGGGGGCGGCGGTGCGGGGCGGTGCGGGGCAGGGGCTGTCCTCGACCGTCCCCGGCTTGCCGCAGGGAAAGGCAGCTTAGAAGGAACTCAGTGACTTTTCCAATCTGTCTCAGGAAGTCTGAGTGTCAAAGAAGCAAGAACCCCCCAATTTTCCAAACTATCAGCTTGCAACTGCCGTGTGCTGTCACCTCGTAAAAAATAAAATACAATAAATTCTCTAAGTTTCAGAGTTAGGAAAGATGGAAAAATGAAAGAAATCATACAGAAACATCAGCCTGGCTTTGCCAACTCTCCTAAAATTAAAGCCCCGATGTATATTTCCTGTTCATGCAAGTAACATGCGTTAGAAATTTTATCCATAAATACCACTAGGTTTTCTATCAATCTGACTCAGGAAACAAAATATTTCAGGCAGTCACTGTAACCAGTTTTTCAGTAAATTGTTCACACGTTGCTGCCGTTTTAGAAACATGCGGTTGTTAACTGACTGTTCTTAATGATTCTAGACATCCTACAGACGAGTAACTTAAAATTGTTATCGCTTCTCTGAAATGGGAAGCCGGTATTGCCAACCGTGTAACGATACAGTTGGCAACGCAACCATTCAGACACAATTTCGGTTGGCAAGTCCCGTCTAGACTAACTTCTGCTCGGCTCTTTCAAGGCCTCCATCAAGAGCTGCGTTCTGCTACCTCTTGGTGGGGGTTTCCCTGCTGGCGCCCAGCAAAGTGCGGCTGGCGCACCGTGGTTGCGCCCGTTAGGTTCCCGTTAGGTGTAACCTTGCAACAGAGGCTTTCCGCAGATCCCTTCCAGCCTGATCACAGTTTATTCGACTAGGATATGCCTTGGTGTGGATACAGTAGGACTGGGTGCAAGCGTTCTTCTTCCTCTGTGTTGCTGGGTCTGTTTGTATCTTGAGCATCTTAATCTAAATTCTTACTCCACCTGCTATCTACTGTGTCAGGGAGGCCTAAAGTGCTTAAATACCAAGGGCAAATGAATAAAATGTTTAGGTACTTCAAAGGTACTTCATTTAATATTTTACTGAAGATAAAATGGGTGTTTAAGTGCTCGACATTATTAAATGTGTACTATTTATGCAGTGCACACACGTAACTGCCACTAAGGTTTCTAGTTTAAATCTGCGTTTGGAGACTACTTAGAGAAGTTTTTTCATCAGATAGATTATAACGGGTCATTTTTAGGTGTTACATGACGACGTTAAACACTACTTAGGGACTGTTAAATGAATGGATTATTTTGCTGCTGCCTATCCAAACCAAGAGCTGAGGACACAAAGGCCAAGCTCCACAAAGCGATTTAGGTGCCTAACTCTAAGTACCCAGTTAAAATGTGAGTGGGGAGACAGACGCCTAAATAGGCACCCCCTTTCTGGATCTGGCAATGTGCTCAGCACCTTCTGTGTACTAGCTCTAGTAACGTTTGACATTTTCCTGGCTCTGCACTCTGAACCACGGAGAGAAACAGTAGTGGAACTACCCAAGATTCAGGGAGGGGAAAGGTGATCTAATGCAGTGCACCGGTGAGAAACAGGGAGAAGTAATTTGCAGAAAATATCATAAAAAGATTGAAAATGTAAAGAATAACAGGAAGGTGAAAAGGAAGGTGAAGAAGGCAGTGTGTATGAAAGCAAGTGAAAGGCAGATGGGGACAGGAAAGCAAAAGAAGGAAATTCCACAAAGTAAAATCTTCTCTTGCTCAGTTTTTTTGTGATAACAGCAAGCACTTCTTTCCAATTTGAAGGAAATCTTGATAGTCAGATAATTCTAGTCTTTTCATGTTTTATTTAAAAAGCTTAATTGGGTGTCTTAGCACTCAGAGTTAAGCTTTTTAATGAAAAGGAAAAGTTAAAAGCATCTGCAAGTAAACATTATGAAAACCAATGGTAAGCAGCATTTCTTATTTAAAATACTTTCTATTTTACCCCCTGCTGACTTAAGAGTATGAATCTTTGTTGGTTGAGGACTAGCTGAAGTTGAAATAATCTGGTTTTAATCCCCAAGGGCTCCCAACACAATCAACATTGGGCATCAGTCTGAAGGTTCACTCAAAGAAGGAAGAAGCGGTAAAAAAGAAGGCAATAAACAAGAGTTTTTGTAAACAAATAAATGTCCCATTGCAGGCATAGCAAATAAAATGTGAAAATAAACTACAGTGTTCACAAGGTAGTTTTTAGTATTTCAGAAACTTAGCTCAGTGAAGTTAATTTAATGGTTTTCTACTCACATTTAACACTTAACCTGCACAGGTCACATTGGTAGGAAATGTGACTTTTAATCAAGTTCTTTCCACCAAGTGAACTCTGTTAATACCAGTAGGTTCCTAAGTTTATGACCAAGAATATCCTTAGTTGTAGAAACATGTCTTTCCCTGGCTTCTTCTAATGCCATTATCCTATAAACACCAAATGGTCCTAAAGAAAATTTATACAAACAAACAACTTCCATGAGTATAATTTACATTACTTCCTTGGACAAAACCAGGTACTTCTTGCAGGTACAACCATGTCTCTCCACACCCTGATTCTTGTCAATACAGCTGCATCAGTTAAGATGAACAACTTCGGTGACACTAGCAAAACTTAAGTGCAGACCATGCCTTAGGCTAGTAGAAGTTGTCAGTTAAGTTCAGGGCTCCTTCAGGTTAAGTGCCGCCTTACCCTACCAGGCTTCCTCTGGCCACCGCTGCTCTCCAGAGATGAAATCCTAGACTTAGTGTTGCAACACCCACTCTTAAACTCCTGAAGCTCAAGTGCTGTTCAGCAAGCTGAGGTGGAAAAAACCCTCCACAAATATGTATCTGTATTACAGGGAATACTATTCAATGAACACTTTAACACACTTCCTGTGTTTTTCTAGTATAGCTTTTCTCCACTACTGGCTATGGAACCTCACTTCATTTGAAAACCTGTGGACGTGTTGTGATTGCAATTAAACAAGCCAGAATTTATGTTTATCCGTCCTGCAGACAGCAGCTTTGAGAAAAAAACATTCGAGCTAATGTTTCCACTTGCCTCTATAAACTCTGGTAAATTTAAGGACATATACACAGCATCCTCTAATACTAAAAATGTCTGATTTTCAGACATTTCAATGTCTGATAACATTGGAAGTGTTAATTTTCTTCTTTTAAACAGCTGAGGATGCTTCTTTCAAATACCAATGAATTGCAACATACTAAACCTAGGCCTGTCATCCATGAATAACTATGGCCAGTTTGTGTCCTAGCTCTACATAACTTAGGGCCTTTACTTTAGAAAGGAAACCAATAAACTATCATGTGAACTACTCAGAGACTTGGGAGGTAAAAAATATAATTCTAGGAGAGAAGGATGGAGTATTTGTGCAGTCATAAAATACACAGAAATTCAAATTTTTGGTGATCATGCAAAAAAAAGAGAGTTTACAATGGAAATATTTAGGCTGCTTTCTCTGTAGTGCAGCTGTTCTCTCTATATGTATAGTACAAAATAAATCCCAGTATAGTTAGTAAGTCTTTCTGTCCATAAATATGTCCATCCAAATAGGCTTAAAATAGGTTTCTTGACTCTGTGTGTATAAGGACAGAAATGTTTTCCTCTCTTATTCCTTCCTGTCAAAAGCAAGGTGATTTTTATTTTGCTTCATTTTATTGAAACCATGCACATAAGCCATATCCCTTCAATTTAGAATAGCAGGGGCTGGTTGGAGAACATTTTCCAGTGGGGAATTTTGACTCTGAAAGGAAGCTCCCTCTTTGTCTGAAATAGCCCTGGTTGATACATCAGTCTTCGGGGCACTTTGCCAAGTCCATCTACCGTTACTTGCGTTAGCCCCGGTTTGACCTGCCTCGAGGAGGATGGCTCATACTCCTCTGGGGGTTGTCTTTTGCTGGCTGCCAGTGCTGCAATGCCATTTAATTTTGTATTTTCTTTTCTTTTTTTTTTTTTTTTGTGTCTAACTTTGCACAAAAGGTGTTAACACTTTGGCTAGGTTGGCTAGGTTCCCCCTTTCATTCCAATATAAAGCCACAGGAATTAAGGCCAAATCCACATGTGTATACATGGAGGTATTTAAGAGATTTGTGGTCCTGTATCAAGCAGGGCAGGCCTGTACTCGTGTTCTCTCTGGACTACTGCATGAGCAGTTAATTCTATGGGCAATTAGACTGCTGCAGAACCTGCAAAAATCTCTCCGATTCCTACCAGTGCTGCCGCAGGAATTGGCACTGCATTGCCGCAGAAAAGAGATCCCTGACTACAGCTTAAATGCTGCTAATTTGAACTCCTCAGTAAATACTCCAGCTATGAACAACAACAACAAACCCCAAACAACAACAACACAAAAAAAACCCCCACAAAAATAGGTTGCAAATTAGTCATCAAGAAGTTTGAGGAGCTCAGTGACAAATGCCAGTAACAGAATTCGGCGCTGCGCTGCTTTGTATCCAGTACAAGCATGCAAAGTATGTGCAAAGCCTACCTGTTTATAAAGGCCTCCAGAAATAAGAAAAGCGTGTGTATGGGGTTGTTTGCAGCTCTTGTTACTGCTCACCATACACGATACCTGGGGCATTAAACACCATGTCAGGGCCAAGGCCAGACTAGACTCAAAGCGCAACGGCCCTAGAATGGGGAAATTGAGTTTAAAGACCTTGGAAGGCAAAGTTGGTTGCCTTTTTTTTGGTGGGAAGTCCAGTGGCAGCCAGGAGACCCCCAAATGATGTTTGTAGAGTGCCTAAAGTTAGTAACAGCCAGGAGTGCATTTTTCAAGCAGATTTTCCTGACGGGATTTGTAAGATAGCACCCATCATGATTCATGATTGTCATCCCACTCCCACCCCCCTCCTGGCGCTGATGGAGGAAAGGACGTAGAGTGGAGTTCCACCTCCTGCCTGCCCTGAACGCACTAGTCCTGTAACGGCGTTGGCAAAGGGGTAAGGTACAGCCCGCTGCCATTCTGTCCACTCTTCCAGTTCAGTACCTTGCTTCAGACTCCAGACAGCAGCAGTGCTACAAGTCAGCTGTAGCAATAACTGAATTTAAGTAAGAAGACGGCATTGACTTCTGGCATTCATAACTTTAAAATGTCCAAATACTTATTTAGCTTTAAGCTTCTTTCTTTCTGTCTCCCCGCATCCCCGAAAAAGTGTCACCATTGTGCAGAAGCCGTATTTGTTCCCACTGCCAAGCAAATTTTCTACAGCTGAGTTATGAACCTCTGAACATACAGGTTTAAAATGGAAATGCTGACATCTTAAATGTAGTGGCACAAATACTGCCACTACAATAATCCTTGTAATCTAATATATTAGCCCTAGGGGGATGGAGACTCAATTGCTGCTCTCAGACAGCCTTTCTGAGGCTCAATTCAAATTGCATAATTATTCTACATCCTTCAAGTTCTTTAAAATACATTTCAAATGCAGTATTGTACATTCCAAAATATTTGTTCTTCAGAGATTGATTTGACTCTTTTTTCCACTTTAAAGAGATATATATGACCTCAGAGGCACGTGAAAAATCATTAATCAAGTTTATACTGTGTAACACTCTTTTGTGTGTGAAAAACTTACTTTTTTCCAGATTCCCTCAGTTATGTTGCCAAGATGATTCCCCTAGAGAGCCATGTGTTTATCTTGACAGGTGTTAGTGAGACCTGTGGTGTCTCAGTGGAATTGTTACTGGTTGCTTTGAGGTACAGTAGAAAACATTAAGTCTGCAAACTAATGATCTTACCTTATTACATTCTGAATAAAATAAACCACAGAGTAAGTTGGATTAATCTACTAATGCCTTTCTAATGAAGTTTTTATTGGGCATATGGTGTGGTCTTGCTATTTTCCTCATACAGCTAGCACAAGCAAAAACTCAAAATAAAATCTACATGTATCTCTTCTGTTACATACCGGTGTCAAAAACTCGCTATCACAATTATTTTCAGATTGCTATTTTGCTAGCATAACCTTTGATTGTGATTAGCAAGACTAAATGAATTAAAAAAAATAAAAAGCAATCAGATTAAAAAAGAAACAGGAGTCACCACTGATAGGAGAAAAATACAACTTATACTGCTGTTGCTAGGGGAAAAATATAAACCGCTGCTGCTAACTTATAATTACTTTAAAATGCATTCTGCGACCTGTCCTGACAATGTCAGGGAAACATTAACTAAATATTGTAACTTCTGAAGTTAGATAATCATTCCTTACTTACAGTCCCTTAGAGTTTTCCAGCGCTGAGCTGTAACACGCTGTATTTTTGTAATGCATATTAGAAGCAATAAAACAATAGGTGCTTTTAACAAAAGAGAACGAGTTTTAAGTAAGGTGAAACAAGATACCACCATTTTCAGCCAGCTATGCCTTTTGCTTTTAATTGTCATTTTCTTTCTCTCTGTATATGCACAAGATCAGAACACAAGAAAAAACACCCCGTAGCAACATTCATCTTCTGGGAACACAGTGCTGAATTTAGGTATAAACCCATAATGGCACCTCAAAGAACAGCAATATCTCATATACTTCAGCTTTGATACACTATTTCAAATCCTTAATTTCCTTTTCTCAGTTTCCCACATAAAGTTTTGCTTTGCTTCCATATTTGCAAATGCCCATTTGAGATAAAAAGATCTTTTCACAGCTAAGCTCCCCCCTCCCTTTATTTATTTCAACAACAAATTAGCAGCTAAGTTTCTGTAGAGGATAAGAGAATAGACACAGTGAAAACAGAGTGAGAACATAGTTTTTCTTTCCTTCAGCACCAGCAGCCAGAAACAGTAGGAAAGCAATGGATCATGAAGAAAAGCAATTTCCTACTTCAGGGATTAAGCAATGCCCTCTTTTGTAATGTTAAATGAAAGTTCTAGTTAGTTTTTTTCAAGTAATACTGATTTTTTTTCCCCAATTTAAATAAATAGTCACTAGAGAAGCTCCAACAGGGTCCCAAACACATCACTTGCTAGCCAATCAGTAACACAGATAAAACCCTTTCTATTGTACTTCTTTGAGCAGGCTTATTGATAGGGCCAGAAAAATTAAGCTACTACAAAAGCCAAAGATAATTAACTTAGCGAGGGAGAATATCTGGCAATACATGCATCCTGTTCTTTTCCTAAGGACAAATATGGGGGATTGTAATATAGAAAATATACAGACTTTTGCTGAAGCATTCAAATAAAGACAGTTACCTACATTTTACTGCCACGGTACACATCTCTCATTCAGTGACACTGTAAAATTAACTACTTCTGTGATGATACATGGCCAGGCTGATGTCATATGTGATACATGTGATACAGGGCTATGAGAAGTGCCGTACCCGCATCTAAAACATTATCGTACACTTCCCTTGATAGAATGGAAAGGACGGAAGTTCTACATCTGCCTCTGCCACAGCTTTTCAAGTGCAACCTCGGGCAAATCACTACAAACCATTAGTTACTTAATAGCTAATTGACAAGCTAGGTCAATGCTATCAGTCACAAGCATTACACCCTTCGCAGCACCAACGCTGGAAGGTCTCAAAGACTTTCATCTTCAAGCGCTATTAAACAGTGCATTGCAGGATTAAGTCTTCTACATCTACAAGTTTGTATCTATAAAGCTCTAACAAGAACATTCAGCGTGGCATTAAAGCCCATATTGTGTTTAAAGCACTTTGAGATCGCTTCATGACAAAGGCCAATGTTTATAATAATTCTGGATGGATGGGTCTTCCTCAGTTTTTATACACAGATAAATGGGAATCCTGTAAATACTTATCAACTTTGCTTAATGGGACAACTTGTATGGGAAAGCATTATCACTGTAAAGAGACTTCGTTGGAACAAGCTCATTCTCCTTAGTATATATGCAAATAATAGCTGCAATTATCAAGATATTGGAAACAGAAAATAATTTAATTCATACCTGTGTTTTGTTTTTTAATGAATTCCTAGCTAAGACAAAGCACCTGCTATATAATTAAAACAAAGAGTCACAACCAACTTATCTTTCAAAACCAGGTTGTAACAGGAAAGAAAATGCAAGACTTCTCAGCTGCAACTTTACAGCTCTATCAAAACTTGCTTAATTTTACCTATTTATTTCAGTGCATAATAAAAGATGTACGCAGAGAAAAAATATACAATGCATACAGGTTTTCAAAGGCTTAGAAAGCTAGCAGTTTTCTTTTAACACCCTTGGATCTAATTTTGTTTCTAATATGTAAAATGAGAAGAATGGGGCCCTAAAAAGGATAACGGTCTGAGACCTGCTCTTTGAGTCTTTGCACATGCTGAAACTATCATAAATTTCAATAAAAAATACAGGTGCACTGCTGGCTATCTTTGGTTATGCAGTTCAGCATCACTGCCCAGAAAAGCTTAGGACTTAATACATACTGGGTTTTCGTTAGGAAGTTTTCAAAAACCACCGTATTGAACCACTAGCCCATAATAGCTCTTCCACATTTAACAGAATGTCAGTTCCTGGACCTATTTTTCTTTTGATGCACACAAAGTACTGCCAGTAATTTTAATCAGAATTATGCCACGCACTGGAGGAAGACAATCACATAATATTAATTATCATGTTTTTTCCATATCCCTGCCTCTCACAGAACTGTTGTTTTGTTAGCGGAGTTGGTACTGTATATGCTACTGATTTGTGGCTGCTTTGTTTAAAAAAAGCTTAGTAGTAGTGTAGTCCTTCTCATCCAGATATATCAGAGTGCTTTATACAGCAGTGAGAGAAGTGGAGCCGAGAAAAAACTTGCAGTGAGACTTTTGTTTCATTTGGTAACATGAAAAGGTCTCAAATTATTTGTAGTGAAAAATAGAGAAAACACATCATGAAAATTAAAGCATCACATTTTAAAAAACTATTTAATTTTTAGAATTATGTTCTCCATAATTTTTATTGTCTTGTTTTAAAAAAAAAGCACCTCTTCTTCATCACTATTTTTCAGCTGGGATTGAACGAATCTTCTCTCAAATACTTTCTTTTCAGAACTGCCTCTAAACCTAGAATCGGTTAATTCCTATAGCTCAAATCAGGGCACCTTACTCAATAAAACTCCTACTCTAAGTAATGCCCTGAAAGCCTTCACCTTATTTTCACTCGATTCCTACTCAAGGAACACAAAAGTACTGAAGGAAGATTAAATATTATGATATAAATTTTCAGTGCTTGGTACTAAGAACCTCAGTTTCCATATACTTCGCTCCTGTAAGCTAGCTTTAATGAAAATATAATTGTTCTACCCTAAATATTAATCACTGTTGCCAGTTTTAAACTTACAATAATAGTGATAAAGCTCAGTGTGAGACGTGGGCACACGACCTGCGTCAGGTCAAGTGGGAGGAAATAAACCCTCTGTGTCAAGCACCTAACAGAGGTACAGCCCGTCTTGTTGCAAAAAAGGGGGACATGCCTGCCTTCAATCACACAACCTAGCACAAAGCTTGGGATCAGGATCCCTGTTTCTTACTTTCCCACTGTAGCGGAAAGAAGCATTTGCACTTGCTTTGTGTGGGACAATGAGCAACCCTCATCTGGCTAAGAGTGAACTTCTACACTAGAATTACAATAACAGGAGAAGTTTATGAATTACAACTTCAGCAAGATTAACGGCTCATGTTGTCACATACTTTCAAGCTCTGATACACACGCTCTGGTTGAAAGCCACGAAGAGGGAGTTGAAGGACAGGTTGTTGGATGGTTTCAGCTGACATCCCACTGACCTGAACGGAATTTACACAAGCCAAAGATCTGGACACTACCTTAGTGTTAAAATATTCCAGCAAAATCGATATGAGCTATAAATTATTAGAAGCTATTTTTAATTCTCACTTACTTCACACTAATGATCAATTTATCATTAATGCAAAAAGAGATTTAGAGCAATGCTTATGCCATTAAAATAAATATCCATTAGATATACAGTATATCCCACAAGTGCATTTGCTTCTTGTGGAATTTCTCCAGAACACTGGATCTATATACGGTATAATATAATTATATGTAACTGGTAATGAGCTATTGAATTACACTGAGGGAAACAGCTTACAACCTTATAAACTTCTGAAGTAACTTCTCTAGTGAAGATGGGCTTCAATTATATGACTTACTATATGAAAAGGCTTTTTGGTATATAAAATGTACTGTTGCTAGTTTGCACTTCTTTCATTATTTTTCATCAAAGGAGATTTATAACATGTAAGCAGTACAGTAAAGGCTTTCTTCCAATAAAGAAGCTCAGAAATAAGCAGATTCACAAGGTTATTTTTCCAGAAGGAAACTTCTAGTTGTACATTTGAAGAAGTTTCCTTCTTCCTTTCCAGTACTGCTACAGTTCAGGGAAATGTTGGTTGTAAATAAGACTAGGAAATTTTCTGACCTAGGTGACTGTAACAAGGATTGAGAAAACCCAGAGCATTACCACAAACCTGTCCATTAATCTGCAATGCATGATTTCTCTCCTGATAAGAAAGAGTACCAAATTTTCCAGTGGTTGGTTCAGCACTCTGAAATTAGTAAATGTTGATCACTAATATCTTGTTGTGGTAAACAGCAAATGCATTTTTCTTCAAGATGAGGACTTTTTCCCATATCTTTTCAGTTGATCAATCTTCAATAAATCTTGATCATATTTATCTAACAGATATGTGGGAGGGTAAAATGATCTGTACTTCTTCTCTCTTTAGTTGCCTAGTTTTCGTGTGAGCCTGCATGCTCAAACATGGTACAGGGTGACATCGTGAGTCAGCATCTGCTCACAGCATATTGGAATGTACAAACACAAGTATAGCCTACAAAAATGTGATGTAATTCTTCCCTTCAGCTCAGCATTAATAAAGCCTCAGCAGGAATACCAAGTACAAATTTGGACATTGCACTCCAGGAAGACATGAGCCAATTGAGAGAAATATGAGAGCAACATGACCAGATTCTAGAGAACATGAGCTGCGATAAAGCTTGAAAGAATTAGGCTAGAGAGGAGACAACTGAGATGGAACATGATAATAGCCTTCAAATACATGAAAGGCAGTTTCAAAAGAATAAGGAAATAACCTGTTCTCAATAATAATGACGGAGAGGACAAAAAGACATGTGCTAAATTGCAGCAATTAAGATTCAGGGTAGATATTATGAAAACCTTCTCAACAGTAAGGACAGGGAAGTGCTATAAAAATCACCTAGAAGATGGTAGAGTCTTCACTGTTAGAAATATTTCAGAACAGCATAGACACAAGTCTTTCTAGAACTACTGAAATATAATTATCTTTTGGGGACTGGGATGATGTCCTGCAGTCCCCTTCATCTTCATATTTTTACGAATAGGACTCCTGCATGCAATCATTTGTGCTGGAAATTGTTAGACTGCAGAAATTAAAATATTCTCCTCTAGGCCTCCCCTTGCCCAGAGCTGGTGCAGAAATAAGTAGGAGTAAACTTCCTATCAACATCTACTTTTGCCCCTTATGTGATGTTACCAGAGATGACAGGTCTATTTGCCTGTTTGAAGCATTTCTTAGAAAACAAAAATGAGAATAACCAACCTTATCTAGGCCAATAGTAAACAAATGAATAGGAAAGCAAATATCACTTCACCTTAAATTCCTCTTCTGGATCACAAAACAAAACAGCTTCAAATGAATTCAAGAAAGAATAAAATGCATGAAGCACAAAGATTTTAGATGAGTAGAAAAGAAAGGAAGTTGCATCATCCACTTTTGGTTTTGGAAGAATATCCTGTGATATATGAACTTTTAGCTGACATTCACACGTATATATATACACGTGTTTGTGTGTATTTGCCAACTTTTAACACTGACAAACATTGTCATGATTAGACCGTATTTCCTAAGGCTGGACCATATTATTTACTATGACCTGTAACACGCATGAGATTCAAACACTGTCATGCTCCTGGGCTCAATGGGCTCAAGAGTATTCATTAAATAGTCTGTTCTCATGGAATTTAACCTTCGATCATCCTATTTAGGAAAACATCCTGTTTCAAACCTTTTTAATTCTCTACTGAATTACAGTATTTTATTGAATAGCATTCTCAACATAGTGCTCTAAATCATTTTTTTTTTCTCTGTAGCTTACACCTGAGAGGTTCAGATAGTTGGATACCGTGATGTCCTATTTGAACTTACATGCAGCCACTTATACGTACTAAACAAAGAAGCACCTAGTCAACAGATTTGGACAGCTCTGCATGCAACTTTCAAAAGTGAATTAAAACATGACTGAAATAACTTAGTTTAAAATTTCAAATTAAAGCTTGAGTAAAATTTGCTTGCAATAGCTATGAGGGAGAAAACTGTAGTCTCAACACAGGGGAGGGTTATGATCTATTGTTACTGGGTGTAGGAAGGAGGAGAAACTCCCTGTCCCTTCCTAAAGTTATGTCTCTCTAAATCTCCATCTGTTACATCTTTGACAAGCCTTCTAATACTCATCACTTCTTCTTTCTGTCCCTGGTAAGTTGCACTGATGTGAAGAGTGAGAGAAATCTCCAGAGCAAGTACCTGCTGCTTAAATCCCCATCTGGAGAAGACTTTGCTTGTTTGCTAGCATGTAAAGTATCTTAAGATTTGTCCCTCATTTATTAAATTCATTAGAGATCATCATGACTATTGAATTTCTTTTCAAAAGGACACTCTCTTGTCAGTAATTCCCCGTCCACTGTTCTTCAAAGAAACAGTTTCCTGAATCCCCACAACTTAAAAATAAACCTGTTGCAGCTCGCTCCTCCACCGCTGATAGCTGCATTTCCATTCAAAAAAAAATCTCAAAATATACTTCTCAAGCATGTGAGTCTTTCCTGACACTTTTTGCATTACCTTCCTGCTTCATAGTACTTTTCTGCAATTTTCTAAATGCAGATTTAAAAACAATTAATCTTGGTTCATGGTTCTATTTCAAATTCTTCATCAGGACAATGCATCTAGAAAATATAAAGCATCTAAATAATATAAGAATTGTGATTAAAAAAATTAGAACAGTTGGATAAAAATAAACCTCATCATTATCTAATCAAATTCACAGCTGCAATGTCATACCCATCAAATTCAAGAATCAGCATCACTAAAGGAATGTGAAAAACCTATCCAACAGGATGCCATCGCAAGATCTAGGAAATACTGAAGGGGTATTGAAGGGATGTACAGAAAGTAGAAGCTGATTGTGAAAAGAAACAGAGGACCCAGAAACCAAAATCCATAATATAATACAAAATAAAAGCTAGGAACATTTGACTTACCAGACTATATTTCTATCAATGGACTCAAGTGACTGCAGAATATGTGACATTAAAATCTGCTAATTCACAATTATTTATTCTCTTAATATACTTAGGAAATAGGTGTTTATTTTAATGCTGCTCTTCTTGAAAAGGAAAGTGAAGCTTTTTCCATCATGTTTCACAAAAGCTTCAGAACTGAAGTGTAATACATTTCAAACGGCAAGATCAAAGTCATCTTGTTCCACCCCAGAACACACAAAGTTAAAGAAATTAATTATTTTATTCTAGAAGTGTTCTGATCGTGATTTCTTATACATAGGAAGCTTGACTTTTTGCCAAGATGCATGAAAAAGTATACAGTTTCATTGATTCATAACTGTCCAATTATATATAATCTTTGCTTACTGCTCCTGAACAAGGACAATTTTTATGTAATTTTTTTCCTCCTGTTTTTCAGCAAACCAAGCATCACTTCTTTCAACAGAACATCATTATGGGTTGCTTTTTTCCCCAAATACATCTTCCAGTGGAAAAAAGTCAACACAAAACCAACCAACCAAGCAAACTATCTACCCTCCAAAAACAACAACAAAAAACCCCACAGCAGCACAACTAGGCTGCACTGCTTACCCTCCTATCAAAAAAAGGCTTCTCTGCCTTCCTGAGAATTCATCTAGCCTGCGTGGTGAACACTGGCTGCTGGGCAGATCACCACAGCTATAAAACAGAGCACAGGGAGACGAAATGAGAAGGACAAAGAGTGGTGGGGGGGGCGTGTACACACGCGCTCGCATGCGTGTGTGAGAGAGAAAAATTAAAAAGCTCTATATTTGGGTTTATGTTTCCTTTGCAACATCTCAGAAGTTCTCAGCAGTCCCCAAGAAAGCTTCTGCTCTTATACTTTCCTGATTAAGGCAATAAATATTGAAATAATCTCATATTCATGAGTAATTTACTAAATGAAAAAAAGCAGCCATTTTTAGAAAGACTTTCTCCAAATAAGCATGGAATACTTAGGATGGGTCAAATCTCCTTTACTAAATACATGCTTTATTGCAGCTTTCTGAAACATCTATAATATATTTTAAGCATCCAGACCTACTACCACATGATTAACACTATGAAATTGCATTTTCAGAACAGTCCACTAGGAATTACTTTTTTTTTTTAACTTTAGAATAGTTGACAGTTAACAATGCTGCTAGCAGATTTAAATTGTTGATAGGACCTGTAGTTGCATCAATCTGTTTCTCCTCTCCACCCTCCATTTTTAAGGTTTCCTAAGATTTGATTTCAGGAACCTCTCACTTACTCATTTACAGCAATGTGAAGTAGTATAAATCACACAATTTTCTGTATACTGATATAATTTCATAATCCTCCATAAAGAATGACATGTATACTTTTGTAAGGTATGGTGCCTGAATTACATCTTTATGTTCTTCAGTGGTGTAATATTTCCTTGAATTTTAAGTGGTTTTAATTATTTCCTATTGCTATACTGCTTTTTGCCATACAAACCCTAACTAATAAAGTTTACTTATCCTACAAGTGAAAATATAATTATGTCCATTTTCAGCTAGATGGAAATGCAGTCTAAATTAAACGAGGGCAAGAGGAAGTTACAATTTCCAGATTACAAGATTAAAAATAGGAGCTCAGGTCACAGAGTAAGAATTTCAGGAATGAAGACTAAAATATACTTAGGCAAATGCTCAGTTGATGCAAATCAACATACATACACTGATTTCAACACAGCAGTAACAGTTTATATGTGAGGAGCCACTGGTTGGTAAATTAACAAAGTACAAGCATAAAGCCCATTTTGGTTAGTATTAAGCAAATCTTTGCATTATACTGAAGATAGGCAAATGCAGAAAATATTTAAGCCAAATGCTTGCCATAATCTAACTTTATCTAATCCTAATATCATGCAGACAACATCCCAAAGAGAAAGGTTCTGGATTTGCAGACTAATACAATGTCATTTGAATTGAAAGGCAGACAGTCATGCCATGAAAAAATACCTATTTGTAAGACAATAGAAACCGAACTGTGATTCAACAGCCTGGGAGCAGCATGACCAGGCTATCTTTCAGCAACAATCTATCCAAGTTTCTCTTCCTCCCTTCTTTTTTTTTCCCCTTTAGAGATTTCCTGCTTATTTGCTATACAGTCTGCAAGCCTAACTGCAGCAACTTAATTAATGAAAGGGGTTTTTTTGTTTATTTAAGATTTTTTTTTTGTTTTTGTTTTTGTTTGTTGTTGGTTTTTTTAGTTTTCTTTTAATCTGGAATTTAGAGGGCCAAGAACAGAAACATATCCAAGGACACTCAGGAAGTGCTTCGAAGGGCATGGTGGTTCCATTCATGCTTATAGGCTTACTTTCACTGGCCACAGAAATCAAGGCACAGGCAGGACTGGTGCACCCCAAGGGGTCAGGATGGGAGATCTCATCTTGAGAGAGAGATGATCTCATCCAGAGATGGGAATTGCTCCCAAGTTCACTACTTGGATGCAATCTGAATTACAGGGAGTCCCACTGTTACTCACGCAGTGGTGTTGTTTTTCATGTTCTTATTTTTATGTTCAATGCCCTAAGTTAAAAGTTTCTCTTTGACTCTATATTCAAATTAACTCTGAAAATGTAGTGGGGTGAAACGCAACTAGAACAGACAAGAATCCTCTGGGCTTAGCCAAAACAACAGGAAAGCATTCTACTTTTCATTTGGAAATGAAAAATCAACCCAAGATGCTTGACAGGTTTACAAATCATAACAAACCATTTGGGGATTACAGCCTTAAATTTACATTTGAATATGAAGCCCCTCTGAAAGGCAAGTGACTGGTGCTTACAAATTGTGTTAAGAAACTTTCTAATAGACACATTTGATATTTTATTATCATGGAGCAATCTGACTATAAATTGTTGTAGACTATTAAGGAGTTGGAGTTCCATGATAATGCGGTCACAATCACAGATTAACTAACTGTTGGTCTTTGTTCTGTAAAGCTGTGACTGAATTCAGCAGTGTCACTCCATTAGCAAAGCGGTGCTCTCCTCCCCTGCCACATGAAACACGAAGTATTGGGAATAAGTTCTGAAGGATTGCACAGGGAACAAAAATAACTATCCAGTTCTGCTTTCCATCACCTCCACGTGATAGCAGTTTGTGTGTGCGAGAGACCCAACAGAAGCGTGCCAGCCAGCAAAGAGGGAGGGAAAAGAAATTCGGCAGCACTTCTCAGCTGGGTTTTGGTGGAAGGGATAGTGATGGGCATTCCCATTTGATGTCTTTCAATGCTTTGCACAACTTTTGAGTAGAGATGATTCAGGCTGGAGTCGTCATTTGAAGCCTAGTAGGTCTCATTTATCCTTTAAGAACATCTGTACTCAAAAATTATGTTCCTGATTCATTCCATTAGGCTATTTTCACAAATGCTTTCTTGTGATGTTTTTGAAAAATGAGGAGCTTTCCTTTGCCAAGTAAGATCTGCTCATTTGCCATACAGTTCTACTGCCTTTCCTGTACACGCGCGCGCTCTCAGACTAATTCTCACACAGAACCAGCGATACTAGTGCTGATGATAATGACACTGGCCAACATGCATACAAAATTAAGCTAGAATGTGCTCCATAATGGCTAGCATTTAGTACCGGCATCTTGGTTATTCCTCTCAAAAGGAAGTAGATAAATCTTTCCTCCCCTCTCCTTAATTACCCTTCTGTTTTCGACTGTAAGTAAATGCAGCTTACGTATATAAAAAATAGCAGAAGTGAAGGTGAGGTTCACCTACAATTCAGTTAGTGGTGCTGAAGGCTAAAATTATATAAAGAGCATGAACAAATAATAAACAACTGAAGAGCACAGTCCTAAAAAGCTCTCTTTAAAGGCCATATATTATTTTTCTAATGGCGTTTTTCAAAGCAGACCTGTTAATCTTCATGGTATTTTAAAATCTTTAAATAACTGCAAACCAGTCAAAAACATTACGAATTCCAAGAAGGTTTTGAAATAAGGAATCAGTAAGTTTGACTGTAAAATATTTTAGCAAATATTAACTGTGAACAATAAATATAAAACAAACCACGGTATTGAGGGATTTGTAATGAATATAGGCAATGAATATTAAATAGTTAATAATTTCTTATGTTTGTATTCATTTTTAAAGGTAATAAGTATTTCTCTTGATTTCCACTCCCTCCAACTCAGGCACACACAAACACAAACAGATTTTAACCAGTCACTTCAGAGAGATGGTACTGAATAGACCACTCTGGAAAACTTGACAGACAATAGATACACAGGCAAGTGCTTAAGAAGGCAAAACAATGGGTCAAGTGTAACCTTCAGCTATGTGAATTAGGATTTCAAGATTGAGTGTGATTTGTTTTAGAGCAACAATAAAAGCCATATCACTGGTGTTGAAAGGAAAATATACTGAAGACTACTTTTATCTGTCTACACTGCAAGATACCAAAACACAAATTGCACAAATTGATTCAGTCTGCGTCGGGGAGGTGAAATGCAACGGCATCCTTTTATCAGCTAACCAACCTGTAATAACCTTGAGAGGAATTACCTGAGAAAGGATGAGGGCTGCTACAGCCGCCTTCTTTTACATTTTCTCCACAGGCAGATGTTTAGGCGCTGTGAAGTCCCAGTTTGACTATGTGAGCACCCCGCTAATCAGGCCAGCTCCGAGTATTCCGGCTATCTGTGAGAAGGACTATCACAAACCATCTCTGAGCAGAAGTACCCCCCTTTGAAGCAGCCTCTGCAGCCATATGGAAGATAGGGCTATTTTCTGTCACTGCAAATAGAACTGAACAAATAATTCACTTGCTGGCTTTTTTCCAAAGTCAAAAGAAATGGTTGTTGCGGTTTATCGAAAACATTTTTTTCTAGACAAATGAAAACAGTATTTTGTGATAGTAGGATTTGTTGTACTTCAAAGGTTTTAAAAACAGTGCTTCAGAAATAAGGTTTTTAAAAGCTTTGTTTTAAAAAATAAATATCACATTATTTTAGCTGATGCAATTTAAACTCATTTACACAAACTAATGAATTGTGTCAGCTGAGAGGAACTCTGACCCCTCTTTTCATCTAACAGACTTTCCAGTGTTTAGGAGCACCAGGTGTAGATTCTGGACTTTACTTAGCCTACTGGATTTCTGCAGAGTAGGTTGGGCCTTTAATGGTTCAGATTTGCTTGTGAACATTTGTTCCTTTATTGACTTTGATGATATAACCATCCACACTGATTGTGGATATAATTGTAGGTAAGCATGGTGTTTGACTATCTGTTGCAGTATCTATAAAAAGATTTGTTCCTGTATAATACATTTAAATTCCAATTATTAAAGAACTAAGAACATGCCTGCAAAGGAATTTCTATGGGTTTAAAACCTGTTCCCTCTGCTCATATAAACAGACTTACTACTTTGAAAGTGGCTTGCATACTGCACATTTTGTGGTTGTTGCATAGTATATGTAATATTTCAGTGTATGTGACATTGCTCTCCTTCTCTCCCCCTGCTTTATATGTTCGTATCTAATTTTATCTTTTTCCCTCTTGGTTTGAATATATGCTGCTGATGATACTGCATATATTACAATGTAAAACAATGATGACCATAAGTTCAGAATAGAGAACTAGATAAATAAGGTGGGTTGTAAAACTATGAAACACCCCCCCCCCTTACTGCTTTTGATTTTATTTCTGTAAACAAACCAGAAAATTACTAAGGGAGTAGAAAGAAAAGATCAAAGCAAGAAGATAACTGTATTATTCTTCTGCATAAAAATAGTACTAGTCAACACACACTGTGGTAAAATCCACCCACAATTAAGCACTAAAACACTACAGGAAGCAGAGCTATCAAGACTTATATCACTAAACCTTTAGAAAACATGAGTATTTTTGCCATCACATGTCTTTGTTTCGCATTAACTATTGTGGAATTTCCTTTGCATTCATGAAGGATAAGAGAAGACAGTAATTTTAAAACCTGGTAAAAGTACATTAAACTTGCATCAAATGTTGTTGTAGCCTACCTGAATTGATTCCATTCACACACAAATCCATGCTAGTCACCACCAAACTATTTTTATTATTTATTTTTTTAATATTAGGTAGTGTATTTTTAAATAAGGATTCCTTAATTGTAACACCCAAAGTTGAAAGAACTAGTGATTAAATAGCTTATCTCAGCATGTGAGCTGGTACTTTCCCTTTTCTGTTTTTCATCAGAATCATCTTTCAGTAGTAACTTGGAATAAGGCAATGACAGAAAGTTTGAAAGCTTGTGAAAACTTATGATAGTAGCAAACAAGACTACAGATGCAAGCAAAGAAACACAGAAAAACCTGGGACATACCAGAATACATCAGAGAGCCTTCAGGATAGGGGCAAGATAGAGAATTAGAACTGATTAATGCAAAGTGCACTGAAGGGATCTGAAACAGTGTCTCCTCAGATAGCTTAACTTGCTCTTGAAGTCTAAAATATTCCTTGACATTCCTTGAGTTTCTCCACAGAAGTATCTAGTGTAATTAAGATGTGAGTTCCGGATCCTGAGCTTTGGTTTCCTGGCGATATTGGTTAGCATCTAAGACCAGAGGCTTAGTGCTCCCTATAGAGCTGTTCATAAAAGACCAGGATTCAAGCTCTGAGCAGAACTATCTACTAAACGGAATGTAGTGGTGTGAAACTCTGTCCCAGAAATCAAACTTATGTTAAAAAAAACAAAACACCACCACCAACTGCTTATCACCCATTCCCTTAGAAAACCTGATCAAACTATTACTTGTTTTTCAGATTAGAGGCATTCCCACACCATAACAATTATCTTCAGTCTTTGTTTTGATTTGGAAACTGTTTTCTCCTTATAAACCTATTCAAACTTAAAAATATGAAGACTTTTTTTTCCTCTTAAAAAATACTCTTAATCTGATGACTATCAGTAATTTGCAAGCCATTTTCCCAACCCTGTCATGTAAATATGCCGAGAGTTACTGAAGGAACTGGAAGCCACTCTCATATTCCTCTCAACATTGGTGACTTTATTCCTTCTGACAGTATACAGCAAGTGACAGTCAAGAATGCAATATAAAAATAAAGCAGGTAGCAAGGCTCAGGAAGAATAGTATATTTTTATAGGCATAGAAGAAATGTGAAATCAGACTCATTGCTTGAAGGTATTTGAAAGCTGATGGTGTATAATGGTAAAGGAGATAATCTACTCAGCAGAAGCAGCACTTAGCTGGCTAGCCTTAGTATTGCTTAATGCATGTGGGAAAATGTTCTGCTGTGCAGAAGCCTAAAAAAAGAGATAAAATTGCATGGACAAGTTGAAAATTTAGTATGCTTAAAAATAGAAATCAAGTTTGGGTGGCATATGGCGTATCCATGTAGAAGGCAAGGCCACTGAAAGGTGCATTTGGGAAACTTCAAACCTTGGTGGATCTCTCAGTAATAGCAAAAAATATTAGAAGAGAAATTATTTGGGGTCTGTATAACTAAGATTAGAAGATAATATCAAGAATATTAAAAAAAGATAATTTCATCTGCACACCATCAGAATATCTTAAGAGGTCCAGGCCAACTCAGTGCAAAAAACATGGAAAATATATTTCAGAGCTAAGTTGTCAAAATTAATGACACAGTATTTTCTGGGTGATTTCCAGTGCTTATTTAAGTTGCTTCTGATCTGAATACTCATAAGAAATAACCTGGGTTACCCTTGGAACTTTGACAGTTTGGCAACCAGAGCCTGAAAAATGGGAAAGCTAAGTCTGTTAAGTTAAAAAAAAAAATCCAATGTTTTCTTTTAGGGTTTGTCACTTTGCATGAACTTAGGAAATGATGGTTAGTTGAATTATAAATTGCTGAATCTTGATTTTGAAAATGAAGCTTCCAAATGGAGCTTCAAAGGAATCTGGCAGACCCCATAACTCAGAAAGAAGCTAGAGTAATTGTAAAATTTGTAAAATGGCACATTTTCTCTACTGTTTAATTGATCGCATTGTACTAATCACAACCCTTCTGTGCAATTGAGAGATGGAGAGCCAAAGAAACTCCTTCATTTGGTAATAGAGTTGTTATTATAATTTAAAAAAAAATCACTGAGCAATTGACTTACTCTTTTTACATGTAAACGTCTCTGCAAATTAATTTCTGCTTCTACTTAATGAAGCAGGTTATTAAACTTGTTTATCAATTTATCAAACAGTTGTCATCTTTGATAATCTTAGAGGTGTTTCTTTTTCAAGTTATAATCTGTATGTCACTGATAAACCAATTACAGATTTCAGAACTCAAATGATAATAAGAAGTGCATAATGAGTGGTAATAATTTAAAAATTCAGACTTTTTTAAATAGCGCTAAAGATTAGGGCAAAACTATATACATTTCAAAATAACAGTGCTAATCATACATGTCACCTTACTGCCATAACCCTTCTGTAAAGGAATAGACAAACTGGCTATTTAGAGGCACTAAAGACGTTAAAAAACCCACAAACCCAACTAGTTCACCAAAGAAGTTTTTTATGGAGATTTGTGATCAGCCTTAGTAGCACTTGCTGGCAGAAGGTCTAGCCTCTATGAAGATGAAAACCCATTTATGCAAAAGTGTCAAAATGAACTTGGGTTTCAAGCTGGATGAGGGAGAAAGAATACTAACTGTGATTACTGACAAAGGTTTCCTACAACAAGACAATTGCTGAAAAATAACCATGTTTAGGCAGGGTTGATCACAGCATTTAAGCAGAGAATAAACAACTGGTGTGCTTAAAAGATTCAACCAGAGGAAAGAAAGCATGCATAGAATAAGGACAGTATTAAAGACTAGAACAGCAAACTCACTACTCTTTTGACCTAGATCCTCCTTCTTTGTTTAATTTCCCCATTTCTGCCTTAATTTTTTCCTTTCCAAGTGGCTTCCACATCCAGCTATCTGAGCAGCTGTCTTCCAGATGCTACATATACCTGTTTTCTTACTGTAAATCAGCCAGTGTTGTGGAACTGGCCTTATTTTGACTAGCATTTCATCCTCACAAAGTCCCCTAACACAGGCAAGTCTGTCTAACAAAATTATTGCTAGGAAGCTGTTTGTCCAAACCTCTCTAATTCACCCATGTTTATGGTTTATTTGGTTGTTCCCCCTGCCCCGGCCCTCCTGTGTTTTCACTGCTGATGGGGTACTATTACTGGGCCAGGGCACCGAACCATGAGAAACTCAATGCAGACAAAGCTTGAAAAACCCACGCAGTTTAATTTAATACTCATCACTGCGTAATATATTATGTATGCAGATGGGTTTGCACCGACTGATGTATAAAGAGCGACATGCATGGATCTGGAGCTTACTAGGCACAGAGTTCCTAGGCAAGGGATGTTATGCCTCTGCTCAAGTCAGCAACAGTATGGGCTGCACTGATTAGCCTGGGTACCACTCACAGAAAAGTAGAATCTCTTGGTTTGTCCCCCAGGAAGTAGGAAGCACTTTTTTCTAGTTTAGTAGAGAAACATCTAAAGGCAACTAACTTTGGTAAATTTGGTCTGATACAAAGCGACTATGGAAACAGGTCTTCATCAAGTTCCTACTATAATTGACTTCTTTCAAAAAGATCTAGACTACTGCTGTAGTTTTCAAACTCAAGTTAATACAGGGACCTCTCTGAATCCTTCCAAGCTGGCTAAAGTATGACTAAATTTAAGGTGTAATGCTAATTCTGAAAGTTTTCAATGCCAACATAATGCTTTCTCTACTGAGGGATATGGTACCTTACCTCAAACAAGGTCAAAATACTTTTAAAAAAATTGCTGCTTAAATCATTTAATGTGACATAACACTGGCACAGCTTAAGACCTTTTAAAACCTGAGCTAACTGCATTTTATTCAAGCATTGAGAGTAGATTTTAATCTAGCATATTACATTAAGAACATATCTTCTCTGCCACAAAAAGGTGTTATTTACAGATAAATAGCTAATATGATATTGTAGCTTCCTTGTGAAAATTGGTGAAGAAAAAGGTAAAACTATCTCATCTTGTCTTCTAAAAGGCTTTCCATTAAGGTATGTTAAACTAGAAGTCTCCTTGTAAAAGACATATCATTTTTAATAATGAGGACACAATGTAAGGCTGCATCCACAGAAAGACTACCATGCATTTGATAAAATATATGATAACATATGGCAAACTAACATATGGTAAAGGCTGACTGTGAACATGAAAGCTACAGTTTCCACTCATGTTATCAGCCCAGGGTGGAAAAGAAAAAAAAAAAATCCTCCTCCCTTGCATTTTAGATATTTTGATAAAATTATCTTCTTGCAACAACTCTAACATTCTTTTTCTTTAATCTGTATTTTTTCCACAGTTGTAAATAAAGAGGAAAGTCTTTTGCTATTGTAAAAAACAAAAGCAGCTTGGCAGTATGAACCACATGGGATCGTGCTAAGAGTATCCAACATTAGAAATGGAACTTAGGCTTTACTGAAGCATACGACAATGAGAATAGGTGGGAAAATATGAGATGGTTGATAACCATGATCAGAAATGCTTAAGCAAGTGCACTGAAACTGGCGGTCTTGGTTGGATACGAGACGAGAATTTGGCTCAAAGTACCCTTGATATTTACTTTAAAAATAAAGAACATCTGCGAAAACTGAGAGAAGGAAAACATTTTTGATCTTTTATATTTAAACATTTGAGTAATAAAATCCCACTTTAAGAACATAAAAAATGTCACATATGCAGTATAAATGTATATATCTGAAAAGGAAGAACTGATGCAACTATAGCTATTATTTCCCTATTTTGTCTTCAATGCACATTATCTGTATCGCTGTAAGACAGCAGACAACTGAATTTTCCAGTTTCCTCAAACAGGCAGTTGAAAAGTTTGAGGTGTATTTACTCTTAAGAGCTTCAGACTGAAATTTAATCTCAAAATTACACCGTATACAATTATATTTGTATAGGATTAAGTGTCTTATTTACACATTTTGCATGCTATTCAAAACCAGCATTTTATCCCTTCACTGCATGTGAACTACTGACTATATTAACACTGATAATTGGCAATGATCCTATATGGACTAAGGTATGCAAAGGACTGTATATAACCAACATTTACAGTTTCTATTTTTCTAGGCATAGCTGCAGTTAATATCCAGTCAAGCACTGTAACTGTATACAGAGTGTATCTAATAGTCTTCAGATCCAGATTTTTTTGCTATGTTGCATCTGAATGGGACTCTTGCATTGGCTAAGGTTTACCTCATTACTTCCAACTGACATAAAACTGTTTACTAATCTTACATTATTTGGAGTCTCGATTTCAATGCAGCCTTTATCACTGATTTAGACAGCATGAGATACTTCAGTTCCTGCCTACACTAAAGCTCATGGCCACTGTGCTTTGGATATTACCGCAGCACTGAGCAAGCATGACATCCTTATTGTTTTCTACTGCGAATGCCTGTCTGGTAATGACAGTTAACTACAGAGCGTGTGCAGGTTTTAACATGAAGCCACTCAAGTATTCTATCTTTCAGAAAGAGCAGAAAAAAAAATATCGTACTCTCTCGTCTTGTCAGTACACACACTTTATTTAGAGGATTGCTCAATTAATAAGCGAGGAAAGGTTGTCCGGAGTCTGTTCACTCAAGTGTACCCAAAAGCTGTGATTAGGTGAGAGACCTGTTTCAGATCTCTATTGTAGCTGATCTACTGTGAGATCCTGAAGCAATTTTTTCCACATCCCAAAGGAGTGGCCTACATACCAACCTGTGAGGTGTTTCACAATGGAGCTGCTGAAGCTGTTTCACTACATATGAGTAATTCAATATTCATAGGAGAAGGGACAAAGGATTTGGATGTCCCATGTGAATGAATGCTTCAATTATCCAACTATAGTAATTCCTCTTTTATTTCTCCTTCCCTCACCCCAGGAATATGGAACTACTCGGACAACATGGAATAATTTCAACAGAGAGTTTTACCAAGACTACCCAGTAGTCAGACAACTGAAACACCCTCCTGGTATGTGGAAGACCACGGTTAAGTCCTGCTTCAAACAAGACTGAGATAATATTCAAACTTGGTCTAGCGGATATAATACAGAGAGGTAGATCTGCTTTCCCACACAAACTTTTCATTCTCAGCTACCTTTGATTGGGCCCTGCATGTGAGAGATGCAGGGAATACTCACTGTGGGAATTTGGCCAGGGCATAAGCTGCACATCTTAAAAGCTCTGCAGTGAAGGAAGAAGTTACACAGCAATCACTGTTTCAACAGACACAAGCTCACTGCCAAAACCAACAGATACTTTTCACATATGGTTGGGGGAAAGAAGAGCCTAGAGGAACAGATGGAAAGTTTACCTGAAGAGCACACCAAAGACAGGCAAACCGAGTCAAGTACGGTCTTTTGTCCTAAACCTGTGAAAGCTCATGCAACTTAAGAGTGCAGAGAGTAAGAATAAACTCCACGTTCTGAGTCTGTGGATCCCTCTGCAAGATCCAGGTGCACGACTATGTTTCGTTAGAGAAACAAGACTGCTAACCTAAAGACCGTACTCCATGCAGTGTTATAGTTGTGGGCTCACTGTGGAACTGTTCCACTGCTTTTCCTTTGGCTACCCAGATTAATGACAGCATTGGTTAAACATGTGAAACCTAGAAATTCTAAAACCCCAATTTTATCTACTGCATACACATGTTACAAAAGTACATTAAAAAGTATTCTTTTATTTTATATAGGAATCCTAGAAACCTTCAGTGTCTGTAGAGGCTCAGGAGAGTCTCGTGGAAATCGCATCCATCCAAGGTGAGGAGCGTGATGGATGCTCATAGGTTTGAGGTTTTAACTGCTTTCTAAGCAAAAACTGCAGGACAGAAACAGCACTCTTTTGGTACAATTTGCAAAATTAATATACGAGATCTGCGGTAGTTAAGACTTCTTTAATGCCTTTCATCTGTTCTCTTTCATGACAATGGAATTGTCTGCACAATAGAATAAAGAAATGAAGATATCCCAGGAGGAAACTACTGAATGACAGTAGCTAATTGAGCTAAACTCTTTTTTTTCACTCACTTTTCCAAATTCCCAGCTGTTAAGCCTTTTTTTCAAAGGAAAACATACTTTTCACCTTATGGGTTTTACTTTTATTATAATAAAAAAAAGTTAAATGCATACAAGTTTCTACGTTGTTTAAATGGAGAAGTTTTCTATAGGAAGTAGTAAAGCAGAAAAATGCAAGAGTGCGGTCAGAGAAGGAAATCTGAGAACTGGCATGGAGGGGGTATTACTGGATGCAGTAATACCAACAGTGCCCTCGGGCCAGCGTGGCTCCTGACTCGTCCTGCAGTACCAATTGCAAAGCTCAGCTCAAGGTGGCAAATGCTGCGCACCTTTGTGAACCCTTTACCGCATGCACCATTGCTGCCTGCGCATTCATTGACACCTGGACTTAGGCCTGAGGCTGGACCTTTCGTCTTGAATTTTGCAAATTTTGTACTTTTTCACCCCGTATTTTCCACAAATTTCTAACCGTCTTTCAAGCTAGACAATACAGTCTTAAATAAAGGAGCTATCTAAAGCAAGGCTAAGGCGCTGAAGACTGAGCTGCACGGAAGGTGTGAGAGCTGCAGTTCTCCACGGAGCTACAGCATCATAAAGCCTGAAAATACTGTCAGATTTTAGCTTTTAGGAAAGGGTTTGCATAGTTTGCTTTTTCTTTCTCTCCCACTACATGAAACAGAAAATACTAAAGCAAAAAGCAGATGTACGGACAGTCTCTCATATTCTGTGAAGCTTTACCTGAGCTACTGTGCCCCGGTTTTATTATAATTTAATTTAATCCAGAAACCACTGTATTATTTGAAATTATTCCTCTCCAAAACTTTTACCCTCTTCTTACGCTTTCAGATAATAAATCTTCTTCTAGTTGTAACAAGTGAAAATGTATGTAGCTAGGATTTATTCCTGCATAACAAACAAACAGCTCTAGTGTTCACTATTGTTACCTCCTGAAATTCTCACAGTTTTCAAAAGCTTTTTAGTAAATTCTCACCAAAAAATTAGCAGCATATCATAAGATTTAGATGTGATAATGCCATGGTTCTCTAGCACATTATCTTCCTCTAGCTGACATAGTTTATCTAATTTGTACATCCTTAAATTCAAGAAGGTTTTAAAAAACAAAGTTTATGGGTCAACTTTTTACTTTTTATTTTCTGTACTTTTGCTGTCTTCATCACAATCTTTTGTTCTGTGCAAGTAAAGAAAAAAAAAATAAGAAAGGAAAGTCCCTCTGGCCATTCAGATTATTACACAATATATAGTTAGATATGATTTGCCCTTCTAGCAGTATTACAACCCTGGAAGATATGAGGTCACTATTTAAAAAGAAGGAAAGGAACAGAAAAGGATGAAGACTGCTGGGAACAGTCACAAAAGTGGCAAAGTTCTGGAATGATCGTAACAGTGATGAAAAGAAGTCAATGATCTAGCATAATACCAGAAACTATTGGTGTTTTGTTAATCATTCACTATGGCACTGACATTACTGAGCGTTATATCCAACTTCTACATTGGTACTAAATAATAAATATTTATTTATATACGTGTGTACATATATGATTCAATGTAGCTCACATTTTGTCCTTTATGTTGTACAAAACTAAATGCTATAAACATTTTTTTAATGAGGAGGGTTTTTTTCCCAAAAAACTCGGGAGTTTTTTTCCAAAACTCACCCAAGACTACATCTTAGTAGCAAGATTTAGACCTAGTTTCCAGTCATGTTCTTATTAGCGTCTTGTAATTAAGACCTACTGTGTTAAACTCACCCTTACTTCTGTGGGAAATACTGGGCATTAATTTGCACACAGACAAAACTCTCACTGAAATAAAACATGCCAGGTATTCCCGGTTTGTGCCAGGCAGCTCATCAGGTTTTTTTCCTCCTATACCCCATCGAACACTATTTTCAAGCTCTACAAACCTAGCCTTGCTGATAAAGTCAACTCCCTATTATATTAACTTCCATGCACACTTTTCTTCAAAAATAACAGGAACTTCGTTTTAGGTCCAAAGGTTTAGGGAATGTTAGGCAGAAGCCCAACTCTGGAAAACCTACCTACTAGCACACTGATATCTGAAAGAGCAACTAAAACAGAGAACTCGGAAGAATAGTACAAATGTTACCCTTAGAGATGCAAGTACATAATTCACATACACTTACCCAAACGCTAGCTCTGATTTTGGTACACTACCTTCTCCACACAAATCTTAGGAAAGAATCCTAACCAAATTCAATTTTTATTGCCTATTTTGTTTTCAGTGTCTTTATCAAAATGCAGGGAGAAACCAAGCTTCTGCCTGAAATAAATACATTAGAATACTGATCACTGTCTGCATCGAGTTGTGTTACATTCGAAGTAATGAGGTAACCCTTTGCAGGCTTCCCATCATAGCCTCCTCTTTATGAACTGGCTTCGTCCATTTAAAAGGCTGAAAAAACCCTCAGCAAATAGGTTTGGTTGATTATCATAATATCACCTACTAGTGCTATTATATTGCATCAGCATTTACATTATAAACTTCTATTTTAGGTGCTGGGTTTCTAAACTGTGAAAAAAAGGCTCTAAACAGAAAGTTGATATTCAATAGTGAGTAATTTTTGCATACATTTAGAATGAGTAGTGCATTCATTTTTAGTACAATGGAGAAAAATGGTATTTAGTTCCCAGTTCAAGCCACATTACTGAATAAAAGCAACTTAACAAAGAATTTATTTCCCTATTTGTTTTTCCTCTAAGAAGTAGAACTAGGGTGACGCAAGCAAAACAGTACACAGTTCACTTTGCATGTTGGACCCTTTTCTCACATCCAGGGTGTCTTTTTAAGTCCATCTCTGGGCTGCTTGCACAGGCATGGCTCTGTACATATTGCTAGCAAAGTTCCTTACTCCAATGAACATGATACAATGACTATAGAATTTTGATGCAACAGATAAGTCCTGCAATATAAATAAATTTTTAAAAATTAATTCTTTAATATTTCTGAGACTATGAAAATGAAATGGCTGAGATTGTTATCTTTGGTATAAAATTCTACTTTCTAATCACTATTTTTATGTTGCAAATCTTTCAACAAGGGGTGAACTCCTGGCTAATTAAAGTCAGTTGAGCTCAGCATAACCAAGATTTCAGTTACAAAGTTTTATATAAAAAAAATCTAAATATAGTAAAGAGCTCTGACTAACAGCAAGTGCAATCTGTTTGATAGATGACATATTCTACGTACTGATATACATTACAGTTCATAGCAGTCCAACGAGAATAGCTTTAAGCTACTGAGTAATTAAGAAGTGATGCATTTGTTTTTAAGAACTGATTAAATGCAAAATATTGACATTTGTGTTGGCCTATCAAATCCATAAAGTACATTTTAGGAAAAAAAAAAAAAAAAGACTAGTCCTTTACATTCAAGCTTTAAAATCTAGATTTACTAAGCCAAAATGTAGTAATTCCTAAATGTGCATTAGTAAGATAAATCCCAAGTAGAGCTGGCTAAGTGCTTCATGACAGTTCTCTTTACCTATTTAGCCAGCATTGAAAATCGTCTATATTGGCGAAAATAGTTGTCTGTTTTGCTCTTAATCCTATTAAATATTCTTGTTTCTGCCAAAGATTTCAGCAAAAATATATTTGTAGGTATTGTTAGATGTTTTGCTTATAGTTTTTTCTACAATAGAGATAAGATTGTATATCATAAGAAATACATTTTTTCTTTTACAAAATACAGTTTATACTTGTAATTAATAGTAAATACAAGTAATTAACACTTGTCATGACTTTAGTTTTTAAATGTGTAGCTCCCATGTATTTTACCAGCATGCCTCCTCCAAAACTTTACTGAGTGTTGCTCTGCCAACAGCAAATTTGCAAGGCCAAGGAAATTATGTCATAATGAAGCTAAAGCTATGGTGAATGATGGTTAATCATTATCGTTAATGATACAATTTTAAAATTTGTAAATCACAGAATACATCACCAGAGTCTAAAAAACCCATATAAATTGGATTACTGTATTAAAATGTTATTTGAAGCTTTTATTACAAGAGAATTGTTTCAACCGCACATTCCTGACATGCCATTCACCTTGTTCCTGCCAAGCCAAAGACGACAAGAAGACAAGAAGAGAATAAGAAGCTTTTAGTTTTACTTTGTTAGGATAATCTACTTGAATTCAGCATATAGTGAATACAGTAATAGGGAACATTAAACCTTTACTTCTCAATGCATATTCTTGCTGTAGCAGTACAATTTTCCTTATATTAAAATACAATATTCCCTATATTAAAACTTTGATAATCTTTTGCACTACTGCTTGAAGGAAAAAACTTGACAAGGCAGTAGGTATTTAACTGCCCTATCTTTAAATAACTGTGAAGAGTTTTTTTCCAATCTGTTCTGCAATAGCACCGTGTTTTATGCCTTTACATTATTACAGAAGACGAGGATGAATGTGCTACGCTGACCACTGCTAAACTAATCTAAATTGTCTGGAGTATCTAAAAAGGCATTAGACATTTTGATTAGATGTATAATAACCACAGACACTGATAATTTAGCTGATACAATACAATTAAGATTAAATTAGGATTAATACAAAAGGATTAATCTCACCCTGCCCATCCCTTGATATCTGTGCTCACAGGAAGGACCAAAAAATTATATATTTACTATACAGAAAGAAAAATTTTGTTTAGAAAACATCTAAGGATAATTCCAGGGATTAAACACGAGAATGAGCAGTTTCTTTTTATTTGGACTAGGTTTATAAACATTATATGGCAGATTTTTAGTGTGGTTATTATCTTTTATCAAATCAATTATTTTGCAAAAGATTCCCAAACCTGTTCCTTCTTGGAATTAATATTTTCTTTCTCCTTCTGTTTGCTTTCTTGAAATAAAAATAAATACAATGAAAAGCAGCCACTGGCTTTTTTCTCTTTTTCATTTTATGCATTTAATCCATTTGCAACCTTTGAAATTTGTTGCCTCTTGAAAGCCAAAGTGGAATTTACATGTGCATTCAAATTGCACTGATATAATTTTGAAATTTTCTAGTAAAAAGTCATCACAGGATATCTTTCCTCACTGAAAATCATATTACCTAGAATTTGATAACAAAACATACATCAGCCAAAAAACAAACCAGTTTCAGTAACTACAGTTTCCATGTTGTAATAGAAACCTGTCTAGATCAACATATTCACTACGGAATCATTCAGATGTGTCATAAGCATTTCTGAGTCATTTGTAAGCTACTGGTATAACAGGTTCTATCCCCAGTAGATATGCTCACAGGAATTACACTTGCACATAGGAACACACTCCCTTAAATCCTAAGTCGTAAATGTCATATCATTAACCGACAACTAAATTTGTAAGGGGCAGCAGAAATCACACTCACAAAGACAGCATTTTCCCTCACAAGCCTAAAAGCCTCCCTGCTGAGTTCAGTCAACAGGGAAAATAGTAAAACGTGGAAGCAGGTCTTAAACTTTTTCGCACTAGTACTGCGTTCACGCTGTTCTTTACATCACACAGAGAGCTGGAGAGCTGAACGGTACAGTGGCTAATACACACTACACGCAGGATAAAACAGCAATGCAGGCTGCAAGGCAGTAGATCTCTACACTCGCCAACGTTATTCCAGGCAGTGGATCACCACTTAAAGAAGTAAGGTTTACACTCAGTTCTAATGTAACTCAACTGAGAACAGCAAGGTTTCAGTAGTGGTTGATTGAGATACAGGATCTTTTACAGGATTTTTTTATTCCTTTATACCTAAACACAGCTGACAAGGAGTATCAGAATTGCTTTCTTGGAGATTGTGCAAAATGTAAATGATTGAAGTCTGTTGGCTTTGTGGCTGAGCCAAGACAATACTCAGTGTTGCAAACAAAGAACTAAAAAATGATGCTAAAAATACTTCGCAAAACATGGCGAGAAATTATTTTTTTGGCATCTCAGATCAACTTTCTTCCTCTGGAAGATGACTGAGCAAGTGGTATTGTAAAAGCAGAGTGAAGTCTCAATACAACAAAATCTTAACATCTCTTTCTTGAGCTGATTTTTTTTTCCACAGCAAAGTAAAAATGAATCAATTGATGAAACTTTTCATATTAATGCATCACACCACCTGATTCATTGAATGACATAACTAAAAAGCAAAATGAATTGATTGGTCCTTGTAGCATATTTTGTCACACAATGAGTAGGTATACATAGTGAGTAAGCATAATTTCACACAATAAAGTGTGTGAAAATTTTGAGTTTCAAAATCCACCACTAATATCGCAGAAAAATTTGAGGATAGAAGCACTGTGCAGTAGAATCCTATATCTGAGGTTCAAGTTGGTTCTTCCTGACGAAAGCAAATGCAAAAATGCTTATCTAAAACTTCTTCCTTGCAGAACGCATGTGTGCATTTTTCCATCATTTTACATCATGGTAAGATCATACGTGACACAAGGCATAGCAATGAATCTATCCCCTAACAGTCCCTGTGCAAGTTTTGGTTTAAGTTACTTCAATCTTTCCCATTTCAAACTGCCAATAAAAGTGAAAATGAGTGGGAAACTAGCTGACCTGATCAGTTTTAATTATCTTAAAGTAATTTTAAATTTTGGATATACTTGTATATACTGTCAAATGCATGTTGTGCTCTATCACAATATAAAGCAGTAACAGTTGCCTGGAAAAAACATGTTTTGGTATGTCTTCTCAACTCAGACAGCAGCATCCCCAGGTGGAATGATGGTACCCAGTCAAATATTGGATTTGGGGATTTCATTTGCACAACTTAGAATAAAACCCACTACAGAGCCTTGCAATCCAACCACTATTAGTTAGGTCATTAATCAAAGGAAACACAATCCATGGATGTTCTGAAACTTAAGTTTCTGTCCCTGTGTTTCATTTTACAAAACACTACAGATGGAAGAAGAGAGCCATGACCTAACCTCAGCTCCATGCCTGCCCTCAGTCAAAGGAACTGCAGTTTCCTTCGAAACACATGTAGCATCTACCCACCTGCTGGGTTTAATTTCAGAGTCCAGCATTATTATTAACAGAAATATTATTTTTTTTTCATCTGTGTACTATCTTACATTCATTCTCAGCAAAACCGGAAAGCTTTTCTCAACAGGCATATGCCTTTAACTTCCCCTAGAGAAAGCAAATGATTCATCCAAGGGATACATGAATTACATGTATAATGTTCAAGATCTTTTTGAAGTGTTTTAAACCCTGCTTCTTTCCCTATGAATGGGAAGCATGCACGTAGTCTAAATATCAGTGTCCGAAGTTATGTTCAGAAGTTCCTGAGGTATCCAAACCCTCGTTTAACTTCACTCTTCTTTAGTACCCCTGTTGCTTTTGAGTAAGTCAGATCACTAAGGTAGCTAAAAATGTGTTCTATCAGACTCTTTCTATGTGCAGAACATAAATTCTTCATATTCACACCTGCATGTAAACAAGATTTACATTCAATTTATTTTTAGATTTACCAAAGCATAAGCATGAAGAAGAGAACACAATTGGAAGAACTGAAACCATGTTACCCTTGTAGCATAGTGAGTCCAGATCACCCCCAAAGTTCACGTCAGTTCATATAAGAATAAAAATTATATTACTCAGCTCTTACTAGTTGTTCAGTAGAAATAAAAACCTTTCCTAATGTCATCTTACTTTCTGTTGATTCTTCTCCTCTTCTCCTCTTTCTAGTCCCAGCTCTCCCTTACATAAGCATAATCAAATTATAACAGCACTATCTGATCAAATTCTTCTTTGCCCATTCTTGCCTTCATCCCTATTATTAGAGTGTCCCCGGTGCCTTTAATTTAATGAAAAGCCCTGCAGCCCAAATGTCATTGCCATTCCAGATTCCTATTTTAAAACTTCAGGCCCTGCAAGGCCTCACAGAAAGCACTACATCAGCCAGAGCAAGCACCGCTGAATGCAGGTTTGAAGCAGTTAGGAACAGCAACCGATACCTGAGCAGTAACTCTCTCAGGACAGGAAAGCAAAGCAGGAGTATCTTTCTCCTCATAAGAGGTGTACGAGGCATGGAAGAAAGGTTGGGTGGTTGCAAATGATACTGGGTCTTTCTTGAGCAAAACCAAAAAGATTAAAAATCTGATGGATTTTTTTCATTATCAAGCTTTTAGATAGCTTTAGGAAAGTGTTGCATTTTTTTCTAACCTTTGGGAACAAATCATTCTGATGTTGAAGTTAGATTACTATTTTATTAATTTGGTCTTGGGTTTTCCTGCCCATAAGTCAGCGAAACAACTGTGGGCAAAAATTTACACCTGCAATGAAGTGCAGGCTCAGTCAATATGATACGGATCTCAAAAAGCCTAGGTTGCACTCATAAAGACACTCGACTTCCCAAGCAATCTTAAATGCACCAAAAAGTATCTGCTAAATGCCATCCTTACCTTTTGTAGCTAGCTGCACTGGAAAACCTGAAGGCATCCAATGAAAGCCTTGTCAAAGATGAGTGTTTAAAATGTATTAATTCCATTGCCTTTTCTACTAGTGATATGGACATTCATGTTAAAAGGGGGCAGAGATAAGAAAATCCACATATGGGAATTCATACACCCGGTTTACCACAACATATGGCACAGTATAACACGAACATGTGTTCCCTTCCCTCCCTTCTTTTTTTTTAATTTGGGAGCCATATAAGTAATTTCTGAATGTATGTGAACTTTTATATGTAGGTATGGAAAGCACAGCAGCTAAGAACGAATTTGGTAAAATGGACAAGTACAGTATATCTACATGGGGATAATGAAGGTAGCTAGCTAAGCCAACTATCCACATCGGATGCTAGTACAAAAGAAAATGGTATCTTTTGGTGAGTTTCATCAGTGGGCACAGGCTTCAAGCAGCACCAGTCTTGAGTCTTTTAGTAGTCCCATCTACTTTGCAGGCTTCAGTGATTGTTTTGTAAGGGTTTTTCATAAGAAGACAGTAACTCACTGCTAGGCACTTTCTAGAGTATAAAATTCCTGTTGAATAGATGGAATTTTAAAGTTCTACACGCATGTATATTATATATACATCATATTATATATATGATATATATCATATATACATACATCTTGGACAGGTACCAAAAAATCGCACATCTTTCCTAAAATTAAAGGTGTTTCAATGGTATCTAACAGAAATGGCATCCAAACATATAAGGAGGCTCATCAGCTGCCTAGTTACGTGACAGAGCCAGAGGCAACTCCAAAGCATCAACACAACTGCCGGAGGAGACTGCCAAGGAGCCAGCTGCTGCTACTCGAAAATCTTCCAAAGCCTTGCATCTGGGTTCTGTTACTGCTGTCCAAAAAACCCACCCCAATAAATAAATAAACACATAATAAAAAAAATTTCATATTTGTTATGCAAAACTAATTTATATATTATGTAATACGTTATATGCATCATGGCAAGTTGTGTCTTTTCTCACAGATATTCCTGTAGCCTAATCACACAATGTGTTATTCCTGACTTGTCTCTGGTCCCTTCCACGAGGGCCCTTCCATCTGAGCAGTTAAGATGTTAAGGAAGCAAGTCAAGTACCTAATCATGGATGTGTAGTGCCATTTTACACACCTAGATCCCAGCTGCCACTCCTGAAGGACACAGTTGTCCAATAGGTTCTGCAGATGTCTAAAATCACTTGAGACGGTTAAATAGAAGCAATTGAATCCCCTCTCAAATAGCTGTGACGTGCTCTAGTAACAACAGGAAAGCTGGACTTTATGCAAAACAATTTTATGGGACTTACAAGTGAAAATAGCTATCTGACTTGCCCCTTCTCTGCTCTTGAGTCACTGGATTAGTGTAGTTGCAAAACATCATTACACAGGATAAACATCTAGACGGGATTCCTTTGTTCTACCTATTAAGCAATAAAATCCCTTCTCTAAATATAGCAGTGGAAATAAGCAACTAGAATAAACTCCTTTCCAAGAATGTTTCTGCAAATGACCTCAGGTCAAGTTTGTTATCCTTGAAGCTTGACAGATGACCTGATGACAGTTTTTCACCATCAGCCTTCAGAAATGATTGAAATCCTGAATGCTCAGAATGTTGCAATGGACTATGCTGAACAAGTTCTGGTCCATTCTGGTACCTGTGATCTACAGCTGTGCAGGACTCAGCAACGAAGAATTTAATCTACCTCCTCATGGAATCCTTAAAAATCTATCAAACCAAGCAATTACGATTAAAAAAAAAAATCCCCATGAACAGAAAACACACCTGTGTGGATAGTTTTATTTTCCTCAAGTAAAGTAGAATCTCTCTTGTGTTAAGCATTGCCTTTTCCTTATACTGTTAGAAAACCAGTCAAAATTAAGGAAGAACAAAATCTGTGGTGTACATGAAAAGGAGTTAGCCCTAGTTAGTAATGCAAACGCCCTCACAAAAAGTTTAAGAGGGTTCTTTCCTGCAGAATATAGAGTTAGAAAAATGCTCCGAGTTACAGGTTGCTCATACTTATGCAAACAATTATGTGGGAAATTCTTTTTCATGAGGTTTAAAAGCTGAGTCATAAGAGTCTGCAGCACATGGAGATGAGGGTCTGACTTAGTTTAGGTAGGAAGCCTCTATGGCTCTATGGGGAACCTCAGAGACATGAAGCAGAGTGTCAAGCATTTGAAAAAGCCTGTACCTGTAATCTTGACTGGGATGGTACTCTGATATTAGGTGCTTTAGGAACAATATAAGGCATCCTTTAAAACCCACAGAAAATCTGAAGCATGTGTTTTCTTGGGGTTAATATTTCAATTTATCACTTTCTCCTTCCATATGGAGATTACAGGGAACTTTCATAAATGCCTGAATCTAAAAATAATTCCATGACTTGAGCTTTTTAAAAATTTGAAGGTTTTACATAAATGGAATTAATTTTAGGTTCTCAAATATTAACTCATTGAATGATTTATCCTAAACAAGGATATTCTTTTTTTCCCCCAGATGTTTATAGTATTTGAGAAAGGTTTTTAAATGAGCTTTTTAAAACACTGCATTATGTTTCTTGAAGCTTCACTGTGAAGTCTGATGAGAGGAAGAACAGTGATTAATTGTAGTTTGCTGTCTTACATTCCAAAATAGCAATCTTCCAATTTAAATCTCTTGTATATTTTTGTAAGAGTGTAATTTATATTCTCCCTCCTGTGACTTTCCAAGTTAAGACACAATTTAGATATAATTCCACAATATTAGAATTGGGGAAAATGAAGGGATTGACTGAATATTCAAGCAAAGAATGTGTTTTGGGCTATGCCATAAATCATGCTTGTCAGATCCTTCAAAGGAATCATTCTGTACAGTTACTTTGTCTATTATTTAGAATGCACAGACATTGAACAAGATAATTCAGCAGTGCTGTATCTGATTCACATATGTTGTCTCCCTTTAATCTAGGACTTTGAAAGGACTATCTATTTTCAATTTAACTTTAAAATTGTTAAATTTTATTTTGATTACCTCATAATTGCACTGCATGTGCATATTTAGAGCCTTTTGGGCTCCTGCACCAAGATTATCTGGGGGTTTGATGACAACTAATGAACCATGTCAACTGAGTGGTGATGAACTATTACATTCAAGACACATAACTCACCATGAAATTACTGATACTTTAGGTTAGATCATTCTCTTGTTCTAAACATTTTTCAGGAAATTTCCTAATGGAAATTTTCTGTGAAACCAACAGACTAATTCACAACAGACAATCAAGGATAAGGAAGCAATCTTGCAACATGGACTTGTTCCAGAATTTTACATTTCAAGTACATCTTTAATAATATATTAATTGACAGTCTTCCACTGGATCCTTCACGTCTAAAAATTACCTATTGTCCACTTTCCCAGAGATTAATTTCAGCAGAAAAGTTTGTTTTCAAGTGATTTACAGTAAGAAACATTACATATTATATGGCAGATGGAAAGTTGAATTAATTATTGATAAGAATGTATTGTTTAGTGAAATCCAGTTAGGAAACCTAAGAATTTAGACATGCAACTATGATTTAAAGTTCTCCATTTCAAAGGTTTAGAAGATGACTATTTTGATTTCTTAAACTGCTACTTATAAACTGAAATATTAATTTGCAAAACAAAAAAAAATACCGAGAAAAAGCAGAAAAAACCCACAAGACAAGAAAAAGTAGGAGTCGTTCTGCATAGGAGAAGGCAAATCATTGCAAAAACAAAGACAGATGAGACTTGAGATAAGCCTAACAGTAGAACTTTACTGAAAGGGAAAGATGAAAACAGTAGCACTTACCAGCTGGAAAGCTTTAATTATGAAAATACAGTGGAATATCTGTTGATAGTATGTATATGATCTGCACTAATAATAATTATGGCAATTTCCCAGGAATTACCATTCAATTACTCACTTTCTTTAAGAATTAAAGATTTAAAATTTTGTGTAGCATTCAAAACTTACGCTATGCCTACGCTGCCATCTAGAATTGCAATTACAGCAAGACAGAGACACTTGAGTGAACCTGTCTTGTGACATCAATACACATGTGGCAAAGTACACCGTGGACACTTTCCATAGAGCACAAGAGCTCCCGATCCCCACGTAAAAGTAATCAGGAAAGGAAGGCAAGAGACTGGCATGGCTGAGTCAAGACCTGCTGGTCAAGCTAAAGGGCAAGAAGGAAATGCACCGGCAGTGGAAGCAGGGACAGGTATCCTGGGAAGAGTACAGGGATGCTGCCCGGTTGTGTAGGGATGGGGTCAGGAAGGCCAAGGCGTGGCTGGAGCTGAACTTGGCAAGGGATGCAAAGAATAGTAAGAAGGGCTTCTACAGGTATGTCAGTCAGCAAAGGAAGGTCAAAGAAAGCGTACCCCCCTTGATGAGCAAGACTGGCAAACTGGTAACAACGGATGGGGAGAAGGCTGAGATACTCAACAACTTCTTTGCCTCAGTCTTCACTGCCAGCCTCTCTTCCCCACAACTTTCGAGTGGATGGACAGCAAGACAGGGACTGGAGGAGCAAAGTCCCTGCCACTGTAAGAGAAGATCAGGTTTGAGACCTCCTGAGGAACCTGAATATGCACCACTCTATGGAACCTGATAAGATGCATGCCAGAATCCCGAGGGCGTTGGCTGATGTAGCTGCCAGGCTACACTCCAAGATATTTGAAAAGTCAGGGCAGTCAGGTGAAGTCCCTGGAGACTGGAAACAGAGAAACTTTGCACCCATTTTTAAAACGGGTAGCAAGGAGGACCCTGGGAACTACCGACCTGTCAGTCTCACCACTGTGCTGGGGAAGATTATGGATCAGGTCCTCCTAGAAGCTACGCTAAGGCACATGGAGGACAGGGAGGTGATTTGAGACAGCCAGCATGGCTTCACCAAGGGCAAGTCCTGCCTGACCAACCTAGTGGCCTTCTGTGATGGAGTGATCACATCACTCACAAGGGAAGAGCTATGGATGTATTCTGTCTGGACTTCTGCTGTAAGGCCTTTGACTTGGTCCCCCATAATATCCCCCTCTCTAAATTGGAGAGATATAGATTTGATGTGTGGACTGTTTGGTGGATGAGGAATTGGTGGGATGGTTGCATCCAGAGGGCAGTGGCCAATGGCTCCAAGTCCAGATGGAGATCAGTGACAAGCGGTGTCCCTCAGGGGTCCGTACTGGGACCAGTACTCTTTAATATCTTCATCAATGACATAAACAGTGGTATTGAGTGCACCCTCAGCAAGTTTGCAGATGACACCAAGCTGAGTGGTGCAGCTAACACACCTGAGGGATGAAATGCCATCCAGAGGGACCTGGGCAAGCTCACATGAGGTGCAACAAGGCCAAGTGCAGGGTCCTGCACCTGGGTCAGGGCAACTCCCAGTATCAATACAGGCTGGAGGATGAAGGGATTGAGAGCAGCCCTGCCGAGAAGGATTTGGGGGAACTGGTGGATGAAAAGCTGGACATGAGCCAGTAATGTGCGCTGGCAGCCCACAAGGCCAACCGTATCCTGAGCTGCATCCAAAGCAATGTGGCCAGCAGGTCAAGGGAGGTGATTCTGCCCCTGTACTCCGCTCTGGTGAGACCCCACCTGGAGTCCTGCATCCAGCTCTGGAGCCCTCGGCACAGGAAAGACATGGACCTGTTGGAGTGCGTCCAGAGCAAGGCCACAAAAATGACCAGAGGGATGGAACACCTCTCCTATGAAGAAAGGCTGAGGGAGTTGGGATTGTTCAGCCTGGAGAAGAGAAGGCTCCGGGGAGACCTTCTTGCAGCCTTCCAGTACTTAAAGGGGGCTTCTAAGAAAGATGGGGGCAGACTTTTTAGCAGGGCTCGTTGCGATAGGACAAGCAGAAATGGTTTTAAACTAAAAGAGAGTCACACTAGATATAAGGAAGAAATTTTTGACAATGAAGGTGGTGAAACACTGGCAGCGGTTGCCCAGAGAGGTGTAGATGCCCCATCCCTGGAAATATTTGGGGTCGTGTTGGACAGGGCTCTGAGCAACCTGAGCTAGCTGAAGATGTTTCTTCTCATGGGACCTTAAAAGGTCCCTTTCAACCCAAAGATTCTATGATTCTATGAAAGTATGCTTCAGACTGGACCATACAGCTTACATGGGTCCACATGTAAATACATATTTGACTCAGGAGCCTTGACACCTACAGGTCTTAACAATAACCTCACCAATTTCTTTAATGCTGGCTGGATGCATTTATACAAATCACAGTCACACCTTTGATTCCGACTCATAAATGCATTTATTATCACCTCTGCCTCAGGTGACTTAAACACTAAAGCAAAATACAATGGGATGTAAGCACCTGAGCCACAAAAAACTTGAAGAATTTTATTCTACAAGCCAATTTTGATAGTCAAATATAAGTCTAAAGATAAATTAAGAAACATAAGTAGGATTTTCACAAATATTTAACTACTTATTATTAAAAGCAATAGGAGTTAGATTCCTTTGAAAATCTCAGTAGGTACCCATAAGCAAGTTTAAATCCATAAGGGTATCTATTCTTCTCTCTCACTTACCCCCTATTCAAAAATAAAGGAATGCCTGAAGTGATTTCTGTGCCCATTTGGAATGATTCACCTACGTATGTAATGCTTATTACTTCCTAAGCCCTAAGAGTACTGTTCCAAGGGCTTATAAAAATATTTCTGAAGAGCAAAGATTTTCCTTTGGAAAGACAAAACTGCACCGACAGTAATGTTTTAAATTTCATTCCCAGCTCAATATTCTAACCCCTGTTCTGTATAGTCAATTGCCTCAATATACATCTTCAGGACTACATGTAAGCATTTCTACAATGCTGCTAAACACTACATTTTTTCTTTGTACTCTCTTTAAACACTTTTTGGTGTTGTCTCTTTCTCCTGCGTAAAAGCCAAGTGTCTTTGTTTAACGTAGGAAAAAATCACAAATAAATTCTCTGGTCACTGAATACTCCTCTTTTTGAACGCATGTTCCCTTGTGACAGGCTGTATCATGAGCTCACTTGTTAAAATACTGGCACTCTGTTATTCACCATAAGCTATTAAAATGCCACTTACTAGTCCATTAGTTTCTGTTCTGTAAGTAAAATGTAAATTCTCTGCACCTCTCCATGTTTCTGATATGCATCTAAGGGGTGCTGTGAGCCTGTAGCAAAGATATTGGTTGGTTCAGAAAAAGATAGACTAAAATGAGGCAAAGACTTATCATCTGGAGATTTTGATTTGACATTTTTTAATTTTTGATGAAGCGGGCATGTGTGTTTGTATCATAAATGCATCTAACTTTCAGCAACCATTAGCCAGACAGTGATATCCCTCCAGCAAAAGCAACTGCTTACTGTTTGCCTATGTGTTATAGCACAAAGCACTGACACCCGAATGTCCTCACCACTATTCTGGGCAACAGTGGTGAGAGTTATGTTTTTTCTTTCAGCTTACAAAAAAAAGTATATGCACAGGAAAAGCTAATTACAGTTACTAACCAGAGAAAATACTGAAATGTGTATTTGTTGGTTAACGGAAACTTAAAATCAAGCAAAAAAGGTGGATGATTTCCTGCTAGAAAGCTGCAGAGTATGCATCACACTAGCAATTCTGTGCATTCTTTTCCTTCTAAAACGAACAAATAATGCATTTTCCATAGGAAATTGCAACATAATTTTCTACACTGGGAGTTTCTTGATTGTGTATGTCCTCATATAGTAGTATCCAGTTCAATCCTGTTTGACACTTTCAGGTGAAACCATAATCCAAGAGAACTGCCAACAGAGGTAAACAGAGGACATCCTTTAAAATAAAGCAGAAAAGCAAAATGACAACTAGGTAAGACATACGCATCCAGCAATTAACCCTTTTGACCAAATCTCAAAGACAGTACAGGAATTTTTCCTAAAGAACAGTCCCTACCTGTATATGCAAATAGAATCCCTGTTTGCCTTAACAGATAGGTAGGAGAATATCGTTTTTTTTCTTGCACATACTGCTTTTCATCTACACAAAAGATACATTCATAGGCAGGAGTGTGTGAGTTCACAGCTCAAATAGATAGAACCTCCTCACATTTTCATGTAATCAGTCTGATCAACCACATCATTGCATGCAGATCTACATAATATAACTATAAACTTAAGGATCTGTCACAAGATGCGAAACTTCCATGGTAGATACTGAAGTAAAAAGCAATTTTTCCTGTACTTGCTACAGCTTTATCTCATTAATGAAAGAATGCGAGGGAACAATCTTGCTATGGTATATCAAAAGAGCTTACTGTCTGCTCCTTGATGTGTTTGGGTATTAATAAATTCTGGAGTAATAGGTAACTAGACAAACTCTGTAGAGAACTTCAGTGCCTTCTGACCTCAAGGACTTTCTTGATAGTGATAATTAGCTTTAAAATATTCCTCAGAGATCTTGAGATCCAACACTTAACTACGATGGCTTCTGTACTGCACATGGCAGTTGTTCAGGGCAACTGGGAGACTGGTCCCTGAACAGCTACAACCTACTTTTTGTTTCAATTTGATCAACAGAGCGGTTGCCAGCAAAATCTAGCTTTCGTATTAGCATAAATATATGGAGATCTGAAAGAGCTGCTATATACAGCACATGTAAATTATTTACATCTAGTCAACCCAAGTGACTGCAGACATTGTAAGAAGCACAGCTGCTGCTGGTGCTAGAACCTTGAAGCTGTTTCTTAATGTGAATATTCATTATTACACTCCTGGAAGACTGTAGGGGAAAACATAGTCAATAAAAGTATATTCTGTGTTTTGCAATCAGTAAACGACATAAGCAAAATAGTATGTGGAGGGTATAGAGCAGCTGCTCTTTACAAATGAATGCCTAATTGTGAAATATTTAGACCTCAGCATTATGATTTCCTTAACAATCCTTTTTTCTTGTTAGGGTAGATTGGATGCCTTGTGCTTTATTTAGAATTTCTTTTTTTTCCACTCACATGGTATTAACAGGGTCTAAAGCAAACAGTCATGGAACAAGGGATTCAGATAATGTAACTTAACAATAATGACCTACATTTATACAATGCTTCTTATGCCAGAGCATCCCTAGACACAATAGTTACAGCATATGTGGGAATTTCTCACTGATACGGCAAGATATACTTACGGCACAGGTAATTCATTTGCCACTGACACTTCTTGTATTAATGGAGAATCCCATAATACATGCACCACCATTTGACTCTTGGCCTTAGGACAGCAAAATGGGTGTCCATGAGCATTGTATTCAGCAAAGGGGACTTCAAAAACTTGCCAGTGAACTCCTAAATATTATAAAAGTTAACATCCAAGAACTTAGGACTTGTAGCCAAGAACTGGTTCTGACATAAAGCACGTATGGAAACAAGATTTCCTTGCACAGATGCAATTCAGTAACTGTGGCTCTGCACAGGCAGATTCTTAAACCTATGTGTAGTCACGATAGGGATGCTAGCTAGCAACCGACATTTGCTTTCATGCAGCAGCTGGCAGAATCTGCTCTATAATGAAAACTCTCGTTCTCAGAACTTATTATGCCTTTGAACACCCCAAAGAATCTGCATTCATAAATACAGCAGCCACAGGTCTAGACTTTTTAATAACTTCATTATTGTTCATTTCGTATTATTATTCTGAAAAAAATTTGGTCTATTTGAATTATACTGACTCTGTCCTAAGCAACAAATACAAGCAGCATAACAAAATAAAAAAGATGAATTTTACTGCTTCCAATACCTTCTAAAACCTCTACAGGAATAAAAAAAGTACTATGATTTCCAAAAAAACTTTTTATTTTCAGAAAATTAATTATAGTGCTTAAACAATTTTTTATAGACCTGAATGAGAGTGCCTACACATCCCACAGACAAATTAGACACATACTCTTTCAGCAGAAAATATTAGGATGCATATCCTATTATTACTCCAAAAAAGAGAAATTTGCCTATATAACTTCAGGTATTGCAGTGATAAGGAATTTTATTTATATTTGTAGAATGGAATGAAATTCCTTGACATAAAGATGGAATTCAGAGTGTGTTACACATACATGGTGCTAACTGCTGGGTGAATCTTTCCAGCTGAAAAGGCAAACTCTGTACTGCAAGTAAATGTTGATGTTCGCCATAAGAAATCTGGAGTGAAGCCTGAAAACCACCTGATCTCAAAGTACAACCACCTTCAGGCTGTTTTGTACTGAATTAGATCACCAGCTTTAACTTATAAGGAATCAACGGCTATTGTCGTCAGAGATGACATTCTGAAAGACAATCATAGTTCTTGTATTAACAACGTTACTAGAAAGTTCTTTCATAACGCCCTGTCAATGGGTATTTACCGGTCATCACTTAGCACTGCTGATTCACCTGAACGATCAGACCTTCAGACCCTTGCCTTTTTGCCCTCCTAAGTACTATCTATCTATAAAGGTTAAGAAAAAAATAGTATATCCAAAGCTGTGATTCCTCAGTACCTGTTGACAATAGATTGATATTCTACCAAACTATACTGTACTTTCTGCCCAAAGTGTTTGCAAAGAATAACAGAAGGACACAGATATAAAAGAAGACAGAAACTGGGGGGAAAAAAAAGGCAACAAATGAGTCAACTAATTGTTCTGGACCAAGTTTTAGTTTTTCCTGTACTTACTAAATGCTGCAGATAAATTTCCATACTGTATTAATTCTAATACATTTAACAGTCACTTTCTCCTTCCCATTCATGGACATGTTGAGTGTCACCTTCTGGATCTTTAAAAGTCAATGGCACAAAACCACTGCTCTCCCCACCCTGCTGGAGGTTACTTTTTGTCTAGCATTGTTCATTCTGCACTAGAGATTTGTTCCAAATGCAGTTTCTGACCTGCGCCAGGAATAAAGCCACATTCATAGTCATCCAGAAACATGTTAAAAGCACGACATGTTTCATGCGCAGCAGGTTTTGCATACTACGGAGGTACAACGCCAGATGTTCTGACAGATACTTAATGACTATTTCATTTATATTTGTTTAGCCATTGAAGGGAGTTAGTATTATAGGTAGTTTTCAAATTATTAGAGCACATAAAATGCTGTTTTTCTTCATTTTTTTCTACTAAATGACAGCAACATGGAACATTTGATACATCTTTAAATCTGCTGTATCTTAAAATGTAGCAGAGGAATTAAAAATTAATAAATCATGGAGTTTTCTTGCCTTGACAAAGAAATACATAGTAGCTCTCCTTTTTATTGGCTTTAATTTTAAAGAGCATAAATGCTCCAATGCATAGGTATCATAAGGAAACTGCTAGGTGAAAACCAGAAAGGCTACTCAGCCTGAATCTTCTCTAGTGAGTTTTATAGAAGCAGTTGATGCCTTTCACATTTTCTATTCTTGCAGTTACTATGCCATTTGGAGGTGAGAAAGGTGGGAATTAAAACACGTTTTCATGGGGGAATACGTCCAGAAAACTAGAAATATTCTTTATAACATGAGACTTTACACACAGAATTCGTATCTTTTTGTTTGTTGGGTTTTTTTAAACCCTGGTGATAATGTTTTATAGTATGTAGTATTTACTTCAAGAGCTTGGAAAGTTCACATTTGGATAAGCAAAAAATAGTTATTTTCTACCTACAGCCAAGTAAATCCATAGCTACATTTGTTCCCCAAACCTTTTCAAAAGAATATTAATCCACCTCCACAGGCAATAAATATTTGTCAATCACAATGAAGGATAATCTATTGAAAGATATGATTTTAACTATTTTAACTCCTTTTACTAACATAAAGCAAATATGTAATTATAACAAATAGCTAATCTGTTTCCTCTTTTTTGTTTTAGCCTTGTGTTCTTTGTTTTAGAATTTTCATTTACTGAATAATAGCTTTTAGCTACCTGTTCCTTATCAGCAACTATTCTTCTATTACCTGCCTTTTCTTTAATCTTCTATAATTGCTGTTCCTTTTCTCTCCCTTTATTTCCACCTTGCCCATCCCTACTTTTCCTTCTCTATAGATCTTGTCTAATCTGTTCTATAATTCTCTGTAGGATTTATAAGTCCCCATTTTCAGCCAGATGTTCTAAACATATGCCAAGGTGCCTTGTGATTCAAGGCTTTACAGATGTTAAAGAATTAAAATCCTCCTAACACTCCTTTGGCATAGATTATTATGGAGAAACAGAAAACAGAAGCTGAGAGATTCTGACCTCCAAAATAAACCAAAGGATCCCTAAGAAAGGCAGTGCTGGAGCTTAACCAAGCCTTTGTTATTATGCTTTCAGTTAAATAGGTAATAAATACAGAAAAGAAATGAAGAGCTTTCTGATACAACATGACTAATCAGAGATAATCCGGGTCAAAAAGCATATGAAATGCAGAGTGAAAATGCACTTGAGTATCAGTGCAGAAATGCAAGGTATATGAAATATCAAAAGGTAGTACTAGATGTGACTGTGATTAGCATCTAGTCAGCATTAAATATAATTTTGTCAGATTTGTCTAAGTTAATTATCACTACAGACAGGCCCGGTTTATGTAGGGGAAATCAGAAAAGAGATAAAGGTAAAGCAGTCACGACATATGCAAAGTGTCTTCAGACTCAGAATAAGCTAAAAAGTAATAAATAAGGCATCCGTGATTTTTTTTTAGGCTAGGCATGAAGAAGAAAATGTAAATAGCACTGCCTGGTTAGAAGAAAGTGAACATATGGAAGAATCTTCATGGTATTTGGCACTACGAGTTTCTATATGGACTGGGCATACTGGTGCCTCATATCCATGTCGTGTTCCAGATCCTCTCTAGATGGAAGAAAGCTAAACCACAGAGGCTTAATCCTGTTTCTTACTGGTGAAAATGAGGGCTCCTCAGAAGTAACTTTTCACCAGCTAGGAGAATCTTGACAAAAATATTCAACTTTAACTGCTTACAGTCAGATATGCAATGCATTAAAAAAATGTTGGATTTAGGCTTAACGGAGAGAAAGTAATTTATTTTAAACCTAGATGAAGCCTGAAGTACAATAAAATTTGAATTTAAAAAAAGAATAAGGTTTAGAAAAATATTTCATAACAAAATGTAATTGTGACCCCATTTTTTAATAAAAAAATTTCTGGTTTCATAGTTATTTACAGCTGCCAATTTAGCAGGGTCATTCAAGATGCAAGTTGTTTCACTAAAATAATACACAAAGAAAGGAAGATAATGATGTAAGATCGTTTAAGATACAGGTTGGCTGAATCTCTCTGCAATTAATGAATGAATTAATTAAACTTGACAAAACCCAAGAAGCAATAGACAGCTCTTCCAAGAAGCAGTCCCAATTTGGCAGATGACTATAACCCAAAGAGCAGTTCAGGTTACCTGAAAACTAACTGGTCAAAAGGAAATGTTTACACCACTGAGGCTGGGCCGTTGCACATAACCAGAGCATTTGGTTACAGTCACAAGCACATTCGAGTAAGTTATGCACAACTTCAAAATCAAGTGAAAGAGTTAGGGAGCCAGAGTTCGCTGCAACAGAAACTCATCAAACCTGCAGAATCCACCATTTATTTTTTATACTCACCCACAAATTAACTGTACCATGTGAGGTACTTGTCACCGAGTTATTATAGTGCAACGTCAGCTGTTGCTGTTAGCTGTTGTACATCTAAGATGAGCATGTTCACGCATCAGATGCGGTGTGAGCTCTAAATTTTCTCCAAGTTTGCTGGCTCTTGTGCTTGACAGTTTAGGTTAACTCTTTCTTTAACTCTAATTTGGAAAAAAAATAAAACTCAGGTGATAATTTCTCAGCCCAGTCAGCTGGTAATTAACAACCTGGATGGAAACATGGAAAAACTGTACTACACAGCTAAACAGAATGCCCCAAGAGTTTCCGAATATAATCCTGTTTGCAGGGTTGGCTTGTTTTTTGGTATTGTTTTTGCACGGCAAAGTTGTTTCAGAAGAAACTTCATTGTTTTCGCATTGAGAAATATCTCACAGCCACGTTCACCTTTAATTACAGTAATTTCTTATTCAGATTGATGCTTTCTCTAAATGGCAAATTCCTACTTTGAGTGACAAGTGCTTTTGAGTAATTTGAGTGATGGCAATAGTTTTCGCACAGTCGCTATACAGGGTTGTTTTCCCATTTGCCTTATCTTTTCTCTATCTACTAAAGAAAACAGAAAGTAGATTAAGGATTTCAGTTTTTCACTTTTTTCTTTTCCATTAAAAATATTCTGTATGAATATTGTGGATCTTGGGAGTTATACTTCAGATCTTTACACAAATGCTTTTAAGAAAGCCACAAACAAAGGAAGAACGTGTTCATTTTCTCCAGAGTCTGTGAACATCAGGTGATTTCTTTAACATCTTAAGTCAGGTAGTTGGGGATGCATCTAATAAGGACTCCTTAAAGAGAAAAACTTGTATCTATCACTTCTCAGATACGTAGTGGCAAGAAGAAGAAAAGAGACCACACAGCTGTCTAAATGCTGCTATGGCGTGTGCTTGGGAGTACTTGTGCCACATCACTGCCTGAAACAGGTGGCTATCTGCTCTGTGTGCCATCAAAGTGAAGTGCTTTTGGACACGTCCGGAAACAGGATTTTAAGTATGCTGCACTGTGCTTTAACTCATGTGTTGCTGAAGGCTTCCCATTCACAGTCTGGGCCCGCCTTTTCACTTCAACCTTCCATCTACGCACCCTGAGGCTACAGTGTGGATGTAGCTTCACCTGGTCTCCCAACCCACATGTCCTTGCAGGTTTGTGCTCTGCACTTTGAACCATTTTTCTGCCATAGTCCCCAAGACAGTGATTCTTTTCAATGTCTAGATCATACTGTTTCTCCTCTGTCTCCTCACCCTGTCACCCTGTAGCTTCAGTATCGATCTCTGCACTAAGATTCCCACCACCATCCCATCCTTCTGCAACCTTCTAGACTGTTAAGTGAGTCTATATTACCACTAGCAAGGTAAGTGAATAACAGTCATTCTAATATCTGATGTTACTAAGTAATGGGTATGCACAAGGCTTAGCAGTCAATTAGTGTGCAACACCTATACTCTAATTAAGCAAATTCCAATCAGAGTCAAAACGGCAAGAGTGTCATCAAAGACCAGCAAGAAGAATGTTGAGCAGGTATTGAGGAAAAGTATCATCTGACTAAGGAAAAAAATGGTCACGGTTGTCAACACTATTGTGATTCCCTGCGGTGCGGAACAGGACACCCAGGAGATGCTCACCTGGGGGCACCCACTCCTCTTCCCAGCTGGCCACTAGAGAATTTTCCTCTCTGCCTGTTTTTTTCCTAAGATAACATGGATGTAGATGTGTGTCATCAGCTACACGTCCCTGGGATAAAGCAAGCTTTGTACATGTCAGGCTGTCTCAACTTTCACTGTACATGTACCACTTGTGAAACTGTGAAAACCTGAAGCACCTATGCACCTTTTCTTCTCTAGTTTGCTATACCAGCACCTAAAATACATTCATTATTTCTTCTTCTTTATCTGCTACTTAGAAGCTATTGTCTATTTCATGTCTTCTGCAGGCTGGATTTAGGAGGTCTGAAAAAGTACTAGGTTAAGATCTGTACTAAAAGAATACATTCAGATGGGTAAATTAATTTCTTTCCTCAGGTTCCAAACCCAAGCAGAAACAGCACATAGCAGTAATGAAATGAGAAGACACAGTGGCAACAAATGCTGCCCTACGTAGTGCTAAAAGACACTACAAGAACACTGTATTTCAGTATTTGTATGATCAGAACCCCTTTGGAAGCCAGTTTATTGCCCTTTGTAGAATTTGCCCTCTGTGGCATCTTTTAAGACAGGGAAGTTGGCTCCTTTTTCTGTGGCAATGACCTTCTGGGGTATCTTGGTTGATGTCTCTTACAAAAAACAACCAACTCGTCAGGAAAACTCTCCTAAAAGCAGGAGCCTTCTCTTTTTTTCCCTAGGTTGTTCTCAAACTTATTACCTCAAATTTTAACACTTAGGTCCAAAAGATATTGATAATAAAGACAACAGAGCGTGGGGGTTTGCTCAGTTGGTTGTCTAGTTGTTCCTTTTTTAAAATAAGTGGAAAAAGGGAAAGATAAAAGAAAGGAAAATCACTTATTCTTTCTCTCATGTCAATGCCGCCATGGGAAACTGCTCCACAGGTCATGAGACTTAAATTACGAAGGTTAAAGGCTGCTTTCAGTAACCTCACATCAGAGCATATGTCTGCACTTTTCAATTTATATTCTTCCTTCAGTTTACAGAAAGCTGCCTGAGAGCAGCGGCATCCTTTGATGTCCCCCAAAGTCACTTGTCTCTAGGTAGGGAGACCTAGTCAGATGACATATAGTCATCTCTTTGTTCTTCTTCCAGCATCCTGCTGTTTTGGTCTTTCAGTAGTTTCCAATCCATCTTTTAGAGATACATACAAACATGTTCTTCCTAACCAGCACAGCAAGCTGTCCTGTCTGGAAAGCATGGAACATCTCTCTAAAATGGCTTTTAAACAAGTTGCACAAAGATGCAAAATTACCTAAAATGATGCTGTAGCTGGTCAGATATAGCTGTCCACAACAGGTACCTGGAACTAACACGCAACTGCCTCAAGCTAGGGAAAGCAAATTTGAGAGTAAAGCATCTCGTGGCGAGCAATTGCCCGTGTGCATTCCCACTGTGTGAGATCCACGTTTGTGAAAAGCAGAATCTTGGCAGGAGACTCCTTGATGTGCAGAAACTTGCAAATCATTTCAGTCTAAGCAATTTTCCCATCCTTACCAGAGAGCACTAAGGCTGCAATTGTACCCTGATAGTCATAGCTACTGAATTCTAAGCAAAAGTAATTTTCAGCACAGAGTCAATACTGCTAAACGCTAAAATGCTTAACAGGAACAGCATTTAATTAAAATATCCAGAACTTCTGTAGCTCAAGTAAAGCACCAACCTTTGGTATGTTAGAAATCCAAACCCAGGATTACTGGAAGTTGTAAACAAGGATTAAACAATGTGAAGATTTGGCATTATTCTCATAAAGACTACAAAACACAGCAGTGCACCTCTTCCCAAGCCTCCCACCAAAACGTGAAATTAGAATAACTGAGACTACATACCCGTCCCTTACATACCTCTCTTTAGATATCTCACTGCTTAAGAAACAAAAGCTTGCCCAGGAATGAATGTAAAAAAAGCTTTTAAATGTCAATATTTCCTATAGGTAGGCTCAGCCACTCAGCTTTTAAGCTTTCACCAGAAAAAATTGGTATCTAGCCAATTGTGAAAAGAGGATGAGATGGATTATGGGTTTATCCTAACATGGTAAAGCCTCTGGTCTAATTATGACACTGGGATCAAAATGAGAAAAATTCAGAGCGGGATGATGTAAATTAGAGCATGTTGTGAGAGAGTCTGAAAAGGCTAGGTAAAAGCATTGCTTATACAGTAACTTTTCTTGGCCTCAGATAGCTCAAGTTACTCTCAGCACCTTTCTAGGACATAGAAACAATTAGGAAAAGAGCAAGATATTAACTGCACAAACTGTTACTGTTCACTGCACATGACAGTGCTTTTTCTTGCAGTCACAAACACCAGACCAAATCCTAGCTATTGATATGAATTTGACCAATCAAGTCACCTGAAAATTCTGTCTATCTGAACAAACTTTGCTGCATGTGACAAATATAATCCCATCCCTGCACTTGCATGGTCTTCTGATGTGGGTATTTATCTATTTTCAAACTAGTCATCACCCTCTTGAGATGGTGACCCTCTCCAAACAGAAGTTAAAACAGTTTTGTATTAACTTTGCGGCATTAAGCTTCTCAGATGAGCAACACAGCCATAGATTTGAAGTGTGAAGGAATACAACGGAATGGAAATTGCTTATTCAAAATCCAAATGGAGCTGCAGCTTTTTGCATGAGATGATAAAGTTCACAGAGGGTCCACAAACTTCTGCATGTCTCCAAATGGGGAAAAAAATCAACCCAATATTTTAAAGAGGTTGAATAGTTCTTTTTCCATCTTGGATTTCTGGGGTCTTGAAACCTGCTTCTCCTACCCACTCACTATTCATTTCTAATGGTCTTCCCATAAAGTGCTACCTATTGTGTCCTATTCTTATTCATTTCTTTTAATTTAACTGTTTTCCAAATTTTTAGCCAACGGTAACATTACGGAAGATAAGTGACTAATGATCAATTTTTAAAAGATTACAGGGCTCAAATCTTTGAGACAGGACACAATAGCATGTAGTATGTAATTTTATCTGTGAGACACCCATTCTCTATCATTAAACTACACTATATAAAAGAAAAAAGTACACTGTAAGAACAGCTATTTCGTCAAACAAAATACTCAAGGATTTTTAAGGAGAGAAAAGAGTGTAAAATCACATGCTGTAAGACTCTAACCATGCAGGAAAAACAAAACCAAACCCTTTTGGAATATTGTTTTAGTTATGGAGTGGTAGTTGTAGGATGTCTGAATGCATACAGGCACTAACTTCCTAATGATTAGCACAGTTTCATTGACAGGCTTGGCTGCAGAATCACAAAGCAAACATAAATTGCAGCAAATTAGCAGAAGAATTTTTCCTTTAAAGACGAAAGTTTAATGGGTGTTTTGCCTCGGGAGCTTATTTCGATGGCTTCTCAGCAGACAAGACTGCACTGCCAGGAACCACAGAAGCATACAGTAAATTGAATAATGGTCCTATGCCAACCCATGTTTTACACAGCTACACAGCAGATCCACATTCAGGCACAGGTTCTGCACATTCGACCCTGGAAACTAAGCATATCAGAGCAATGAAGGCCTTGGTCTCATTAGACGGAGATAGTACTCATCACTGTCCACAAAGACAGCTGCCTCTTTAGAAATCCATCTTGCTCCCAATGAATTTAAGACAGCTTTATCGATAAATTCAATCACAGTAGAATTTAGCCCATAAGCAAAATGACTGAAATATGCTAAAAGGAAAAGGAGATTGGGAAATATCTTTAAAAAGATAAAAATGAAGAAAATGTACTATCAGGAGGATTTTTTACTACATCTGATTGATCACCATATTCATGTCTCCCAATTGAAACAGCAGCTACATGTTGCAAAGAAAGGGAAAAAAGCCCTGCCAGGAATACTAATACTAAAGCATGCCATTCAAGTTACAATTGGCAATAATTGCCAGTCTCTGTTCTGTAACATTTTAATTTACTCATGGTAAACTGACATTCAGATAGGTAAAAAATTATTTCCTACTTTTAAAAACATCAAAGAAATTGCTTCCAGTCTGATCTTTACAATTGACTATCCACAGCATAAACAGAGGGTCAGTATCAGCTCTGAAAGGAAACAGCTTTCAGAGGTGATACTTAGCTGTGATAGCCACAACATCACTGCATGCTTATTTCACTGTCTGCAGAATTGACACATATGTTCCCATGAATAAATTTATTATTATCTGTCTCAAACATTAATATGAACGGGCAGCCTACAAAGGAAACGTATTCATCTGGGATGCTAAGAAACGTTTCAAGGAAAAGCGCACGTAGAAATAGGCACTGAAGATGAATAATTATTTTGTTATTATCGCCTTTTTCTAATGTGTCTATCATCCATGAACTCAGATCCCAAATGTCATAGCATACTTGGTGTTTTTCACAAAGGGGTATGAAACGTTGCTGCTAGTTTGGAGTGGACAAAATTGTTCATATGTTAATGTTGACACATCCTCTATATGTTTGACAGATTTCCCTTGAGAAGTTACACCCTTCAATCTGCTGGGTAACAGTAACTGTCTGGATAGCAGTAATCGCTTTCTGTATATGATACTGCAATAGCTTAGGTGAATCATTCGTTTGTTTGTGGTCCACTTACATCTGATGGGAATGAAACCTAAACTGATCCTACCTCTACTGGCAGAAAAGCCATGGTGGGCAGCGAGCAGGGAACACATCGCCACCGGAGTGTGTCTGAGAAGCCCAGTGATTATCCAGGTCAGTATAGTCAGGGCCAGAAGAAAACTTTTCATCTCCTTGTTGGGTCCACGCTCTTGTTCATTTGTCTTGCTGTCCAGAGGGCTGGGGGCGCAGGGGAGATTTCCTGTTCTGACAGCGCTACTGCATTCTGTCTTCTTAAGGTAATTACTCTGGTTCTCTGTAGATACACTGGGTTTTGACTTAAGGCCCTTTTATGCCACTCCGCGAGGAAAAAAAATAAAGGTCTTAAAGTGCTTGAAAACAGCCTCAAGTCCAATCATAAATAACTACAGAGAATTACTACCTAAATGTTTACTAAGCTGAGGGAAGAGATAAATCACATTATAACTAAATGGAATAAAAATACTAATAAATAAAAGTTTTACAGCACAGATGGCAATAGAAGCAAATATAATTGCAAATGTTTTCCTTTTAAAAGCTGATTTAAACTGAATATAAATGACGACATGATCATATTTTAAGGACAAGTGTAGGTTAAATAATTTATGTATTAAATAGCTGAGCCTTGGCCTGGACAGGAATATGTGTTCTTCATGATTATGAAACATTTTTATTGCTATATGTGGCAGAGTGGTATATGATGGATAATGATTTTATGTTAGTTTCTGCAAAAGTTAATTTTTTTTTTTTTTATAACTTCAGTAATTTTATTATTACAGTGAGATTTACATAGGACTTTACACTAAAAAGCATGAGCAATATGCAATGACTACTGAAAATACACTGGAGTGGATTACCATGGTTCCCCTTTGTGCATTGGCAGCCTACAACCAAGATCATAATTACGGGATTGCTACCACCTGCCAACTTGAAGAACTAAACCACATGCTTCCACATAATAATGAAGAATCCTAAGATTAAAAACCAAATGAAGGTTAAATCCTAAAGATCTTCAGGAACCTCTGAGCTGCATATTTCTTTCGTACTCCTTTTATCATTTTCACTTGCCCACAAAGATGAAGGCTCTTCCTAGTTAAACAAGCCCATCTAACAAAATGCCTGCATTTTCACATAACTGCTTAGAAAACAGAATGTCTGCAATGTGCAAACTCGTATTAAACCTGATCTTTAGATTTATAGCTTTTTCATCTTGAAGCAGGAAAGAAAAATAGCCAAATTGTTCACACTGTCAGAAAAACAGAAACTCAGCTGAGAATTTTAGAAGACTTCTTAATGTGAAAAGGGGATTATTGGTATATGCATAAGGCAGAGACAATTTTCCAAAATGCTGTTATTGGTCCATGATCAAATTTCACATCCCCACTTTTAAAAAAAATGCAATTATATTTTAATAGAGTGATGAAAAAAGGATTTCTTCAGAATAACTTATCAGTGATATGAAGGAATTATTAATAATAATTAATTAATATTAATTGATAAAAATAATTTAAATTATCTTTGAGAGTATTTTCATCTAGCAATTTTATGTTGCTACTTAGGATGCTGTTCCTGCTCTAAACATAGAGAAGACCCTTCAGTATGACTTTCAAAACTGACTTTTTCCAAAGCACGCACTTAAACAATATTTTTTACAACACTTACTATTAGACAATCTTAACTCTGACTTCATTCTTCCTAGGGAATGAAGCAGTTCCTTAGATGACTGACTTATCTGGTGGTCAACTAGATCAAAAAAACCCTCACAATGAAGAAATAGTCACATTATGAGAAATACCTTTCTAGACTACAATACACCGCCTTTCTCTTACAGTCTTATGAACCACTATCCACAAGCTTTTCCCTGTTGCCTGGCATACAGTATCATTCACAGGAAAAGGTTAATCTTCAGTGAAAATATCATCTCTTGGCCCTGTGCATTTGTTGGGGTTACAGAAGATTTCTTTGAAGTTGGCTGTCATCCCAGCAAAGCTGCATTAAGTAGTTCAAATTAAATATCACTAGTAATACATGTTGGTAGCAAGAAAGATAAAAGCTTTGGAGTAGAATTTCAGGGGGAAATAAGATTATGTTTGCTCAGTAAAACATTCCCAAAATTATGATTTTCAAAAATTTTCAGGCCTCAGTAGTACAGAAATTAAATCTACTCAGTTCTGAAAGTATCTGAACTTGATCTGACATGCCACTACTGGTCCATCAAATTTGGAAACGTTTTTCATTTATTCCTGGTAGCGCTTTCAATTACAGAGACACTACCATTTTGAATATTTTCCTGCTATAAAGACTTCCCCTCAGGGATTACAGAAGGAAGCCTATTAAAATGTGTCTCCATCCTTTCAGCAGACCAAAAAAAAAAAAGATTAATAAACCAGGAAAGATTAGAACTCATTGCTAAGCAGAACTTGGCCAAAGAGAGCAAGCAGGTGGGAGAAGATTTCCATATAGATATCCAAGTAGGCCTTTGAACATCCTCTTCTTTGACTTTGGGATTCTGTCTAAAATTAGAGGATTCTTCATATTTGTCCAAGGTTTTCAGATATCCAACACCTTGGCTGAACTGCTGGATCCTTAGGAATCTCAAATTTGTCCCCTGCCTATATGCATATCAGGTCTTTAAGTGTACCAAGCCTGATATTGCTGAGCAGTCTTGAACCCTTTGTGAAAGAGATATACAGATGGCTTTGTACATGCATGGTAAATCTAACTTTTTTTTTAGAATGTGTCCAATTTACTGCTCATGCAAAACTTACGTATACTTGTGCAGGGGTTCTGACATTTCCCGGAAATACTGGGGAACTCTTATGTATACACTCTACAGCATACAACTGCTCGAAGGAGAAATGGTGCAGGGGGCTTTAATGTCAAGTATACTTCTACAATATGGGTAACGGTGAAAGACTAAGGAGGCCCTTCAACACCTCCTGATGTGCTGAAGGGTTGTAATGCTTCTGATTGTCTTCAGGAGAGCTCTGCCCAAAGTCAAAACCAGAGATACAAGTTGTCTGTAAACCTCGTTCAAATATGTGACAGCCGCTATGATTAGAGGTCATGAAGTTATAAGGAAAGGCTATTTTTGGTAAGCACCAAATAACATGAGTATTTAAAACAAAAAATTAACACAAGTGAAGATAATGACCATCTGCCACTTACAGAGTCAGTGGTTAAAATCAACTTTCTGATGAATTTTTGACCAGACAGGAAAGCCAAACTATGCGACCCCAAGGAAATTAATGACTGTAATCAACGTGAGCCCAGGTTAACATGTTTTGGTGATCCAGAAGGTGGGATAAAGAAGAAAAAAAGGAGAGTAGAAAGAATTTCAAGCAATTTCAAAAACTCTGGTTTAATTTCAAGAACTGGGTTTAATAGTTGAGGGAAAGGGAAAATGCTATGACCATCTATGTTGACTTTGGATTTTCACATATTTAAATTAGTCATTCAACTGGTGATTTGAGACTCGAATTGTAACTGAGTTTCAGTTTGCTGGTAGAAAGCATCTGTCCTGGTCTTATTTCAGAATGCATACATATACCTCTGTTCCCCAGCACACAGCAACTTCGTATCATGTAAGTGATCAGAAACCTGATTTTTAGAGGGACTGAGAGCCTCCAGCTCCTATTTTCAGGATCTCTGGATAGGAGGTAAAGTGGTCCTCCACAGCTGATACTTCTGAACAGCATTAAGTTCCCAAACTCAAAGTACTCTGACCTCTCTGTGAAATATTCAATATAATCCAAATACCAGACCATTGATCTGATTAGAAGTTTCCTTAAGATTTACACTGTTTAAAAGGGAGAGAGTTTTAAAACAACAAACATGCTATAGGGAGGAATTTCCTTATATGGTAAAGCAGACTCAGAGCTTAAGATGATTTGCAAATGGTATCTGTAATTATTAATGCACTTGGATATTGAATACTGCATATCATAGATTTTAAGTGTTTTTTAGTGTGTGGATGTTTACGGTGAAATGATGTGCTGCTTCACACGTCTGTTTTCAATTCAAAGTATAGCTTCATTACAAAGAATGAGAGCATAAAGCTTAGCAGCATGAACACTCCTCCAGAATTAGCACCAAATTGGCAAGCATCCTTAACACAGCCTTTTAATTGGGTTTGTGGGCACCAAACAGCTTCATGAGCATTAGCTGTTCTTCACCCTCTTTTCTACAGTTCCAACTTTTCAGTAGCCAAGCTGGGTATTGACTGCTTTTAATATGGAGAGGTTTTCCCCAGGCTGGGTCTTCATTTTGCAGTTGCCTTTATTAAGCAAGCAGACATTAAAAGCTTGTAAAATTCCTTCAGCACTAGGAATACTGCTTCCATCAGTATTTTTTCATACTGTTATTACTGACTCTCTTACCTTCTTTCATAATTTCCTAAAATATCTAAGGAGAAAATAGCTATGAAGACTTCCAAATGCAACATCAGTATACAAGATTCATAAGCCTAAGTCAAAATGACATATTGGAGGATCTTAAACATCACATGTGACACTGAGAGAATAAGTGTGCTTATGGATGTGTGGGCTAAGAAAAATACGGAAATTTCATTCAGATTAACTGCTGGTTAGGTGGAGCTGGCAGGCCAAAAGTTGTCAAAAACAGACACAATATCCATCTGTAGCATGGGAACAAAATCATGAGAGCTGCAAAAACGTCTGCATAAAGTATCCTTCTCTGCGCCTTGCCATTACGCCAGTGCATGCTTCCATTCTTAGCTACTGAGGGATTACACAGATCTTTAATTTGGACTCCAGAGCACCTTCATTTACCTAGATAAAACCCAGGCCATTTTGTTTACTCTGCTTTTAAGGTTTTCTTTGCCTCGATTTTCTGCAGCACCTGGCAAAAACGAACACGCAGAAGCCTCCGAAGACAGTATCAAGCTACCAACAAAATCTTGTTTTGCAATGAGTACAGGAGTTCCCCATGTGCATGTAGTTAGTTTGAATCTAACCTACCTATCTATCTGGCAAGCCAGAATACATGCTGAGGAGGATCAGGTTGCCTTAGTAACCTGAGTCCAGTTCTACAGACTTCAGAAAGACTGAGTAATTTTATCTTTCTGAAGCACCATTGTGCATCATTGTGCCATTGTACTTAAATAGCTTACGCATAAAATAGATATATGTTACCAAACTCCCCATATACACTTTGAGCTATTCTCACGCTATGGGTTATAGAAGATACTGCTTGGGAAAGCTTTTTCTTCTTCTTTCTTAGCATTTGTGACTCTTGCAGCTGTCATCTATTAAAAAAACCTAGCACTTACTCATTGCTCTTTTTGGGGGTTTGTTGGAGAGGAACGACTGACACCATTACAGAGCTAAAACTTCTGCTCCAGCTGTGCCACAGATAGTGATTAATCTTGTTCAGAAAACTACTAGTTATCTAAAATTGATTTTAATATATGACATTGTTGGAATATTCAGAGAAATCTATGAGAAAGAACAGTGACTGCACTCATCCTGTATGCTTATTACTGTGAATGGCTTTTGGCTACACAAATTTCAGGCCTGAATTGTACATACTATGCTATTAAATTGTAATAATTGAAAGTTCTAGAGAAAGGAATCTAATGATACCCAACAGAACAATTTTAGTTCCATGAGAATATATTTAATTAACCCTTAATCATTTTCACCTTTATGACACTGGAAACACTTCTAAGATTTGATTTACAAAATTATTATGCCATTAATAAGAGAAAGATATTATTGACATACCAAAATCCAATTTAATTACTCCCTTGATGCCTCCAGAGATAGAGAGAAGCTTGCAATTTTCTGACGCTATGTTCCATTTTTAATATCGTGAAATAGAAAATACCTCCTAGTAGGCCAGAAATGTTGCATAAGTGCTTCTATCTGACCTACAAGCACAACTATAACAATGTATTCTGGCTACCTTGAAAGCTCCTTTTTGTTTTTTTCTGTATCAATTACCCCACTTAAAACTTCACTTACTATTGCTTGTTAGAAATACTCTCACATGTGAGAGCTTCAACAATCACTGTCAAACAACATTCTATCTTTTCATTTTTAAAGGGATAGTTTGCAATGTATTTAAGAAACTGGAAATTAACTACTTTAGGCATGGATAGCTCATCTGACTACTCTAGAATTTGTATGTGAAAAAGACAAAAAATTCTAAAATTTGTTTTCAGACTGTCAACAAAAGCATGCCTGTTAACTTACATAATTAATAGACATATATCTCAATGAAAGGTCAAAATTTACATACTACAAAATTCACATGAAACAGGAGGAAAAAAACCTAATAGAGCTGGGCCACTAAAACCTTTAAAAAATGTTGCTATCTGTGCATCATGCTCCGTAGTTCTGGCTGGAGTAACATGGGCTCCCATGTAGCATCACAGGATCCTGACAGCTCAAGGTGCAGTCTTATCCTGGTTAAGATTCCAATAAAAACAAAAGTTTAAAAATGTAATCTTGATCCAGAGCCATGGCTCACAGGCAACACTTCTTGCTTTCCTTGCTCTTTTTACAGTTTTTCTAATTCTCCTAAACACCTCAACATTTCTGCATTTTCAAGACTGAGTCTGTGAAGTCCTATTTCCTTTGAGGCTTATACAAATTAGGCCGCTGATATTCGTCACCAGAATTCCAGATATTCATTATAAAGAGATATTGGATAAGATAAGCTGAACAAATTGAGATTTCTTCAATTAGTTCATTCCAGCAGCTTGCCCTGCATTGTAATTTTATGTGCAGCTATCTTTATTTCTCCTGTGTACTGTGAGCCTCTGTGGCAAAATAATCATATGAAGTTCTTTAGACTGGTATGTTATCAGGGACAGATTTTTTCATTCTCAGCTACTGGAGATGAAAATCAAATGTATTTTAAAGTACTCTGAGGAATTTTCTATCCCTTTTCTTAATAGCAGCTTATTCATTTATTGGTAGCTAGCAACTGCAAAGTCTTAGCCAGGAATATGTAATATTATTTTGAAAAGTACTACTTTTGAGTGGCTCTGATGATTAGTTTAGCTTTCGGTCACTGGTTTAATTAAACTTCTTTATTTTCTATATATCCCTGCTCACAAAAGTAGCATTAAGACTGGTCTTACACTCTAGTGTCAAAAGGTCCAGAAGATGCAGTATCTACAACAGTTAAATCAATGAATGATGAAAAAAAAGTGGTAAAATTATTTAAATCATTTGTGTAATACCAGACTGATAACGTAAAGAGAGATTATGTGAATATCACCCTCTGATTTGCATTCCAGAAGAAGGAAGACATTGTGAGAAGAGAATGACTATCCACTGTCAACACCATATGATAGTTCAGAAGACTGTAAAAAGTCAGTGGTATGGAGAAAATAATAAATAATCCTATTTGTATACTCTATAGAGTGTGATTTTTTTAAAAGTATATATATACCTACTCAACATTAAACGCAAACATAAGGGAAGCCAGGTCTACACTTCTGTGTGCAATATTAACCCTCCTTGCATATAGATTATTACATAGTTGCTAATTACATGTACACAAAGTATAAGGCTCTTGTCTCATTCAGTGCAAGAATGCACCCTTATTGATCAGACTTCTGATCAACAGTGAATAAGGCTGGTGTTTACAAAACTGCTCACTTATTGCAGATGTGGAACGTCGATTCAATATTTAGGGTTTTTGTGGTTCAAAGTATAACCTCAATATTACTTAATGCACTGTCCCAACACTACACTGAAGAGAGAATCATTCAGTTCCTCCTGGAATTACTACAATGTCAAATACTCTAATATCCACATCTGTCATAAACTTGAACTAATGTATTTTTACATTAGTGCCTAGTTTCTACTATCCTCAGTAACAGCCAAAAGTATCCACTGTTCGGTGTGTTCAATCTAATACAATTATGATTTGATTTTCTGGAAACATACATGTTTCAGTCTGAGTTTTGAGTTCTCAGTGTGGTTGCAAATCAGAACATAGACTGTCATCTTAGTAAAAAAATGACAAATACCTAAATACCGAATCCACTGTCATTTAGTAATACATGATTTCCCTTTCGTAAGTCCATACTGGCTACCCCTAATAGTCTTCTTGTCCCTAGTAAGTTTGGAAATGGCTTTCAGGCAGATTTTCTCCATCACCTTTCCAGTGACCAAGGTGAGGCTGACCAGCCTATAGTTTACTGGATCTTCCTTCTTGAAGACAGGAGAAACATTTACTTTTTTCTAGTTTTCAGGAACCCCCCAATAGCCGTAACCTTTTATAGATCATCAAGAGCAGCATCGCAATGACCTGTGACACTTGTGGATGCCTCCCATCAGGTTTCAAGAAGTTGTATACGTACACTTTGTTTAGATATTTCCTGACTTGATCCTTCTCAACCAGGGTAAGCCTTCTTCCAGACTTCCCCACTGGTCGCAGGGACCTGGGATTGCTGAAAGTGCTAAAGGCTGATGTGACGAGTAAAGACCAAGGCAAAGAAGACTGACTACCTCAGTGTCTTCCATGTCCCTTGCCATGAGGTCCCCCCACCCCATTCAGTCACAGGCCCACATTCTCCTCCTCTTTCACTGCTGGTAGGAGCCCTTCCTGTTACTTCTCCATGTTCCTTGCCAGATTAAACTCCAAGTAGGCCTTTGCTTTCCTAACCCCACCCCTGCATGCACGAACAGCATCTCTACTTCTTCCTGGGCCACCTGGCCCTGCTTCCACCTCTTGCACACTGCGTTTTAAACTTTGAGTTTTGTCGGAGGCTCCTCCTGCCTTCTGCCACTTTTGCTTGGTTTTCTGTGTACGAGGTAGTGTATGAGGGTTTCTCAGCTTTGAAGAAGTGATCCTTGAAAATCTACCAGTTCTCCTGGGCCCTATGGGATTCTTCCAAGGAGGTCCCTGAACAGGCCAGGGTCTGTTCTCTTGAAGCCCAGGGTTGTGTTGCAGCTTTTTGTCTTGCTCCTACCTCTCAATAACCTGAACTTCCTGACCATAACAACCCTGATCCATTCTTCCTTGTTTGTACATATGGGGTCTAGCAGTGTGCCTCCCTCCATTGGCTTCTTGTTCATGCACTCCAGACATGTCCTAGGTTGCTTGCATCCTGCTCTGTTGCCCTTACAGCAGATATTGGGGTAATTCAAGTCCCGCATGAGGACTAGGTCTGCAAACATGAGGCTTCTTCAACTTGTCTGAAGAAGGCCTCATATATTTCTTCCTCCTTATGAGGTGGTTTGTAGCAGATACCCATCATGTATTAGACTTTGGTCTGCCCTGTAACCCTAGCCCATAAGCTGTCAGCTGGCTTATCACTTGTCCCTGGGCAGAGCTCCACACCTTCCCATCACACTAAGTTGACAATTTCGCACTTTCTTGAGAGTTATCATCTCCATTTCCCACCATTCCTAGTCCTGGTTCTCTCCTCACCAGGTTGGCCAGCTTGTGGCAAAGATGCTTTTGCCCCACCTTGGCAGGTGGATTCCATCTTTTCCTAGCAGGCCTTCCTTGAACTCCTTGTCCAATCTCCAATTAAATCATCCTGATACACAATAATTATTATATTAACATCAAAACACATTTAAAATAAAATCTAACCATCACTACAGACATAGGCTTAGCTGAAAGGTAGTGCCTCTATAATGCAATCAAATACAAGAAACTTAAACATGTTTCATGTGAACCCATTTTGTAATATTGACACTGTTCTCCGTTTAAATTAAGACTTCTGATTTTTCTTGGTAAAAAGTCAAAATAAAATAGGAGAACTTTTAAAAAAAGTTTTATTACTCACAGTGGTTGAGAATGTCAAATTCCTAGTCAGAAGAGACTGTGTGGTGAAGTTCTAAGCCTTCAGAAATGGATTTTAATGGAAGTGTTGACACAGTGTTAGCTATACCATCACAAGTACAACGCCAATACATTATTCCCTTATGGTAACAGACAGTGTTGAAGCTGCCCTGTAATTTGGCACAGAACATTTCTATACTAATGTAATGTGACAATGTTATTATGTCTGCTATTTTCTATGCCGTAATAGCAGTATTTGTTTCCACAAACATGCCATTACATTCACTAATATGGCTATACTTAAACACTGCCTGAGTAAAACCAGATGTAAACTTATAAAATGCAGATAATCTCTTACAGATTTGTTTTGTTTTGTTTTGCCAGAGTAATTTTCAACCCTACTCTTATAAAAGAGCTGAATTCTCTGGGAGGGTAGCTTTCACTACATAACCTGCTGTTAGAAATAGTTACGATGTTCATGATGTATTTTCTCAGAGAAGTCGCACGCAGCCATCCATTTGTAAGAACAGCCATTAACTGTCCTTTTAGTATAGTCTTCTATATAATCTCATTTTGTAGGAACAACTGCTACTGGTCTGCTTTACACTTATCAGTGTAACACTTCTGTCTATCACATCTGAAGAGCACTGTTGCCCTGAATCTCAAAGTGTCATGTCACATCAAAAGAGAAAATTATAATCTGTGTAGCATCTTGGGGTCAAAACTTCCCCTGCCTTGTTTATCTTCCAGTAAATAGGAAACTGCAGCACACAGAATGGTCCTACCTGTGCCACTGTGGAGGCTTACAGTCTACGGGCACTCCATACCCACTGTAGTGGAGTACTGAGATTTGCAACTAAGCAAAACTTTTGTGGATTAAACTGTCATCGTTCCTTACTAGAGTTGTAAAACTGTAGCCTTACCCTGGGCTGGCCCGGGTTATTTTCCGTAAGAGTACATTCCTATAACTTCTCCTTCTCTCTAGCTGACACGCAGAGGACACGCTTGGACTGGGAAAGAAACAATCTGCCTCACATGGTGCTCATTTTGAGACAACTTTTAAAAAATCTTCATTTTAAGCTGTGCACATTTTTACCTGGAATAATACACTGAACAGCACAGGAGTAATAATTTGCTGTTATAGGAAGGATTAAAGAAACTTCTTGCAGACTGTATGAGTAGAATGTAATGTAACACTTTTCAAGAAACTATTTCTTTCATCATTTCCTCCAAACTTTCTGTTTTGGAAATTAAAGACAAGAATGATGCCCGTGAAACATTTACACTGTAAAGCCTAGGAACGATGCATGTCAGAGCCTTGTGCACTGAGGTTACTATGGGAAACATGCTGAAAGTATCAGCTCAAGTGCAGCAAGGCAATTTCTGCACATTTATGTAAATTGCATGATACAAAACTGGGAGGAGTGGTTGATAGACTAGGTGCGTGTGCTGCCATTCCAAGGGATACTGACAAGCTGGGCTGAAAAGAACCTCATAAAAGAAAGGAAAATGCCAAATCCTGCATCTGGGAAGGAATACCTGCACCAGGACAGGCCGGGCCTGACTAGTGGGAAAGAAGCTTTGCAGAAAAGGATCCGGGCATCCTGGTGGACACCAAGCTGGACATGAGTCGGCAATGTGCTCTTGTGGCAAAGGCGGCAAACAGTCTCATTGGCTGCATTAGGAAAAACGCTGCAGAAAGATTGAGAGATGTGACCCTTCCCCTCCACTCAGCACTACTGAGATGCATGTGAAGCACTGTCTCCTAGTGCTGGGCTCCCCAGTGCAAGAGCAGTATGAGCATACTGGAATAAGCCCAGAAAAGGGCCACAAAGACAATTAAGGGCTTGAATCACCTCTCATGTGAAGACAGGCTGAGAGAGCAGGGAGAAGGCTCAGTGAGGATCCTATCAATGTTTTAAAATACCTGATGGATGAGAGTAAAGAATACAGACACTTAGTGGTGCCCAGTGACAGGAAAAGAGGCAATAGGCACAAACTGAAAGACACAAAATTTCATTTAAATATAAGGAAAATGTTTGTACTGTGAGAGTGACTGAGCACTGGCACAGGTTGCCCAGAGAGCTTGTGGAGTCTCCATCCTTGGACATACTCAAAACCCAACTGGACAACCTGTACTAGCTGACTCTGCTCTGAGCAGAGTGCTTGGACTAGACAATCTCCACAGGTCCCCTCTCACCTCAGCTATTTTGTCACTCTGAAATTTCTACTCAAATATGTTCCCTAAGAACATATTTGTGGAACAAAACAGTGGGGAGGTGTGGTGGGTTAACCCTGGCTGAGGGCCAAACTGCCATCCAGCTGCTCACCCACTCCCCCTGCTCTGGCCTTGGTGTTCCCTCTACTGTTTCTCACTCATTTTGTTCTCAACTCCTTCATCTCTCTGGATTTTTGGTAAGAACGGCATACTTCCTAAGTGTGTTTTTGTAGAGGTGCCACCAGCTTGGCTGAGAGACTCAGCTGTGCACTGTGGTGGGTCCATTGGAGCTGGCTGTGCCTGGCATGGGGCAGTCCCAGCCTGTTCTCACTGAGGCCACCCTGCAGCCCACCGGTGCCAACACTTGGACATGGACATCCAATACAGGAGGGATGCAAGTCTCCATAAACCAGGTACTTTTAACTGTTTCTGACACTTATTTTTAAGTTGTCAGTTTTTGGGTTTGATAACAAAAAAATCTCTACCTATGGGATTTTATTGTCCTGAATACTCAATTTTACAAAAAACAGTACATTCAAATGTAAAGTAAGCCAAGGGCCTGTCTGTGTACCTATATTGGGTTAGAATCATAGAATAGTTTGTGTTGGAAGGGACCTTTAAAGGTCATCTAGTCCAACCCCCCTGCAGTGAGCAGGGACATCTTCAACTAGATCAGGTTGCTCAGAGCCCCGTTCAACATGACTCTGAATGTTTCCAGTGATGGGGCATCTACCACTTCCCTGGGCAACCTGTTTCACCACCCTCACTGTGAAAAATTTCTTCCTTATATCTAGCCTAGATCTACACTCTTTCATTTAAAACCATTTCACCTTGTCCTATTGCAACAGGCTCTGCTAAAAAGTCTGTCCCCATCTTTCTTATAAGCCCCCTTTAAGTACTGGAAGGCTGCAAGAAGGTCACCCCGGAGCCTTCTCTTCTCCAGGCTGAACAACCTCAACTCTCTCAGTCTGTCCTCACAGGAGAGGTGTTCCATCCCTCTGATCATTTTTGTGGCCCTCCTCTGGACCCGCTCCAACAGGTCCATGTCTTTGCTGTGCTGAGGGCTCCAGAGCTGGATGCAGGACTCCAGGTGGGGTCTCACCAGAGTGGAGCAGAGGGGCAGAATCACCGCCCTCGAAACTGCTGGCCACGCTTTGGATGCAGCCAGCATATGGTTGGCCTTCTGGGCTGCAAGCACACATTGCCGGGTCATGTCCAGTATATTTCAGTTTCTGTCAACCAGCATCACTCCATGCACTGCAATGGAGTGCAAATCTGCACTCAAAAATCTGCAACATGCTCACGCACATCGCTCAGGAACATGCCTACATCCTTCTGAAGGGGATGCATTTTTCAGAAATAAGCAGGTGGTATTCCAGACCTGTCGCTGAGACAATCTTTCTTCACATGAGGGGAATTTGTCTTACTTCAGTGCTGCAGAAGTTTAGCCTGTGGTATGCAGCCTATGCAAGTTACTAAAAACTGTAGTAACATTTCATCATTCCTCTCTCCATTATGCTCTTTCCAAACACAGCAGAGAGCATCTAGATGACATTGAGATTACAACATCATTCCTCTTCCTTTCCCTCACATACACCACTATGAAAAATCTCTCTCATTAGATTTGCTTTGCAGATTTTTGGTATCTGAACTAATCTGAGGAGACAAGATAAAGCAGAAACCAAACATATTATATTTACCAGACTCTACATTCTATTACAAAACATCCGCATCTAGGATAAATTTATAATTCACGTTTGTGATAGAAGAACATTAAAAAAAAGATTTATCTGTGAGAAAAGTAAGTATTTTTGTATTTTTGCCAGCCATGTAGTAAAGGTACTCCCATACCTTCCTCAGAAATAGTATATTGAGAATTATCTGATTGTGTGCAGTGTAGTCCATAATGTTACCATACAAATGAGCCTTCACAGATTGGTAAATACCTTTCTTACTTAAGTTCATCAGTTTGCCAAATTTATGCAATAGGTGTCTCTTGAAGAAAAATTCATAGAATATTCCAGGTCCAGACATCAGTTACTACTAAGACAGATTTATAAACGGAGGTTTTCCTTTGCTAGATGTGGATATGTAACTTCTTTTTCATAGTTTTTAGTTACTTTTGGAAGAACACAAAGGTCACAGAAGAACAGTAATAAGAACTTAAAAGTAAAAAGAAACAAAACAATTTCTCCTGTAGCACATAGGGGACTGAAGTCTTTAAAAATGTATGTTTAGCAGTATGACTAATCACTCATGTTGCTGGGAAGGGCAAACTCATATACATAAAGTAAACCCAAACCTTTGCTCAAATTATCAGAAGTTTTTTGATAATACATTTCAGTTCTACTATGACAGCAACTGCAGAGAAACAGATTGAGGTGACTCCATCCAACAGTTTTCAAACATGGTCAAGAGTAGAAAAGTGGAACTTTCACGAGAATAATTAATGTAGCTTTTACATATAATTCATTTTCTGGTCTTGTGCTACATACAATTTGAGCCACAAGCTTTTCAGATGATAATTATTCTGTTATTTTAGGGTTTGTTCAAGAAGGTATACCTTGCTCTAGAGTGGAGAACTTGGACGAGACAGTTATGCTATCACTTTCTACCATCAGTCATTCATTCAGATAAATGTATACAAATAGAAATAAAAATGCTTAGCCTTAAAGAAATTTCCTCTTCATATGCATGTAAAAATGTGCAACATTTAGATATTTCAAATGTGAAGAGTTAAAAAGAGAACTCAGTAGCTCGCTTTAATCAGCTACCGTGGATCATTATGGCTCTTACATTACTATTCCACTTTCACTTCTGCATAATTCTATTTCGATCAATAAGGCTAGATTGGAATAAAACTAGATTATGACATTGGTGAATCAGGCCCCTTATTTTTGACACATTTAAGCTTTTCCTGAAAGACCAGATGGTTGGTGTATGTTATATAGTTTTATTCAGATGAAATTTAAAAGAACTAAAATACTCAGCATGCTTTTATTATTGGCATGCTTAGTGTGTCACCTAAAGAAACCTACAAAGGGAGATAATGAGCCTTGTCAACTGTTTCACAGTAATTATAGCCCTCATGATATAATGCTACAAAATTACAATATAACTTAAGACAAAAAAAAATGCAAAAGTTCTTTTCAAATCAGGAGAAAAAAACCTATTTGTAACATTTACGCAGGAAAGAGATTATATCAAACTGGTAACTATCAGTATATTAGACATGCAATCAAGTGTAATAAAACCAAATTCTGTCAGCGTTTGATGCTGCACATTGTCCAAAATTTATACTATACATTTTAGTTATGTTCTTCCTACAAAGCTTACAGATTTTCACAGGGTTTGCCAGTTCATTTAAATATCCAATATTAAAATAATATAAAGCTTCAGACACTTGCTTGAAATATTGCCTTAAAGCTCTTGAGCTTTCAGATCAGCGTTTTTTTAGTGTACTTACGGTCATTGCATAATGGTCCACTAAAGGAGGTCATACTACAGTCACAACTGAATCCATCCCATTGCTGTAAGCACACTCCCTGGTTTGCGCATGAATCCTCTTGGCATGTTGTGCTGGGGCCTGATGAGAACATACAAAAAAGGACTTGCACCTTGTCTTCCAAAGTAAGGCATTTCTCACTGGATCACATTAACTAGCTGCCAACATCTCAAATCAAACAAGCAAAGAGTTTAGCAAGTAAAACGCACATAAACTTGCTGACTTTGTAGCAGCACATAATATTAAAACGGCGTTTTTCTTTAGTTTTGATATGTCAAACACATAAGAATGCACAAACTGAAGCAGAGTTATTCCAGGTATGGTGTTAACTTTGTTGCAAGTTATTTGTTAATCTCATGTCAGACCATTAACTGGCTAAATGTTTTCTAAAAAAATTCAGTATTATTTTTTCCTGTAAATACATTTAAAAACAGCAAAGCCAGATGCCACAGAAAGCAATACTCTGGGAGATGAAAGTAAAGATTGGAAAATAAGATTAAAAACAAAACAAAACAAAATAAAATTAAAAAAAATATGAAGCTGTACCATACAATGCTTTTAACCCCACAAATTATTTCAAATTATTTAGGTTTGAAATTAGGAGGAGTTTGGGATTCTTTGTCAGGAATGTTGGCAAGTACCGATTCACATGCTTCAGGGATCCCATGCAGGTTCCTTTTTTAAGGGGAAATGCAGAAAATCAGACTACTAATGAACTGGCATGCCAAAATGTGACATATGCATGAAAATCAAAGCTACTCTATTTCTAGACTCATAACTAGACTACTGGAATATAAAGAAATTTGAAAAAGAATGATCAAAGCACTAAAGCAATCACTATACAAACATATTCAAGACTGAAAGCCTTTATGCAAGCTATGCTGGAAAATGAAGGTTCATGTAGCTCATTGTTTTAGAGGTGTGACAGACAAATCTGAAATAAAATAATACATTTTAGTTCTGAAACATACAGAGCATTTATTGCAGAAATCCAACCGTGCATCGGGGGTTTCAGTCTTGTTTAATACACACAGGGCTATCTACCTTGCAAATCAGCTTTCATCAATGCAACTTTGTCAGCAAAACAAAAAAGCAAAATATATTAAATGTTAGTAAGCAATATTGAAATGGCAGCAAACACAGAAAAAAACCATTTAGAGTAAAGTGCATGCTGCTGTTAAAGAGAGAAAGAAATGCCACATAATGCAAACAAATTAATGCTAATAGCCATAAATCTTCAGGCAAGCCAAAATAAGAAAGCAGTAATTTGCCAGTATTTTACTACAAATATAATGGTTAATTGAGCTGATGATATGTAATGAAGGAAAATTAAAAGTTTTTTTTTCTTCCTTGGGATAGATATGAATGCATTAGCAGAGTAAATGCATGGCTGAATCCTGACTAGCCATTTGTCATGTTCAGATACACTGAATTCAAGAATAATTAGCACTGTCATCATCTCTGGTCTTTCTTTTTTCTAGCCCTTTCTTCGTGACTGCTGAATGAAGACTGAAATACAGACCGTGAACTACAGATGACTATGAGCTCACATACACATACCCTGACTCTTGACAATACCAGGAAAAATTTGGTTCTGGGATTATAAAATTCTCCTAAATTGTTTTGGAAAAGACACATCAATATCCATTTGAAACTCCCACTGCAAGTCATTGATGACAGGGCAAAACTGGTCCAAAGATTATATAAATATCCTAAATCATCCTGCAGAGAGAAATCCACTTAACCCTTCTTTCACATTACAGCTCCTTCAAAGACCTCAGTGTGGGATATCCTTTTGATTCGCTGGTATTTTAGAAAAATCAATGTCAATACGATTTAAGTCAGTTCAATGGCCACTTGCTTTAAATGAAGCACTGCTTAAGCACACCTCTGAACCAGGGTCTGAACAGTCACCAGCACGATTAAGAACGAGGGCAGTGTATGCTGCACCCCTGTTCTGGCAAAACTATTAACTGTTCTGTTTTCTCCCGTTCAAATCACACTAACAACAACAACAATAATAATAAAAAAAATTATAACCCATAGCTGATTGACTGCAGTAGGCAGACATAGGATAGTGATTTCCTTTTCTTGGAATCTTGAGCCCAGAAGTTTAAACATTTGGGCATTACATCACCCTTTCTTGAGCTGGGGATTATAATGACAGAATCCCGTAGCTGACAAGACAAGACACATTTTTTTCTCACCAGATTCTGCTACTCGGAAACTTTACAAAGATGAAGTGAAAATATCCGTAGGTGTTTAAATGTTATATATTCATGCATTTATTTACACTTTAGTTATGCAATGTTAAATCTCCTCATCTTTGCAAAAGTAGAGCAAAAGTCACAAGGACTTCAAAGCATACAAACTGCAAGACCCTGTGGGCACTTTAAAAAGCTCATGTTAAAACACACATATTTGGAAAAAATACGGATAGGATCTTGTTAAAAAGCAGGGTATTTTGCTTTTTATGAAATCTTAGCAGTTCTTAGCAGTTTTTGCTTACCTATAGTAGTCATTATTAAAAATTTGACATCAAGACTAGCTTACATGTAAGAATTTATTAAAAAGTAGGCTTTTTTTTAAAAAAGAACGGAGGAGGACTGTTTAATGTTGGTAAATACTATAATATTTACCATAACAGCTTCATATTTTCCTATATATATTACAGAACTAAGCTATTTAGTAAAAAGATTGTAATACGCTTTTCTCAAGCACTAACCTTTTGATTCACATTTTTTTAAATATTCTAATTTATTCAGTCTACACTGCAGACTTTTTAATTGACTGCATTTGGTCTCTCAATTACATTTGTCTTACGTGAGGGCTTACATGCTATGTATTACACAAAAAGCATTATTAAGTAGCATGTACAATGTTTTACTATATATTGCAAGAACAAATTCCATGTCTCACCACAAAGAATTTTCACATATGTTAATACTTTGAAACTTTTCATATAGTTCATTTAATACACAAATTGTCTTATATATGCACATGCATGCACACAATGCATTGTCCTCCTCAATGTATTAAAAGTTTTTTTTTTATCATTCTGTAATTTTTATAGTTCCGTTTTATTTAAAGTGTGTAAAGAAAGTACAATGGATTTGACTAGAGCAAAACAGGGCTGACAATTACAACCTGGCTCTAGGGGTTACTGGCAATAATTTGAAGAGCTAGTTAGCATATTTATGTTTCTAGCTGTTAGTTTCTATCTGTTCTAGCCATTGAACATTTGTCAACAAGGCGGATTCAGCCAAGTTTAAATTATATTCAATGCTCAATGATAGAGAACAGAGGCAGAACAGGCAGAACTATCTGCCTGTGGCTGAAACTTTTAAATGCAAGCCTTACAACTTGCCACAGCGATCCCATACGTGGATTTGCAAAAAACGTTCCAAAAAAAGAATTTTTAACGTACACTTATGACAGTGAGGTTATTGAGAAATATCAACCTTTTAAGAACAAAGTTCTAACAGCTAAAATTAATTAGTAATACACCATGGCTTCACAGTTTGACAGAAGAGAGAAAAAGAGCTTTCACCCCAGGTTTTTTTTTAATACCATAAGGATAGGGAATCCAATTCTATAAGAGTCTGAAGAACATCAAATCTAAGCGCCTCACTTCTCAGGAAAGAGTTTGCAGCAGGCTGATGTGTTAACAAAGGAGATATACCCACCAGTAGAGCCAGCTGTCTTTTGGATTGAGAGTGGCGGTGACTAATACTTATTGTTTTGAAATTACTTCTGCTGCGTGTCCTGAGCTCTTTGGACCTTACGCATCCCACTGCAGCATTTGATAGACGCACAACTGCTCGGCTTTGTAAGGATGGAGACAGTCCTCTCTGTACACAGCAGCAGAGCTATAGGCAGCTCCAGGCATGCTTCTACCCGAGGGACTTTTAGGAGGCAGCAAAACTTGCAAGTGACTTAAATAATATTTTAGGTTTCAGCACATTTTTTTGTACATCTGATCCATGGTCTGCAGACAAAAGACTGACGGATGGGTCAGACGGGAAGACTTGTAAACAAGTGAGATAGAAGAGTTAACTTGCAAGGGTTAGGCAGAAAGGTTGGAAGGGAATATTTCTTTCCACGCTGCTAAAGATTTCCTTCTGCAGGCAAAAGATTTTTGATGAGGCAGTTCTCTGGGAGCCAGGCAGCACATCTGGTTTGACCATTTTGCTTGCATCAGATGATTTTGGTGTTGGAAAAAGCTGACTCTCCACCAAAAAGGACAATATTTGTACAGCCTTTATTAAATTGTTCGTAGCTTTATTAAATTCACAGATAGCTGAGTTGTGCCACTGGTTTAAAAGGTGAACTCTCACTCTAGGCCTGTGGCAATATTTCTTTGAAGTACATAAAATTCATTTAGAAAATTACATAATTTCAAAAGAAGCTAGGAAATACATAATGGAATTAAGGCATACTTTGACTCTCTGAAGGTATGGTGCAGGCATAGAACTGGCTAATGTCATTCAGAAAGCAGAATCTAATTTTCTAAACCCAGTGACAAACTAATTTATACATATTTTTCCATTCCTGATAGAAATAAATAGACACTAAAGCTGCAGAACAATAAGTTGTGAATTTTACATATTTCTATGTGCTATCAATAGAATTCATACTGTTAACTAAAGGGTAGCATGTAAAGAACAAAAAAGTTCCCCTGTACAAACATACAGGGCACAACAAAAGAAGAGACAGAATTTATCCACCAGAAAGCTTTATCTCATGTAGCTTGAGAAAACTCCCCAGCTCTGCTTGGATTTTTTACAATGTCTATTTACAAACTCAACAAACTTGATATCAAAATCATCAAGATTCCAACTTGAAATTCTACAGTGTCATTTACACATTTTTCTGTCCAGGGAAGAATTGCACTTGAGAGAGGGGAGAACACATAAAATTGGACATAGCCACAAAATCACGTGAATAAAATATATATGCAGGGACAGAGAAATGATTAAAATTATTCCATAAATCATAGTAAAAATAATATAGGATTAAATGACATCTGGAAAAATAACTATAGATTGACACCCCTGAATTACAAATACACCTCTTCTAATTCTGTCCTCACTTAAATTCCATAATATCCCAGGTGAGTCAATAAAGACATAAAAAACTGAAATAAAACATATTTGGCTGTTACTGATTTCAGATAGGAAGACTTATGACAATATAAATCTCAGGGGTGAGCAAAAATAGAGAAGATGGAAGATGGATCTCAAACAGTCTCATAAATTAGCCTTGAATTAATAAACTCAAAATGTCTGCTTTAAAAATGGAATTAATAAGCTAATGTCTCAGCATTAGCTAATGCCTAAGTGTTAGGAAGATACAAAGGCCTTCACTGAAGCTAATTGTTATTGCTTCTATCTTTAATTAAAATGCATCAGAAATAAACAAAATACATGCAAAATGTCTTGCCACTGGAGAAGAATGGAATCCACATCATACATTTAAGAAGTTAATTCATGTTCTCAGATCAATCCCTGTGCTGTAGGGCAGGCACACGCTTGTCTCCATAATACTAATAAAAAATGCAGTCTTTATATAAGAAAGGGTCAAACAAGATCAATTACACGCAGGTAAAATATAGTCTCTCTACATATGAAGTGTACATCTCAACAAAACTCTGCAGGAGTTGCACAATGCTTTCACTACAATATAAAAAAAAAATCAGCATATTTAATACCTTCACATCCTCTTTCTATTTGCCCATTGCAGAAGAGAGCATCTGAGATTAGATCAGGGAGCCGTCCATTCAAGTCAACTGATGCAAGACAGCCTTGGAAACCCTCTTTTGCATGTACCAGTTTTGGCAAGGACTTATACATTTCTTTGGCCACTCCTCCAATATACAAATCACCTGTTAAGGAGAAATAAATATTAGATAACAGAAAAAAACCTGTAGAATCTGTGACCTGCTTGATCTTCTGGCCTTTTTGTGCTGAATGACAGGTATCTCAGAGAAACATTCTTCAAAATAAATGTGGAAGAAAACACTGATTTCATGTATGATGTGAAAAGACATTGCAGGACTATATTTTTTCAAATGCGTATGTAGACTTCACATTTGTATGACCAATTACTTAGAAGTGCCTGGAAACGTTATTTATGTGCCAGCTCATATATACAGGAAACATGCATCTATTTCACAGATAAGGTTTCAGTCACAGAATCTCCATCTAGAAACACATCTAGCACTGTTGCATGTTGTTAGTCTACTCAGGGAACCTGACCACTGATCATCCCAGTTATGGTTCCAGCAGACTGAGATAAAAGGCAGTAAGCAGAGAACCAAGATCCACCAAGATCCACCTAAAGTCCATATATCCAGAATGATGCATTTAAAAGCACGCCAAAAAATAAAGGGTTGGGGATACATCTAAGGAGAAACTTAGGAATGCCATTGTTAAGCAGCGCAATGACTGATTGTCCCCACCAAAATTCATACTCTGTGTCAGTCATGTGGGAACAGGGGGAATTACATGCATTTAAAATGGCAATCTGCACACTGAGAAAACAGAATTTTATTGCCAAAATTAATTCTGATGGCAGACATATTAAAACCAGCTTGCTCTGATGAACCCGAGGCAACTTACACAGGACTGAAAGCTAGTGCTTTTCTTCCTTTGAGTAATTCATAGCTCTGAGACTTACTTTGCAAGGACGTAACTATAACTTTTCTCTTAAACACCAAGGGTCAGAATGCTTTTTTGTTTTATAACAATTCAGGCTGTGCCTTTCTTTCGTGTGTTTGGCGCCTATAGTGGGCAGAACAGTGATCTTTCAAACTAATCTACCTCCCTAAAGTGTGCCGTAAGCGTCAGACTACAGGTTTAACTAGGTGCATTCCATGCCTGTTGCTACATGACATGCTACAGAAATGAATCTGAGCTTTGCTTGGCCACAGAGGGGAAGCACGTTCAGCGTGAACACAGCCCTAGCTAAAAGGGTTCAGTCCTTCTCCTGGCAGGCAAGAAGTGCTTGATTCCTTCAGTCACTGGCAGAAAGGAGTAAAAACACCGTTTCCTACTTCTTGCATGAGTTTACTGTCCCCCTCTGTTATCCCCTAACTCAGAAAAATCATCCATCTTTGCAAGCTTGGTGGGAGTGCTCTGAGCATACCTCCAGGCAAGCCCCTTTAGGGACACAGGGAGAGAATCATCTGAGCTTCTGAGAAGCACTGAACCTGTTTGAAGGAAGGTGCTTATGGGAGCATCCAACTCTCAGGTATCACCCAGTGACAAAATTCTTACTCTACCTATGCATGAAATCCTCACCGATGACATGTTTTGTGCTAGCCTAAATTTTCAATAGATCAGCTGAATATATGTTCTAATCTACATTGTGCTTCCCCGTATGTCCCCCAGTCCGGATGATTTGGGAGCCTAGGCTACAGGGTATACCAAAGAGAGTTTCTGGATCTCCTCAAATGCAAAACTCTTCACTTCCTAAGTGTTTACCAGGCTTTGTAGGCAGATTTTATAGGAGCAGAACTTAGAATGTACTAGCTATCATCACTACCCCATGTGGCTAACCTTAATCTCCCTCTTATCGGTATAAGCCGCAGTCACACCTTTTCCTGGTTCCCCTGGCATACTTGCTTGTTCGCAAGGGAGGGCAATTTCCTGCTGTTTGCAATGGTTTACAGTTTGTCTGCAAGGAAATGGCCTGAAACAAGAAAATGTCTATCAGACTGTGAAAAAATTTTAGTCACTACGTACCAGCCCTAAAACTCAACTGTATTGGAATTAATGTAATGGTGATAAAAAGCTTAGGAATGTGCATATTATTTATCTTATAAGCCATCCAGCCAAAAGTCTTAGCAACCATTATAGCATCACACACTAAGAAACCTCAAGCTTTCTCCACCCCACATAGATGATTTGAAAAATAAGATATTGCTTTCCTCCAGTGCTTTGAGATACAGTATAAATCTCAGAAGCATGATATTAGACATAACAGATTTCAATATGGTGATCCATATGTTCCCACAAATGTGATGTAATTCATTCATAGCAGAAAAACTTCTGTATTTGTTAACCAGCTGCACTGGAAACAAAGTAGAAACTCTTGCCTCATGATAAAGGTTCTTCATCTTTTTCTCATGTGGAACATCTAGAAAGTAAAACTCTTCCAGGTTTCCCTGAGTTCTGTGCTTTCAGTCATCATCAACTCAGAATAGAGAGATAATTAATCTCAACTGCTTCCAATGGACTTAAAAGAAGGAAAGTCCAGAGAACAATACTAAGAAAATCACACCTATGCTAAAATGGTTGAACTTGGTCTGTGGGACATGACACATGCAACCTTTTTTTAAACCTCCCAACATGTATACCGTCTAAACAACCATTTTTATTCTGTGATTCGTTAAACCTTTAAAACCACAAACTTTCAAACTGATCCCCAGCTAATTCCTACGATCCACCCCTCAGGCATACGGAGATTGCTATATACAGTCATAGAGCAACTGTCAGTTACGGTGAATGGCTAGTAGAAGTCCAGGTCAGTGTGCCAGCATATGAACCTGCACTCAGAGTATTTGCTTCTGAAATTATACACTGGAATATTTTCAGATAGGTATCATACACACAGAAGTACCATACATCAAGTAGAGTCTAAATAAACTGTAAGTCTACTGTATACTTACAGTTCCTTAAGACTATTTATAATTAGAACTGATCAAGATACAGTTTTCACACAGACATGTTCTGGGTAATATTTTAACCTTGTTGATGTTCAATATAACTTGAGTTCTGCTTTTGTAGTAGCTAATACACTACACTAATACATATCATATGTATTGAGTAGCCATACTGACTATTAGACTTAGCCTTTTTATAAAGTATATACAAGTATTTTTTATGACTGTGGGCTAAACCTTTGCCAGATTTAATATCAAATGTGGTTTGATTTTGCTGCTGATGGCATAAAACCACACTTTCTCTCAGAGACAAAATTTTATTAAGGGATAGGCTCCAGAAATAAACCTCAGCTTTTTGGCTTATAGGTTGTTTTTTTTTAAAAGCTATTTAAATTTTTTCACTTGGTTATTTTTTCATACCTGCCATCACAAATGTTTTGCATAGCTCATTTTATTTCAGTTAATCATAAGCTTCATTTTCATGTTCATCTCAATGAAGAAGTAGTTTCCTACAAAACTCAATCCATTAGAAATTCAGACAAGACAGAATTGCAAAAAGTGTTGTTAATGAAAATATTTGTATATTGGATGTGCATTAGCAGACGTTCAGAAAAGATAAAGCTTTTTCTGACTCCCACTAACGGAGATGAGAGGACTCAACATAGGATGATACAAATTTTCAGGTTTTCTCCCCTCTTCCACTTCTTATGTAAGTACAGCTTTACTACTGCTACACACTCTGAAACAGGATTAATCCCTTGTTGTGTATCTTACCTCTATGAATTACATGTAAGTTATTTCATTAAGGTATCACAGTTCATCAGATCAGTAATATGAGACCGCGACACTATCTAAACTAGCTGCAGCCTAAATGCAATACTATCGCAATAATGCTACCACTGAAAATGTGTGACCATTTCAGGAGGTGTGCACAATGGAAAATGCAATTCTTCTGCTTTCTTTCTTTCAACAAGTGAGCGTTTTACAAAGTACATATAGAAAGGGATATACTTGTATTGCAGCGCTAACCATAGTTTCTGGAACTAAAGTTCAGCTGTTACCTTTCATGCGTGTATTTTCTTCTAAAGTTTATTTTTAAATGTAGTCCTGAAAAAGTCTCCATTGTTTTTCATAACCATCCTGACTTTCCTTAATTTGTAAAGGAAAATAACCAATATATATAAAATGTCAACTGGCATAAACAAAGTAGCAGGAAGTGAAGAAATGGGTGAGGGAATAGAGTGCTCTAAGATTTCCTTCTGATCTCTGGAGAAGCTTCAAATAAAGCACTTTATTTGAGAGCAGGTACTCCTTAATCTCACAACTCTCTTCTTTCTTAGGAGTCAGTACACAGAGTAGTCCCCTATTATTTAGAGAGGGAGGATTTTTTCCTCTCTTCATTTTTCTGAGGCCAAAAAAGTAAGTATGCTACAGTGTTTCTCACTGTCACGTTCATTGCAGGTCAGAGGAATCAACTGGAAGGCAGCACTTCCAGAGCTATACCTATAAATCGTGGCAATAATAGTACTGCTCAGTTACATCATAAGCACTGACAAGAAAAGTGTTTAGTGGGTTTAATTTATATCTTTTACAGGTAATGAAGACCTTCATTTATTCCAACAGGATCTTTGCTATTTACACCTATCTATCTCTTTTCTGACTGAGATCTGATTTGTGCTTTCAGGGACAAGCGAATTTAACACAGAAACACATTGCTAGCTAATAAAGGAACTCAAGTTCTCAATGTATTCGTTACTGGAATCACACTTATGAAAAAACACATAGAACACCACACAACAGTGAGTCACACACAACTGTTGGTGAAACAAATACTGTCAAATCCTTCTGTAATAACTCATCTTTTTTTATCCCAAGTCTCTATGTTTCTTCAAAGGAGGAACTTTGTAAATGCTAAACCAAAGAAATGTAAAATAAAAATTGAAGATGCTGTTCTATTTATTTGTTTTCTGAATAAGTATCAGAAGTATCTTATTATTTGGCACTACTGACATTGCTGACAGGTCACCCTATAGGTTTTCTTCCTTTCCTGATTCAGGTTCACACCCAAGAATTCTTATGTGATACATGCTGGGGGCAAAAACTATTCATTTAATTTAATGACTACCATTGACTTCAAGCATGAATAGAGGGGGAATTATTAGCCACATGTTTGTAACTGTAACAGCAACATGTAAATATTGCTCCGGGATCAAGTAGTTTAACCAGGATATAGTTAGGCTTCTTTACTCTCTGAAATCTCTATGTTTTGTTGTACATATCTGGTGTTCACTTCTTGAACACCATTGATTCAAATATGGTTTTGTGTATGAATGAAAAAAAAGTAGAAAATAAAACAGTAGAAGGAATTGTGGCCTGGCTTTTTCATAAACCATAAAGACATACCCCTGAAATGGTTTTATATGGCTGCACAAAGGCACCTTCAAATCCATCACTATGTCCAAAAGCAGACATTCTGTCCCTTCATCTCTTGTTGTGCTGCTGGTTTCAACTGTACTTTCAGCTATTCTCTTCATTTCTCTTTCATTTTAGAAGAAGTTTCTCTGTCTTGTTTCTAATGTCACATTGTACTAAATCACTACAATGTCTAGAAACAAGGGTGTACTAGAGCAGTATTATGCCCCAAGAAAGAGATGGGTAGCCTTGGCATAACACGGTGCGTTCTGAAAGCGCAACAGGCATCTCTGCAATTTCTTTATATGACACATGAAAATACAAAGAAACACCTGGCTGTGGCAAAGCTGAGGTGTCAGGCACACTTTTCTCCAAATATGCTATTTCAAAATGAACAAGGATATAACAGCTTCTTCCCTCAGGCAGGCAAAGAGGAATGAAGACTGAGAAATACCATAGGGAAAGTCTGATCTCAAAAGCAAAAAGTTCTCACTTTCTTCAAGTCCTTCATAAAACAGATGATTTGCTGTTACAAGATCAATAGAAATCACTTTGTAGTACCTTAATAGTTGCACAATGAAGTACCAGGTGGAACTCAACGTAAGAAGACCCATGCAATCCCAACTCATGGTATTTTTGAGGCAACTGAAATGTGAAAATAAATTTCTCTCACACAAGCTGACTTAAACACAATAGACGACATCCTGATCTTGAATCAAGGGATATTGTCTCAGATGAAATGTCACATAGGCATCTAGATGCCTTTGACATTCAGTGAAACACAGGAACCTATTTGTCCTTAACGACCTTCTCTCCCCTCCAACAAAAGCACTCACCTACCATTTATTTTGTGCAACAGACAGAGCAGGGTGGTGACTTTTCTTTCAGATGTGGGGTTTCAACACACACTTTAGGAAAAGAATTGGGCTTGAACAGCAGATGGGTGGTGATTCTAGAGTCTCTCCCCACTTTCATTATTCATGACTAAATGTTTATTTTCTGTCCCCTATAAAAAGAATCATTTGATCCTTTAAAAATGTTGATGAAATATAATTGTTCTTTTTTGAATAAATCAAGAAGCCTGCTGTGATCATAACCCAATAATAAATTGAAGGACAGTTGACAAAGACTTAAATGATGCATCCACACAGCTTCTGCAGCACATACGCTGCAGCATATGGCTTTTCAAATCTCCCTTTACAGTAAAGAATATGCACTTGCTGCACATTCACAGGCCTGTTTGGTGCTAGAGCCAAGCATGACTGAATTTTGTCTACCGCTTGCAAGGACACTTGAGGAAAGACATGAACGTGTAAGCTTAGTGTTTTATGCCTACTTATTCACTTCAAAGAGTCCATTCTGTAGCTTCAGTATTGATTTGTGGTTGAATTCTTTTGGTTTTGATGCAATTTTTTTTTTTAAGAAAAGTAGATTTTTCAAATATTTTTCCTGTTGGAGTGATGAATTCCATCACTTTTAGACTCTCACCTAAGAAGGGAAAGGGCAGCTAGTTTACTTGTCCAAGCTTTGCTGAGTTATCTGTCCTTTCAAATACTTTGAGCAAGAGGCAGTTGTATAATGTGACAGGTGGTGCCTTCTGTCTTCCCCATTCTCTGTTCTGATAATCAAACAAGGCAAAACGATTACAGGCAAAAACGGAATTTATGGGTAAGCAAGTCGGTCTTTTGGGAAGGAATATAGGAACTGATCTTTTCAGCCCAATTCTGCACTGCCTTCAGTATCTTGCCTGAATACCCCCTTAGAGTTATCAAAAAAAAAAAAAGAAATCACCAGCACTCAAACGTTGGCACTGTGGGTTTTCTTTAGTCATCCTGTTGGCATAGAGGACATACTGTAGTTACTTGTCAAGAGAATTTAACTTTGAAGATATTTCCTTCCTTGACTGATATTGTTCTTTTTATGGTTTCATTGTAGCACTGCACCCTAATCCACGCTGTCAGGAAAAAAGGCAGTGAGGATTAAGAAGCACTAGAGAGATCTCACCGTTGGTGGGTGCACCAGGAAGAGCACCTTACAGATTTCTTTTGCCACCAATTTCTATAGCAGACCACATTGGAGACATACCTGCTGCTCTACCTATCTCCAAGTCTACCAATTCCATCACATTGCTCATAACCATGTTACTCTCATAACTACATTTCCACAGTTGGTACAAATGTGTTTCTGTCTAGAAAGTTCTTCTCATACTGTTGCTATGCTGCTCTCTGTTTTACATCTCGGCTCTGCTGGATGTACTCTCTGCTTTTGCATTCACCTCTTGGTGCTCAGTTTTCACTCCTGTTACACTTCTTGTCTCTGTTCAGAGCTGCTCAATGCTTGCGCAAATATGCCTATGTTTTACAAGTAAGAAAAGCTGTGTGCTAGAAAGCGGGGAGGGGGTGGGGAGGAAGAGCAACAATAACAACATAACAACGTCCTTAGCAGCTCAGTTTTCAATAGACAAAAGTAGATACTCAAAAGATAAGTGGCTCAAGTCTGAACATTCCCCTAGATTTCTCTAGGTTCAAATCCACCATTTCCCCACCAATCCCATTCTCAAATGACATGTATTCTCGAACAAGAAAGTGTTACACAAAAATGTTTAACATTTTCTTGACAACAACAATTTTTAGCTTCCCAGTTGCTTTATTTGGGCTCAGTATTGAGCCTAACGATCTGGACAAGGGAATCGAGTGCACCCTCAGTAAGTTTGGCGGGAGTGAATTGCTTGAGGGTAGGAGGGCTCTACACAGGGATCATGGACAGGCTGGATTGATGGGCCAAGGCCAACTGTATGAGGTTCAACAAGGCTAAGTGCCGGCTCCTGCACTTCAGTCACAACAACTCTGTGCAACGCTACAGGCTTGGGGAGGAGTGGCTGGAGACCTGCCCAGCAGAAAAGGACCTGGGGCTGTTGGTCAACAGCCAGCTGAATACAAGCCAGCTGTGTGCCCAGGTGGCCAAGAAGGCCAACAGCATCCTGGCTTGTATCAGAAATAATGTGGCCAGTAGGAGTAGGGAAGTGATTGTCCCCCTGCACTCAGCACTGGTGAGGCTGCACCTCGAATACTGTGTTCAGTGTTGGGCCCCTCACTACAAGACAGACATGGAGGGGCTGGAGCATGTCCAGAGAAGGGCAATGAAGCCGGTGAGGGGGCTGGAGCACAAGTCTTACGAGGAGCGGCTGAGGGAACTGGGGTTGTTTACCCTGGAGAAAATGAGGTTGAGGGGAAACCTTATCATGCTCTCTACAACTACCTGAAAGGAGGTTGTAGCGAGGTAGGTGTTGGTCTCTTCTCCCAAGTAACTAGCAATAGGATGAGAGGAAACGGTCTTAAGTTGCGCCAGGGGAGGTTTAGACTAGATATTAGGAAAAATTTCTTTAGTGAAAGGATTGTCAAGCATTGGAACAGGCTGCCCAGGGAAGTGGTAGAGTCTACCTCTAGAGTGGTAGAGTCAAAAGACATGCAGATGTGGCCCTGAGGGACATGGTTTAGTGGTGGACTTGGCAGTGTTGGGGTTACGGTTGGACTTGATCTTAAAGGTCTTTTCCAACCTAAATGAGTCTCTGATTCCATGATTTCTCTTTGCTTCCTCCCCTGAAATCTAGATGAAAAGCACTGGTATTGAAAAAGATTAAGCAAATTTAAAACCAAAGCAGTCTGCTTGTCCAATGAACTGTGAGAAAAGTTGGTGATGCATGTTAAATGGTAAATAATAAAATCTAATTGCCACATAAATGTGTGTGGTAATTCATCTCCCACAGAATTGATGTTATGCCAATTACTCTGTATGAGGGGGATGGCTGTGGTGGAGAGGTGAGGTATTCAAGCATGTCAAATGTCCTTCATTTCTTTCCTGTTCTGACCACTTTTGTACATTGCATACACATGAAAAATAGACAGAAATCTCATGAAGAAGCCATTTTCATGGCATAGTATACTCATACTTCCCTTTCTACTGATATTCTTCTGAAATTATTTACTCATTCTCTGTTTCAATAGCCAACATGCTCTTAGCAGAGCTTCTTTTACAAACAGTGAGGAATTCTCCACATGAAGCTACCAAAAAACTGGGAGGCTAAATGCTCTCATTTTGAATGTAGGTTTGCAGAGGGAAACTTTAATCTAGTATTACCAACTTTTTGATGAAGACAATCACCTCCGGATTCTGAGGATATCACACGAAGCAGCTCTTTTGCAAGAAAAGGACTGCCTGGTGAGAATATCAAGATCTGTGAGGATGGTGCTCTCATACCTATGGCAGCACGTTTTGAAAACAAGTTTAGGACACGCTTCTTGGCCAGTGCAGTGCTACGGTTCAGTGGGATGTATTGACACTAAATATCCCAATTTTTTTGTAAGTTTTAAGAGCATACATGTTTCCTATATTATCCTTAGCATAACTTTTACTAAGTATCCCAGAATGGCTTGAAAGGAATTCCACAATCAGCAATGGTAATAACCTGCATGCCAAACAGCTGCAGAAATATAGGCAAATCTATACATTTGTATGTGTGTAGGAGACTGAAAAGAGCAGGGGAGAAGCAGCAGAAAGCAAAAGTTTCCCTTACCATGGAGTGATCTGAAAGACTACTGTAATGTTGACTTCACAGAGCTCAGCACAAACACTAGAGTATTTCCTTTAATTTTTATTTAATCCAGAAGTGCTGGAGTAGATTTTAAGGTTTTTTCCCATCTCATAATTTTGGAAATCTGGATACAATTTCCAAAGGCTTAGCATTGCCAAAATTGTTTTCACAGCCTGGTAGACAACATAGCTGTTTAGAAGCAGTATGTGACAAGTTGCAAAGAAAGGAGCATAAAGGAATCTGCATTAGACCAGGTTGTCCAATCTCCTGTTGTTAATCTGCCTGTATATCTTTGCTACACAGGCAGTCTCAAAGAAGAGCTCAGTTTTAAGATCCATATTTTTCCATCTGTACAGAAGCTTCTTTCCCAACACTATCAGGAAAACAACAGCTGCATTTGCCATTGTCTACTCCAACAGATCACATTAGGAAGAGCCATTTAGTGTTGCAGGATTTAGAACTCTGCATTTGGAACAAAATGTTATTTCTGCATGAAGAGTTCACAGCCCATTGGCAAGGTCATTACAATTAGCTCATGCATGTTTATTTGAGAAATTTAAGCGTTAATACTGGTTCATTTGTGCAAATTTGTGTTTTTATATAAAATGTTTTTCTGTGCTTCTTAAAGCTTTGTTTCTTAGTAATACAAATATGAAGGATCACTGCCATTGATAGACCTTGTAATATAAAGAAGAACTTACAGTGCAGCAACAATAATAATGGGCTCAATATAAAATAACAGGGACAAATATTATATGAAAATGTAATAATTTCAATTTCCTTTGCTGGAACAAGAAATTTTTATGATAAAGACTAACTTAGCTCCATTTTGCATAGCATGAAAAACCTACTTTGACAATGAAATATCAATAGATTAAGTGACTATTATGAATCATCAATGAATATGCTAGACCAGTAGATCTACTGATAATTTAGTTAATTGCATTAAAAGTTTACAAGGATGAATTACTTGCCAAGTGAGTCTTTATGCACATGAAAGAAGTACATTTAAAGTGCATTTACAAAACCACTGAGGTGATACCAGAAATTAATACGATTACTTTTCTTTCAGATGCTTCAGACTAGGCTGTTTTCACATTAATGGCAAAAACAGCAAATGAAAAGGCAAATGTATATAGCAACAGCACCCATATCTCGCAATGTAATAGAGGAAGCCAGAGGCCAGTGAAAAACTACAGTAATAAAACAGACAAGAGATCCAGACAGGATTTTTAAATCCAAGGAAGTTGTTTCTGATGTATGCTCTAATATGAATAGCTTTTTTTGAGGATGCAGTGATATAACAACACAAAAATGACATATGACTTACAACGGACTCTAAAACTGACATTTGGGAACGTAATGTGGAAGAGAATAACAGAGTGAGACAAGCTGAAAGTATGGATGCCAGTTCAGAAAAAGCAGGTCTTAAAGATGTATGAAATGCTGCACAGGTAGCAAAAAATCAAACCATAAATGTTGAGTTGGGTAGGATTTTTTTTTTTTCTGACTGTGATTTCCTTTAAAAAGGATAAAATATAGTTAGCTTGATATCAAAATTAGGATGACAGCAGTTCATCCTGGAGGATATATCACAGCTAGAAAATCTGTAATGGGATGGGATTTCAGTACTGAAACGACTAAATCCTAGAAAAGTTTGTAACTGTTTATTGGAAATATAAAATAACAGCCGCATTCCTTAGCTTTTTATTCCATGGGCGTGCAAGATTTCAACTTTTCATTTCAATTTATGAACAATTGAAATGCTAAAATATTTTAATTTTCTGACAGTAATTCTGAGTGGATTCTTGTAGGTTTTCGTATGCTTGCTGTTTAAAGAAAGTGGGTGAAAACTTGGGGATTAAAATAGTGCTTATATCTGTAGGAGAGAAGAAAAAGGAAGATTAAACCCTAGTAGGTAAGTGGGTACAAAGTTATGCTTGAGGATGTTCCTCCTCCTCGAAAGGAGATCATGTGTCTTCAAATATTTATTAAAAAAATAATTTTGACAGAACTCCAATTTCCCACACCACAGGAAGAAAATGTAGAGAGGGAAGAGACATTACAGATGTTGTAATACCTACAAGTCTGAACAGAAGAGACATTTTTTCTTTGGCAACAGTGAGGAACAAGACTACAAGTCAAATTCCAATTCCACTTGCATTTTTCTGCCCCTTCAAGGCTACTCGGATCCCTCAAGACCATAAGAGCACAGCATCAAGTACAGCAAGCAAGAATTCTCCTACAACCAACTATTTTGTTCTGTGAAGGCCTTGAATTGCAGCCATGCTAACCATCTGAGCTATACTGAAAGCAGGACAGGGAATTTGCTCACGAAATACATGGAAGCAAATTTGCTGTGTAACTGAATGTTGGCAGGCTTGAGCTGCATTGCCTTTGCTGTTAAGACTCATTTATCTTCATGGGTCATCTCCTAGAACTGCACCCAAGTACACTTTGCTAATTTTCTCTGCTAGGAAAAATAACACAGTTCTTAGAATCCAAACACAGAACTATTTTCACTCATCTATTTGTCTCCAAGTTATAATTTACCCATCTCATTACAGCAATAATTAAGCTCTAATTAAGATAAAATGATTAAGAGAACTTAATACATGTGTTTCCACAGGTATCCACTCCAGTCCACTGAAATTGTACCAGAGGTTACACAAGGAACCCATGCCTGTAATAATGGACTTTCTATGCTGTGTAGCCAAATCCCATACCCCAAAGGAAACGTGTAGTCGGTATTCTCTCCCATATTTTATGGCAACTGTCTGCTTTCCCAGACAACTGGCATCCTCTGCAGGCTCTACAACACAATCTGTGTCGTATCTTCATATTGAATTCACTGTGCATTTGAAAAAAACCTGCATATATTGATTTATCTTTCCAGGATTAGCTTGGATTTCAGCATCTGAAATCTGGTAACTCTACAATTACTCAGAAAGGCTGCAGATTCTATATTATCTGTACACATTTGTATTTCACCTAATGCTAACTTTGGTTAAACAGAATTATTGATGTCACTAGATGGAAGTATGATTTTGAATTTGCTTTGTTGCTAGGGCTAATATTACACTATTTTAGTATTAATGAATTAACCACAGCTGCTTGTATCAGTAAAGTGTATGGAGTGTTTATAGCATAACAGAGATGTGTCACCATAAGAAACACTGACATAAAATAGAAAAGAACAAGCTACAGGAAAGCATTTCAGCTGAACAGAAAGGGAAAAAAAATAATGAAAGGCTATTTTTCCCCCTTTTTTAGCCTGTTGGCTAAAATACATCAATTTGAACTCCCCCAAAAATCCAACAAAAATTCTCATGATTATGCTGTGCCATATTTAAGGAAGCTGACTGAGCAAAATGTAGTAGAATATATTAAAAAAATAAAATTAAACATCCTACTATGAGAAGACAGAGGTCAAGGACCTGTGTATGCTAGACCAGTTTGAGAAAAATGCTTAGTATATAACACTGTACTGAATATGTCAGGCTTGTTATTCTTTTACTAGCCACATTTCCTGGGTGGTGAATTACAGAAAATTAGCATCTAATACAATTCACCTTCCTCGCTTCAAATCTCAGTATGTTTTTTCATTCTCTTCAGTTTTTTTCCACTGGAATTCAAGGTTAGAAAATGCACCAGCTATGGATACAGTTTTACTTCAAAAGGGTAAAGCAAAAGTAGAATTTTCAAAGTGAAGAAAACAAAGGAATGTTGGATTTAATAGGTTATCCTCGCTGATGAGCTTTCGCTGTCAAGCAGTGTTTTTAGTGAAATAACAGTGCCCTCTAGTGCCTTTATTAAGCACATTGTTCAAACTTTTTTTGCTTTTCTTAAATAAAGCAACATACCAAACCACCACATTCAGGTTGAAGATGATGTAGAATAAAATGACTGTGTTAACTTAGTTATCGGTTCTTAACAGGATTATTTTTCCTACTCATGTTTAATTAATATACTGGAAAAAACCCAGACTAAATACATATACATATATATGCATATGCATAAGTAGTACTTACGATTGCAAAAACCGTGAAAGAATAAAGTGGATGCTTTCTCCACAGTATCAAAAATAACGTTGAAATATTACATTGCCTCAATAAACATATTTACAGGAATGCAAAAATAAGGAAGAACACAGCACAAATTTCAAATACAATTTTGAGCATGGAGTGTGAGCCATCCAAAAAGCTTTAATTTATAAACAAAGCATTTCTGCTAAAGAGGCTCTTATTGAAGATTATGACGTACCAAGATACGGTTTTCACAGTCTTTCTTACAATCTTAATAGCACTTTCAAGTGAAGCAAACATGTAAAATATCACAAAATCCAGAATAATTACTAAGGTCAGCTCATTATATGTGACTCAGAGGTAGTTAAAAGAAAATCCAGCAAGGAATAAGCTCTTGATGGAATATTAATGTCTACTTTGAACACCCTGGCTTTTGAAATATCAAATTTTCTTTGACTGTTATGAAATTTTGATTTTCCTAACAAGAACTTTTCGAAAGAACGTTAAAATACATGATACTCTTCCACATGACCAGAACATATTTTCTTATGTCTGATTAAGCAGGCAGTATTAAAAAAGTGTAGCTATACATTCTTTCAACAAGATATTTTCTTCTGATACAAATCAGCTTTTCAGAAGCCCATACTTACAACGAATACTATTACTTATTTTAAAATATGCATATGTATCAGTTTGATTTATAAATATGGATCTTAAGAATCTAGCTGGACCTATAAAATGTACGTTTAGACCTATAAAACAAAGTTTATCCCACCTTGCAATTGAAACTATAACATATTACATATTCAGGTGAGTATATGTTTATATGTTCAATACATCTGGCAACTTGTATTTATAACTGATTCACGTAAGACTGCCACATAAGAATGCTTTACTTACAAGATTTTTTATGATATCCAAATACCACATTGTATTTATTTTCTCAACAAAAGGTAGGTTTTATGAGGAATACTGAACAGTGGGGGACAGGTCAAAATGTCCCCCAGTTCTCTAACATGGAGATCATCAGTTCTGCAAAGCCTTTGTAGCCTTTGGACTGTGGTTTCTGCATGCCACTTACATAACTTAAGTTCATGTAAAAATCAAGCTTTTTTCATAGGCATTTTAAAGCTCTTTTAGTCTCCCAATTATCTTTTGGTATATATGGGCCACTCTGTTCTTACCATTTGTTACTTTTTTTCCTGTGGCATTTTCACACGTATAAAGTAGTACCTAACCATGCAGAGCTCCTACTAAACTGGCACGGCCAGCCTAACATAGAGATGTCGTACCTTGTGATCATGTTAATTATTATAAAATAAAACATTTCATGTGGTATTACAAAATTATATTGTACTTTACATATATTATTCATTCAGGTTATCATTCTACAATGATACAGTAATGACCCTTACTGTAGATTATACAGGAATTGCTGTACTTACTTTTGAGATCTAAATTTCTGGCTCCTGCTGTGCTCTGTGTTGTGATTTTAGTGTCAATCTTTACAGTGTGGAGATTGTTGGTATCCCTTGATATCATCACATTATGCCACTGGTTATCATTCAGAGGTTTATTAGAACTTCCTTTGATGAGGTTTGCACCATTTCCCAAGTCAAACACATAGTGTAAATAGCTGGGAAGAAAGAAAAAATTGGAAAAGTTTCCTTTTTCTTTACATAGCAAGGGGGCATTAATTAATATGTCTAATATTTTCTATTTCCTTATACTCCTCAGTAGTGCTGGTAAAACTGGAAGACAACAATGAATGCCAAATGGGAAAGCAACCTTAATTCAGAGTAATCACCATTTGTTTAGGTGAGCTGAGATGCAGTCTCAAGTTTCTGGAAAGTAACAAGCACTCCATAGTACCAACACATGCATACGTATGTAGAGAGAGAACAAGAGGAAGGCTACAAACTAGTACTTCTTTGTGGTAAACACTATAGAAGTTATACCTATTGTTTACTTTCATATTTTTCAGGCATCTAGCTTCATCTGAAAGAAAAAGTCACAATAAAGCATATGAAGTTTAACATGAAGAAACATTCATCAATCATATATGTCCAGTCAGACAAAGATTTGTATCCTGAACTTTTCCTTGTATTTCTCCTGTATATATTTTGAATAGACTTTTTTTGTCATTATGCTGATTTATACATACCCTTTTACTAGTTCAACCACAATGAAATCATTTCCATCACCACTGTTATAAAGTATCAATCCATCCAGAGATGTTGTTTTGAACTGGAAAAAAAGGTGCATAGATGTATATGCTTGTAGCGTGGCCAACGCAACATAACTTGCTTTTGTTTTAAAGGTTACAGGGTCTGCTATGATGTTCCTGAATCCAAATCTTGCATTTAGCTCACAGTAATCGATGTCTCCATTTTTACATAAGTCAATGTATGCCATGCCATTAAATGTAAGACTCTGTAGATGCCCAATGAAATTAGAAGGCACAGAAGACAGGTAGCGCCGCTCTGTTATTATTCCTGTTTCTATGTTGTGGAATTCCAGCCGCGTGTGATCACCAGCCATTTGACCTTTAAATAGTAACAAGAAAACACATGTTAGCATCTGAAATGGGAAGTCAGAAAGCACCATGTGATTAAGTGTTTGCATCAATTTCACATTTTTTGAGAACGTACAAGGCCAATTTTTGGCTCTAAAGAGGATACTTCTGAATTCATCCAAACCTCCAGTAAACTTCTGGGAGCCTTTCCACCGAGTTCAGTATGTTCGCATAAGGCCAACAGCAAGATTTCTAAACTGAAGCACGATAACGCAGTATATCAAACTACCAATAAAGTCCCTCACTTTTGCTACACTTCACCAGACATCGTTTTACTATAAGCAAGTGCAATTAATTAACACAACATGAAGAACACAAAGGCAACTCTCAGAGCTAAAACTACGGTGTTAAGAGTTTCATGGAAGGGAGGCATAGGAGTTTGGGGGACATTAGTTCACGTGTTTTGCTTAGAAGTGCATGATTTGCCAAGCAGAAGGAAGGATGTGTGTGGATGTGACGCTTCAGGACATGGTTTAGGGGGCATGGTGGCATTGGGCTTGATGATCTTGAAGGTCCTTCCCAACCTTAATGATTCTGTGATTCCCATTTAAGCTGTCTTAGGTACATTAACACTGGCCCTGCTGCAAATCCCTGTGCTGCAAGGGTGGACAGAGCCTTCCTTAAAAGCAACTACTTTATACCATGGGGATAAACCATGGGAGAAAGAGGCAGAGCCTAAGAGATGGACGAAGCAGAAAGCCTGCAGCAAGGGTGTACACTAGTGTCTTGTAATCCTGAAAACAGCAAGGGACTTGCTTACATCAGAAAGGTGGCCAAAACCAAGCCTAACAGCTACCTTTGAGTCATTCTTTGTCACGCAAGGACTCTGCACAGCAGAAAGCCTGAGATTTGCTGACTGTATAGCTAATTCGAAGGAAGGGATCAACACTGCCAGGGTATACAGTGTACAGGTCAGGTAAGTTCTTAGGATAATTATTAAATACCTTACGCAACACATCAAAATTGTGTCCACTGAAGAGTTCCCTTTTGTAACAGAGCTTAGATTTTTTTCCATGCTTATTTTAAAAAAAGTAGGGCAGTACTATCACAAGGCTGATTCATGGTCACATTGCGTGGGTATGATGACAAACCAGCTTTTTATTGCTAATCACTTTTACCACTTATTGTACCTTTTGCAAACTGTGGCCTAGATTCCCCAGTTCCCTAGCTGTTTCATGTCTCTCATGGAGTACAAAGAAGGTGAACAGCAGACCTAGCCAAGCTGGAATAAATACTGGCATGAAACTGCTCTGTAACACAAGTTCCCACAGTTGACAAGCAGAGCTTCTCCCATTCTTCCCTGACGATAATATTCTAAGAGGAGAGTGTGAGCTCTGACCCAGGCTGGACGTGTTTAGCAGTGGTGCAGAAAGCCGCAAAGGAGGCTTAAACTGCTGTACCTTCATAGCTTTTACAAGCAAGTGTCTGGGCACACGTGTTTGAACAGAGAAAAGACAAGGGCAAGATGAATGTAGATATTCAGGCTTTGCCAAGGGAGATGAAGTCACAAAGAGGTTAAGTCACAGCACTGAGATACAAATACAGGTATCACTGAAGTTACAGTGAAAATAGGTCTGCAAGCTTGAACACCATTCAGACCACACACACAAAACAAGTGCTCTAATAATTTATGATAAATATTTACAAGCAGCTTGCTTAACTTCACGATGCATTCTGCGTAAGACCTAACTCTACTGATGTCATTAAACACCATCAGCATCTGGGATCTGCAGTCATGGCTGAGCACTGCAAGAGGCACCTTAATCCTCGAGGACAGCCTTCTTGATGTTTTTGTTTCTAAGCATCAGTTCTGAAGATACTGCTTCCCCTGATGTATTCAGCAAAGGTGGGTTCTTCCTTGCAGGAATGAGCCAGGGAGCTGTCTTGAAAAATGCCAAATCTGTAACTTTCTCAAGGCCAAGAGCTGTATGTTGGATCACAGCCAGAGAGCTGAAGATCATGTTTGAGAGAGGAACATTATGTATTGCAGTCTTGTATCACTTCAGACGGCATTGCATAAATGTCATGGCAAAAATCCACTAAGCTTTGGCCTGTAGCACACTATCCTCACTACATTCACTACCTTAAATGTATTTATTTCTTGAGCATAGTAATAAAAAAGTTCCAGAATCTGGGCTCACATCCCAAATCTCCCACTAACATTTCAGTTGTACAAACATGCTAAACAGGACTTGAGACTTTGTGAAGTCTCTTAATGCTCCACAGTGTCTGCAACTACAGCAGGGAAGAGAGAGACTGCAGTTTGTGCTTACAAAGGTTGGGTTTTTTAGGTTTTGCTTATTTTGTTTTAACTTGTCAGGTTGGTGCACAAAATGCATTACCTGTTGCAATGCTATGGGACATCATACAAAAGTCCAAGTGAATTTCTCTTCATAAACTAGATATCCTTCCCATTACCCAACTGTAGTGACCGCTGTCAGTCCACTTTTATTTTCTATACATTTCCAGAAAACAAACTGCATCAGGGCTGCAAGTATTTATACTCTTCTATGATGACTACAATTTCAAAGTCACCTGTATGACTTCCAATGAAAGCTAGTTATGATTCTGAAAGATATTATTTATCCACGCACAAATTATGCATTTGTCAAAGATAACTGAGTTCAATCCATGGATGAATATGTGATAATTTATAACCTGTAAAAAAATGGAAAGTCAGGCTGAAATATTTAATGGCTTCCCCTCCAGCCTAAGCTTTCTGGATCTGATAGTTTGTATTTTCATATATGACATAGGTAATAGAATCAAAAAAGGAAAACACAGTGTCTGGCAAGGAGAAGCTGGAATTTTGGGGAGAAAGTCTGTTTCTTCCTCATGGTCCCTATAAGGTTGTAATAACCTTTCACATTAATAACTACTAGGTTATATTTTAACGACATTTCTGATTGTTGGGACATCTGAAGAAAAGTTCTAAGCACTTTAGAGCAAAAGCATTCCAATCTGATATGACAACTCTTCCACTACCCCTTTAGGAAATTCAAAGCTACCACACATTTAATTGCATTGTGTACATTTGAAACTTAAGCTCATGAAGGCTTTGGCAACAACACTGTGTTGCAAAAAAAAAAAAAGAAAAAAAAGAAAAAAAAAGTCACAGCACTACATGGCAATAAAGATTTTCCATGTAGAAAATGTAGTGTTTTGGGACCAAGCAGGTTTCCCACATTATCAGACTTCCAAGTTCCTTCTAGCTCCTTCTCTCATGACAGCTCTCTCCTCACTGATAGAGGAGGCTACAGATTGGCCACACAGATTATTGCAGGGAGTTTAGGAAGACTTTTTCCCTCCAAAATACTTGGATGACTTTCTCCCCTTGGATGAAGAACATTAAACACCTGTGGATTATGCAGATGTAGGCAACTTCCAACCTGAAGAGCTGAGAGGGATTTTGAGTCAGCTGGCCAGCTTCTGACAGAGGTATTGGCGTGTGGAAAGGATACAAGTGTCATACCAGAGAGTTGAACCCATAGGAAACACTTTTGCTTGGTCAGGAGGCAACTGAAAAGTCTCACTAGCTTTAACAGCTAAAATAGAATAGAATAGTTCAGTTTGAAGGGACCTGCAATGATCATCTACTCCAACTGCCTGACCACTTCACAGCTGACCAAAAGCTAAAGCATGTTATTAACAAGATTATCCAAATGCCTCAAAGACTGACAGGCATGGGGCATCGACCACCTCTCCAGAAAGCCTGTTCCACTCTCTCAGCTATTTGCCAACACCATGATATTTGATAGTAACTACAGTTACCCGCAGTGAAGAGTTATTACAAGAACTTACAGTTCTGCATTCTTTATTTATTAATTCACCTGACTAGACTATATATGATAGAAACCTCCTGTTTTCACCTTAATCTTTCACATATATTTTGAACATTTCTGAAGCTGCACTGAGCAGTTGAGACTGCACTCAAAGGTGAAAACAGTACTTCTTGGTGGTTTTGTAACCTGTAGCATTTATAAATAAGAAATCTGCCACAAGGAGCCCAGGAAATGTGCATTTGATTCTAGACATTATCTTTTATTCAGACCTAAACAGCTTCCTCTAACTGGAAAACATCCCCAAAGTAGCCTTATTATTTGAGTTGCAGTTGAAGCAGCAAAAGGATATTTTTCAGTATAGTGCCTCTAATACTATATATTTATTTTCACAAAGAAAATAACTGGTTTAGGCCATCTACTTTCTTGGGAGAATGACTCAAAGCATCGTCACATACACAGACTAATTTTTGCTTCACCTGTAGAAGATATATTGGTAATTTCTGATTCTAGAAAATATGTTCTTGCAACTATATGAATACATAGCAATTATTTTTCTACCAGTGACATGGTCTTCAGTGTTCTGCTGAGGTGAAAAGGGACTATTAAAGAAGGTGATTTCCTTTTAAAAAAAACATTAAAGTTGTTACCATTTTAACAAAGCTTAGAACCAATGATTAATGCTATTTAATACTACACAAAAACAAAGGAAAATACTAAATACCTAACACAAAATTAGGCACACTGTATTGTGCAAGGAATCAGAGCCAGAAGCCAGGACTGTCGCACAGATATAAGCCTTATCTTTAAGAGAACAAAATCAAAGTCTTCTCTATTATAATTTCTGATAATATACGCATAGGAATATACTTCTAACGTCTGCTAGCATTTGTGTCATGTTTTTTCTCCCACCCCAACTGCTACTTTAGTATTTAGTTTGTTGCCTAACATTTAATTCTTGAGGACAGCTGATGCAAGATTTAAAACACAACAGAATATCCTTCAAATGTTTATGAAATTCGTTCTTACATCAATGGCTTAGAGTTTAACCTTAGTATAAATTTAGTGTGTTGCCAAAAGCATTATACTTGCCTTCTCATTAGTGATGTATCAAATGACTTCTCACCAATTACTGTATAAAAACATCAATTTAAGTCAGCATGAAGGTTTTCATTAATTCCAATAGCAACATTAGAGTAACATTAATATAAATTGTAACAGCACACTTGTAGTACCAGTATTTCAAGCTGCATGACATGGATTTTGGATCTTACCCAAGAAAAGAAAAGAGCATCTGTTGCATTCAGATAAAGGCATTTTACTTCTGTCATTTTTTGTTTTGTGTTTCCCCCCCGTAACACGGAGTCACAATGGCACGCTACCTGTCATGGCCTGCTGGTCATCCACCATTAACTTTAAACTTTTTCCTCGCCGAACCACACGCACTGTGTGCCACTCATTATCATTGAGGTTATAGCCAGCAAAAAGGGTTTCTGGACCTTTGCCTGTAGGATATGCCAAACAGTCATTATGCAATCTTTAAATCAGTTTACATGTGAACCTCACAGAGAAAGAGAGAGAGAGAGACAGAGACAGAGAGACTGGCTGGGCAAATGTTAAAACTCACCAAAAGTCACATCAAGCAAGAAAATTACAAAGTATAAGCAAACCTCAAAATATAGAGCTACTATGTTAAAACACTTCTACTGTATATTTGACTATATAAAAGTATTGTATATGCACATTTTATGAACCAGGTTGTCATAAATAGGCACAGTCAACATGGATTTAGTTATGCACTTTCCAGTCATATACAAGCCTTTAAGAAATCGTATTACTGCAGCTAGAAGAACTTCAGCTGTTTACAAGACTGGATTTTGTTCCTTCATTAAAAATAGTTTGGGGGAAAGGTACAAGTGGTAAATGTGTGTGCATGTGTCTTATGTTTTTCTTAATCTATGTAAACTTCTTAGCCTATGTTTATTAGGATTTCTCAGAAGACCTTATCATCTAGACGACTTGTTAATATTCAGATCCAGTATCTTCTGATTTTAGTGGACCTTCAAATCATACTTTCCTTATTCATTTAATGGATACCATTTTTGTAATCTGCTATTTTTGTAAGTAGTACAACAAACACTTTTGAAGCATGTACAATTCTACGTACAGCACAATGTACTTGCAATAACTTAAGTATTCGTAAATCTAGGAAACAGGGTATCTTTAATACCTAGGAAAAAATTTCTCAAATGAAAATGATTATGGAAATTGTCCCTTGTACTGTTGACCAAGAAGAGAAAGAAAGAGAGGAAAATCCTGACTATCATTGGTATGAGTAGGTGACTGACCAAGCGCTTAACCGATCCATCAAAACTTCTGTGCTCAAACCTGAGTTACTGGACCTATGTGGTGACTGTCCAAAAGGTGAAGTGAATCTGCAATAACAAATTACATTCTTGCAAAACAGAGACCTCCCTGGCCTGTTTTTCAGTTCCTGTAGCAGAATAAAGGCTGCTGATAACTAGGAGAGGTGTATAATATAGTAACATTTGACACGAAAACATTAGGGTTACACTGAGTCAGACCACTACACCCTCTACATCCTTCCACACATGGGTGACTACATCCCACGTGTCAGCCTTCTTCCAAAAGGGATATGCCACTGGCTCTGAAACTCTCCCACATTTCTTTTTGGATTCTTTTCCACCCAGTACAGGCTAACTGTGATGGATGAGGTCTATTAATAAATGGGTACTATATGACATTGTCTAAAATCAAAGCTTTTCTGACTTCAGGACTGCACAGGGGAAAAAAGCTAATAGCTTGATCCAGCTGCTCAGCATGTTGGACATCTCAGACTTCTTCCATTGTCTTTCAGCACTTTTTTAATTGCTGATGGTTTACTGCCCTGCTTTTATATGCAATCTTTGCTATTCTGAGCATATCAAGGAATTTCCAGGAATAAAGATACTAGCTACAGCAAAGGCAGTGATATCCTGGTATCACCATGTTGCTTTCTCCATGTTTCTCCATTGACTCTAGGCTATGAAAGGCATGCAAACCCAGCAGAAAGAGATGTATATGTACTCTGGTATACGTGACACTGGTGTCAACTACGTGAATTGTTCTGTTCCTTACGTGTTTACTTTCTTTGACAAGAGAAAGACCAGTTTTGCATAAAGCTTAAGCGAAAAATGTTCTCTTTGGATATGGTGATACAAATGCACTGAATAATGCTCTTTCAGCAATTTCTATTATTATATATTCTACTGGGCCCTTCAGTGGAAGCAATTGCTAACTAGGCTTGGGAGACAAGGGACAGATTTACAAAAAATACTTAAATGTCATGAGTAAAAATCTTAGTGAGAGAATTAGCCTGCCCAGAAATACATCACTTACTATTATTTTACACATCAGCCCTTCTTCATTCATTAAGTCCAACTCCTTTTTCATTTTTTTAAGTAGTTGAACTATTTAGTCTCCCTTATCACACAACAAATCTCTAAAAGACATAAAAGCATATACAATTTAATTTGCTCTCACATTAACAACCCTCTGTAGTGTCCCATTCATGTAAAGTTGCCTCAGAAAACCATAGTTTTCCATGGCAGCTGGAGAAGTGGATGAAGAAGGATGGGTGGCCACTATTCCTGTAGCGAATGTAGTGCTTGGGTGGATTCCTGGCCAAGAGCATGCTTTTGCATATAAAAGTAGTAAAAGTGCTTGTGAGTAGTGTATTTAGGAGAAAATTTTCTAAATGCTTACAGAAGAACATGTGGGAACCCCTTAATACCACACAAGAGTATAAGGACTGTAGAAGAAAACTCTGAACAGATCTTGTTAAATGGCATCGGCCAACCTCAAACATAATTTATATTAGTACTTTCCTGACTTTCAAATATATTGACCCAAAATTAATTTAAACATCATATTATTGAGACCATAACTGTTCAGACTCTTCTACTGTCCTGGTTTATAATGCTTCAGTTTATAGTGAATTTACTATAAATCTAACCCGACTAGATCATTGGCTATCCAGTCTTATTCTGACTTTACACTAATCTGATTCCACTTCATTTAAACCACACCAGCAGAAAGTGCTGTTGTATTTAAATAAGAATTGGCAAATTGCCTCTTTGGGGGAAGCTGGGTCTTTTTTTCTCCTGTTTTCTTTAAAGACAATAAATATCTGCCACAAGAAGAAAGGCAAAAGACCTAATTAAAAAGAAAAACAAAACAAAAACCAAACAACACCCCACCCTCCAAAAAAAAAAAATTCTTTTTTTTTCTATGGACTGATACTACTCTTCTAACCTTACATTCCTCCACTTCTATTTCCCATGCTGTCCCTTCCCTGGCACTCATTTGTCTCTTTCTAGACAGCACATTTAATTTCCTTTATGTAGCCAGCACTTACTTTCTGAGCTCCTGATTCTCTCAGATACTAATACTGTAATCATAAACCTTTCCTCTCAAACACAAGTTGTAATCTGCAAAAATCCACCAAGTATCTCTTCTTGCTTAAGTACCAAATTTATTATCAACTTCTGTGTTCAGATATTTTCCTATTTTAAAGGCTTAAATAACTACCAGATTTTATGCATCCCTAGAGTGAATGGATAGTACCAAATAAAAAAAGTACAGGCATTTTTATGGTTCGCACAATTTGCTCAGTCCATCATGCCAGTAAAACCTGCACATCCGTTTAAATGCAGATAATTGCTTGTAAAGCCATCCTTTTACACAGGAAAATACAGATTGTGCAGCCAGTCGACAGAGGTACAAATCTTGATGATATAATTCATTATGAACTAGGACATATAAATGTAAAGCCCCAAACATCCTAAGTTATAGCTTTACTTCAGCACCCAAAGTTGAGCTTACTTTGTTTTCAGCACCTCAGCTCAAACTAAACTGCCTTTGGTCTTTTTTAAAATTAAAGGAAAAAAGTATGAACCTCCACAAGAAAAAAATCTCATTTTCAGTGTGCTGAATATTCTAAATGCTCTCTGGAGATTCCTATTCTCTTTACTATCTTCTGAGGAGCCTGTTCAGCCTAATTAAAGTGCTGAAAATTTGCTAAATTCAAATGGGCCTGTTAATTGATGGGAACATGCATACTTACTTTTTCTCTTATAGATATCTATGCTGTTGTACTTAAATTGGGACATCTTTTCAACAACTATTTGAACAGAATGTCATAAAAACCAAACTGATCACTTAGAAACAAGGTAGTAGCTTTTGGCATTCTACCAAAACACATTCAAAACTAGTTGTCTGAACCAAACACAGGAATTGTCACTGGCTTTTACAATACCATCCACCATCACCAAGGCATATATCAAAATGCCACACAAACTTGCTTGCAGCATTCAATTCTGAGATCAGAAGTAGATATAAAAAATAAAGTATTGAAAGACAGACAAAGTAAATAGAGACTAGCAAGGAAGACTGGATGGTTCAGTGAATGCTATACTAACCTATGGAGCCCAAGTCAGTTACAGGCAAATCACTACAATCTATTTATTGGTCAGTATAAGAAATGTCAGTAGTTCCAGACTAGTTTTCTGACAGATAACTATACATACTACAGCAATCAATATCAGGTGGCATTTCCCATTCAGAATTTGAGAGAATAAGCAGACAGAAGGACAAAACCCAGTTAACAGAGAACATTACATTGAGGTCAGGGATACCGGGATTTCAGATGGAGTCTAAAATACAGCTAAAATAATATATACATAGTAAGCTAAATTGTAAAGTAAAGACAGTTGAGCGGCTCTGACAGACACCTAAGAGTGTTCTTGTAAATACCTGATGCAGAACCAGACAACTCCGTGCCATTTAATTTATCCTGCTTTCCACGGTAAATCTAGCATGCCTGTAATCTAGGCTTCTATTCCAGCAAGCAGCCAGTCTCACAGTCACTGTGCAAACCTCGTGAAGCATCTATATGTACACACACCAGTCTGCAGCATAAAAAGTTCAGAAAAGATTCCTCCAGAACTAAATGCAGAAACATAAGACAAATAGGGGAAGGCATCTTAATCTTCATTATCCTTTCTATGGTGCTTGGCTGAAAAAACAACTCTGGCCTTCCAAACCACTCATTTGCAAACCTAAATCTTAAAAGTCAATTTTACAGTGAATCAACTGTATTTTAAATGACTGCATCTGCATCATCCTGATTCCCTGGCTACGCATGTTTTTTTACTAATAGAAAAACTTAGCTGCTTTTTAAAGATCAGTGATGTGTATCAGTTTATTATTTAAAAATAATTGTTGAATTAACTCGAGAAAGTTTTATTGCAAGTCAAAGAAATTTTGTCAACTGTATTTTCTTCCAAACAGACTCATATAGAAAATTGCACAAGAACAGCACATTCACTGAATTGTATCAAGCAAAACACATCAGTCTGCACTGCTTGATCAAAATGTTCCAGCCCACAATAGCTTTATTACAGGCAAAGCTGCTTTTGGCAATTTAGCTAAAGTACTGGCATTTCAAGGTATTCTTATTACTTTTTAAAACAAAACCTGACATTTCAGAAATTAAAACGAAAGAGGTTAGAGTTGCTAATATGATTCATTAGCCTTCATTTCAGCTGTATACATTATCCACATTCTTTTGAGTAACAGAAATATAACATTAAATCTGTTTCTGTACCCTCACTTAGATAGAAATGCAAAAAATATACTTTTGAAAATTCTACTGGCTTCCTCTACATGTCCGAACTACAGGACAGGCTGCATTTAATATTGATCTAGTTCTTCACTAGTAAGGAAAACCAGCATACATAGCGAATGCACTAGGGAAGGAAAATCCATAGAAGGATATAAAAAATAACCAATCCAGGAACCAAGCACCATATCCAGGTCTGAGGGCACAAAGTTTTGATAGTCATTTGCCTATTTCTTTTGCCTTAAGCAAGCTATTTAAGTTGGGGTGTGATAGCGTACATACTCATCCATTAATATCTTTAAAGTTGCAAGATATTAACTGTTGGTGACACATAGGTATCTAAATAGAGCCAGTTGATCAAGCTGTGAGGGCAGAACATAGACAGATCTGTTGGAGTAAATTAAATCTAAGGATTCTTGGTGTCTGCCAAGAAAGGTGCTGATGATAAACCACTGTCTTGTGAAAGCCTGTTCTCTACAAACAGAACAAGGACCACTACTGAATTTCACCAAGATGGAGAAAGAAACAAATATCAGAAAGTAGTAAACTTCTGACTTGCGAGTATCAAAGTATACGTAGAGCACGTACACATGCTCTTAAAACTGGGAAGTGTGATTTGCTGGTTAATAATCGGGTCTGTATGAAGTTGAATGATATTTCCTGAAAAAATGGTTTTGAAATTGCAATTACAACTATATGTGAACTCAGAGTACATGAGAGGATAAAAATGATTTTGTTACTGCATTATGAAATGTCTAACCCAGCTCAGAGACATTTCTCAACACATTACTTAAAACTTTTATTGTTAGGAATCAGCTGCATTTTAATTTAGTTTTGTAAGTCATATCTAAGCAAGTGAAACACAAACAGCCCTAAGGACATGTAATTTTCCTTCTTCTTGGAAATAATGAAAGAAAAGTATCTTTTAAAAGCTAAAAACTAGAAGTCAGCTAGATCCCTGTATTTTTAATAAGAGTGTAATTTCTCTTTTGTACTGTTCTCTAAGGAACTATCTAAGGACCATCAGAAAATGTGCTAAATGTACTAAAGGTTTAGTACAATTTACCCCAAGGCTCTGAAGTAAAGCACAGCAAAGTCAATGAGCTTGAAACATACAGTTGTTTCTTTGTCAGCTCAATTTCTGAAAATTTGGCTGAAAATATTCAGCAGTATGTTGAACTTGTCAATTAACCTCGCTGTAGGTAAGGTGAGCATTAGCTTTCAACACATGGCAATTCTATGCTAATTTAAAGCAAGTTTCAGTGCATGATTATTTTTTTTATGCAAGTAAAAAAATGTGCACTTGCAAAGACCATGCAGCATTACAAACACACTGTAAGGTCATACCTTTCTTTGAATCATGCTAAATTTTTTAAAGTGCCTCCAAATCCCAGGACTCTGAATTGGTATTCAGCAGATTCACTTCCACAAACTACTTGTGTGACATTTAGTAAATCTTAATTTGTTTTCACCTTAGTTTGACATGGCTTCTATCATGACAAATTCCAAGAATTTTAAGCTGAATACGTTTTAAGTAAGGTGCACTTAACACAAACACTTTCAGATCAAAATCTTTGACTTCATTCTACCTAAGAGACTGCAGTACACTAGGAAAGCAGCTATTTCACAAGCCTGCTACCCCATTTTCTCAGCCAGCTCCCAGAACACTCCTGTAGCCAAGCCTGAGAAAAGAACTCAGAGGATGACAGTAAGGGAAGCCAGCTGGAAAATCTGGCCACCAAGGAGAGGACGAACCTGAAGAACCATGACTGAGTCACTGCAACAACTTACCTAGACACACAGTGACACTGAATAATACAAGGGTGGAAAAAAAAGAAAAGAAATCAATTTGGCTTGATAACTGAAATTGTTTGGTTTTTAAAGGATAATCTACTACAAGCTAGTGTACTGTACAAGGAAGAATAAAATGCGAAATTTTAATTCGTTTACCATACTGAAATTTTCCTATGCGGAATGTTTGCATTGGAGAACTTTCTTATACTGAAAGTTTGTTTCAACGAAAAATTCATTTTAAGTCCTATTTAACAAAAAATTTGTAAAACTGGCAGAGAAAAGAATGGTTAATTCATCTGGAGTTATCAGTGTTTGATTTTTTTTTTTCCTCCTATAATGGGCGTAGGATTGAAAATCATAAGAACTGACTTCGGAACTCCTGTGTAAAACAGTATCAAGACATGAAACCCCAATTTCAAGCAATACTGGAATTCAATTTTTTGAAGTAAATATTCATTCTTCCGATATAACTGTAATGGCAGCCAGGTTCTCTAATATTCATTAACTCTGTGTGAATTCAGAGTTCTGTCAATAGTACTGATGCGTGAGATGTGGTCTTAAACTAAGGAGAAAAAAGTGGTCCTAAAATGAGTTCATTTTCTGCTTTCCCAAAAAAAAGTTAGATTTTTACCTCAGCAGACTCATTATTCTTCTCTTGACTACCCAAACCAAAAGCCCCAAACCCTACAAAACACAAAGGCAGAAACACACACATTCCCTGTTCTGGATTTCTAGAAACAGCAAGAATATTCCTTTAAGCTTTCAAAGAAATGGAGAATGATATACCTGGCAATCTCCTTTTCCTTTGACATCGCCTCTACGAGTTACTATTCAAACACAGTGCCTCAGCTTCCAGAGGAACTTTGCTGTCTCCCGTGAACCCAAGAGATTTGGAGGCATTCTAACTTGGAGGAAGGATTTCACCATGGGATGGCTATCTAAATAACTTTGATAATCTGGACCTTAATTGCTGATCTGCAAATCGCTGTCATTCAGCTAATAAATACAAAAGAGACTGAGATACACAGCTGCTATAGGGAACAGATATAGCAGATCTCTAAATGTACCCTGACGGTGCAGGCACACTTTATGAGTCTGAAGAACCTGTGCTACTGTTTTCTACTGCTAAGCCTGCCCTCTTTCTTTCCACTTAAACCCAGTGAAGGAAAAATAACCTAACTTACAGTGATTTTTGCAGAAAAGGTTGGTACACACTTAATCTTTTTTTCCTGAGAGAATTGGAATATTTGTTGTACTTTGGTTAAATTGTAACTGACAACTGGAAAGAAGCACAAACAGCTTTGATCACACATTGGCCTTTCTGTCTTTGATATTGACTGTACCCATTTATATCAAACCGGGGCTGTCAAAACTCTGAAGGACATTTAAAAATATAAGTAAGTGCAACTTAAGTATGCTTGTCCATAATCTACCTTTTTATCAAAAACACCCATTACCTTTATGTTTAGGCAAAACTTAACAGAAAAAAAAAACCACTTAAATATTGCATTGACCCTTACATCTTGCACATTGTTCTTAAGAATAAGCAGATTGGTAACTAGTTGGCACAGAAAGGAAAATAATTTGGACTGTGACTTTATTTTAAGAATAAGCTCCTCTTAATTTACAGGTGTCTTCATCCCAAGGCACAGCTGTTATAGAACAGTAACAACTAAATCTCACACTCATATCCTTTCTTTTTCTTTTGTTTTTAAATGAAAATGATGGATTATAACATTATGCCTAGTTAAGGGTAAAGAGAATAATATTTAAAGATTTGTGATTGTTGATTATCATTTAAATGTTTTAAAATATTTTTATACTCATCATGTATCGAAAAGCACAATTTCTTGACACTGCTTATTCTTGGATGCTTCTACGCAGACAGGAGTCAGCAAGGAGTACTAAAGTAGACATTTCAGATTATTTTCAGAAATTACAAATAGATGAATACAAAGGGTGATCTCTGTTCTATAAATAGCCTCTGCTGACTTTGATGGGTATGGGTTTGGTCTCTGGTTTTTTTTGACTTACACAATAGACGACACATAAGGCCTATGCTCATTTTCCTGTATATTCCTAAGCTATTGTATTTCTTCATCACTATGTCATGTCATGTCATGTCATTCTTGCTCCAGATTTATTCTTGTAAAGTTTCATCACTACAGTGTAATAGTTCATCATTACTTTTAGACCGTTTCAACTTCTGAAGAGCCACCAGCTCAGCTGCACCAGGTTTAATCCAGAATTTGAGATTCCTGATATTCTCAATGATCTGGGCTATAGGGCAGAGCACTTAGCATATTAACAGTAGCAGGGTCATATAAAGGAATACGTATCTTAACATTTCAATGCTCCTGTACTATTTAAAAAGGGTAAACAATACATATTAACAGCTGTTTGGAGTTCTCTTATAAACAAAAAATTTTTTTAAAGGAAAAAGACTCTGAATTTTTCAGACTGAAATTGCAGACAATATTGTAAACATTCTTTAAATGTTTCTTTCAGTTTTGAGTTAGGTCTGATATTTCTTATCTGCAAGAAGCAAATCTGAGTACTAATTATCAGGGAACCTATAAAAATTTCTCTATAAAAATAGGGACATACTTTTGCAGGATCCCAGAGCCTGAAATAAGATTTTAAAAATTACTAAATACTTATTCCAATAAAGATTTTGTTGGAAAAAAAAGCACTCAATTGTCTTAGATACGACTTATGTTTGAGACAGTTTGCATAACTTTAATATGGCATTTTATTAAAGGTAAATTTTCAGCAACTTTTCCAGCTTCTTCAAGTGATTTCTTACCCAAAAGACCAATGTGTGTTTCTTTCCTGCAAACAAGGCCTTTTTCTACATTCTGCATCAAACTTTTCACACTACTTTTCAGCTGCTTCTAAACCTATTGCTCTGCCAGACATATATTTATGGTGGTTAAATGAAACTGAAGTTAACTGTGACATCTGCAATAGCAAGTTTTACTTTCACTTTTTCATTGTTCACTTGCAAGTTTTTGAGAATTTCATTTTGCAGTTATGGCTGCTCAAGCATTTGCATGCTAACAATAGGTACAGTCAAGCACTTTTGCTATCTGTTATTTCCAGGCTGTTGCTTGCTCTGTTTCTTCCATGCCCACATAAAATGAAAACAACATGATTTTTAAAATTGAGTAGATGGAATTGATTTCAACATTGAGAGAATCTCTCAAATGCTCTTTTGCCATTTGTTATCTCTTAAGGATTGTGCTCAGTGTCAGTGAATGACAATTTTGTTATTGAAAAAACCAAGTAAGAATCTTGAGAGAAGCTCCTACTTGCACTTTAAGGTGCACTCTGTATCTTGGTTTATGTAGTTTTAGGAAATCGAGAGTCCACATTGTAGTCTTTTCTAAGCTATTGCTGCTCTTACTTATAGCCGATTAGCCTGTCAACTGACTTCCTAAGCGTCTTCCACCACCTGCAAAACATTACCTGGAGATGCAAGAATACTTCTTGCCCTGACAGGCCACAGTGTACATTGTTCCCTCCCAGGAAACAGCATTCTTGCTTTCAAGCTGCTGAAATACTACATAGCAAAACAAATTCAACATGTAACATTCACCTATACTCAGCAACTATAGTGCTTAAATTTTGGTAAAACTAGAATTCCTTAGATGGTAGTGAGAATATTATCTACACTTGTTATTCTTCATTTCTGTTCCGACTTCCACAAGTCACATGTAAACAGTTCATGGCATGTGAGTGAAAGATGGGATTGTGGACTTACCTATTTGTTTTTTCTTTTTCAGACAGATTCTATTATTAGCAAGAAAAGACTTAATGTGCAGAGACAGAGAGGAACTTTTAACTAATGAAATGTTATTTCTACATACATGCGCTTCATTTCTTGGAGGAAAATCCCACAGAATATAAAATGAATGAGAATTAGTATAAGCTACATTAACCACAGATCCCTCTTTAATAGCTTTTTCTTATTCCATGTCTTGGTCTTCATCTTGTGTCTTGTTGCTTCAAGACTGCCTAGACAAAGAACTGCTGAAGAATTCTTTGCACGCTTCCCAAAGGGGACTGCATCTCAGAAAGCCAACTTTATCTTGATGTCTCAACTCAACAGAGCAGTATCTCCTTTGAAGTGACTTGTCTGATAGATTGAGGTCTAGAAATCAGCTGCAAGGGAGCATAAGTTAACCTTTTGACATGTCACCCAAAAAAGAAATGTGCTTGGATGGAAATTTTCACAGATTATATTCAGGTAGTTGTTAAAGTCGTTGCCAAGAAGAGATAATAAGGAAGCAGTTATGTGGTTCCAGTAATAAGCTACTGAGTGCTTAAAATGTTATGATAGATGTTTCATGCATTTTAATAGACAGAAATGCAAAACGCTCTAGATACAAGTCAGTGTTTTTAATGTAAGAAACTGGTCATCAGTGACATGCACTGGGTAGGTGTTTTTAACACTATCAGCTCTTCAAAAAAAGCACACTGAAAAATGAATTATTGTTCTTATAACATTAATGGAGAATAATACTACAGCTAAATGCTTGTTAGACTTCATCAAGATTGAATTTATGAAATGATGACTTGCTGCAGAGAAGTGAAGCAATAATAAAATAGCCCACCTTTTTGAAACAAACATACAGCTAAAACTAATACATACTTACACAATATTTTCTGCAGACACAATAAAGGAGGGGCCATCAAAATGCCTCAGATGGCTCAGAAACCAAGTTCTGTGAACTTGCGTACTTACGCAAATAGGCAGAGAACTCTACTTCTGTACTGGAGTGCTACATATGGAAAAGACAAAGGCTCTATGCCCATGTGCTGTTCACTACTGTTTATAATTAGATGACACTGATCTTAATGCTTAAGGAGTAAGAGAATTGCTTACCAGAGATTTATTCCAGACTTCCAGCAGTACAAATGTATAAGTGCATCAAAATATTTTTAATTTAAGCAAAATTTTAGTTTGGTACCCCCCCTTTTTTTTTTTTCTTCTTTTTTTTTCCCCTTTCTTTGATTTAAGAAGAGGTAAGTCAAGCTTTCCCTAAGCAGCCTGGTTCTGCTAATCACACCAAACTGAGAAATAGGATCTGATCTGACCCTCACTGAAGTTGGTTGCCTTTTTTTTTTGTAATGTAGAAGTGTTCTATTAATAATACCTATTAATATGAGAGGGACAGACAGAAAATTGGCAATTCACCTCAACATATGTTAAACCTATTGCAATGCTCACTGGCTGTTTCAGTGAGAATGAGACATCCCATTCAAATTTCACTCTCTCCGATTCTGTATTTCCCCTCTCCCTTATCTCTTAGCTGCATATATCCATTTTATTAAAAAAACCCAAACACTCATTACATGAATTCTTTACAAGTATATATGAGGACAGAAAGATGGCTGTGAGAGTCTGATGTATTGATCAAAAAAGCAGTATCTACCTGCAGAGAGATGGCAATTTGTTTGGTTTTCCTTGAAAAGTTCTGGAGATAAGCACAGCAGCATTGATTCAGTAAGGCATTGTATTCAGAAAAATCCCTATGAATGTTCTTAATATATTTAAATACTTTCTGAACTAAACTGTTAATGATTTTAGTATCTCTTTAGACAGATTTGTTTGGAAAAAGACCCTAAGTTTCTATTGTCTGAAAAAAAACCTCTTCAAACTGTAAACTTATAATAGAAAGACTATAGTATTTCTCCATAGAGTTTTCATTTATAAACACTTCTAAATGTTTTCCAGGAAGGTATTGATAGCATTATTTCTTAGAAACTGAGAATCCTTAGGAACAAATGATGAATAATGTGAAAAGTGAATAAAGGTATTTATACATGAAGTCTGATAGTCTTTCCAATTTGAGTATAAATTTAGAAGCATTATCGACAGAGCAGTGCTGAGTTACTGTTATTTTTTTCTTAATACTGCTAACAATGATTTTCTTTTTAAAGAGCTACAGACCAAAATTTCTTGGCAGAACACTCTTGGTACTAAGTAAAAAAAAATATTCACAATGCTTCGTACATATGAAATAGCCAAATTAATTAATGGTTTATCCTAATTTGACTGGTTTTGTCAGTTAACTAAGAATGATTTGAGAATTTACTGAAATATTGGCTTGTGTCATCTGCTGACAGCTGTGTGGTAATATTCTAATCTTCATAGATACTGATTACAAAGTTTAGAATGACTGTATACAACCCAGCTGAGGATAGATTTATATATTACTTTCACCAGCAATTTCCTGTTTGCTCTGAATACAGGGTATAAACCAGTGATAAAATGATTAGGAAAAGAAGCTGCGAAATAGGCGAAATGATGCGTGGCAAAAGCTGCTACACTGAATGCTACATCTGAGTTTTGTATTGTCGTGCATTCTGCCTTTGATGATGACTAGCAACTGATGTTTAGAGACAAAAGGAACAATATTAAGGGACTTTCCCCTATTTGCTGCCAGCTTCTAGCAGCTATTAGTTTATAGACTTTCTGAGCTAAGGCTGCATCTAGATCATCAACTTCAACACCAATGACAAACTTTTGTTCTGTTAAAAAAATCTGTTTGAGTACATGAGGGTGGCCTTGCCAGAAGTCCCGCTAGCTCAGCACTGTGCTTCCCCCTGCAGCGAAGAAAAGCAGGGCCACTGCACAGTACTTACTGCTCTAACACAGCCACATCTTCCAGTGACTAACATCTGAGGGACTACTGGAGCTACAGCAGCTGCCTTATCACAAAAAGTCCTTGATGTATTTCAATTTCATACTACTTCTTGATGCTTCTTATGGCTGTATAATCATATCTTTATAAAAATATACTCATATTCTCCCAGGTATCTTTTTTTCCCTAGCTTGCCTAGCTCCTCCATGTAGGAAAGATAATCCAAACTTGGAATCATCCCTATTGCAGTGCGCTGTATTCCTCCTATTTAAGTTCATCATGAGGAACAGGAACCAAACACACATGCAGCATTCAAGATGTGGACAAACAATAACTGCACAATAGCATAATGCTGTTTTATGTTCTGGTCTTACTTCCTGTCCCCATAGCTACTAACATCCTTTGGGATTTCTGGTCACTTCTGAGCACTGATCTGTTTTACAAGAGCTATTTACAATGACTGCACAATTTCTTCAGCTCAATGCTAATAGACTCCATTGCTGCGCTTGCATAATTAAGGTTACTTTTTCTAGTACGAATCACTTTGTACATATAGATATTTAATTCCACCTACCATTTAACTATCCAGTCACTCAGTGTTTTGAAACCTTTCAGAAAACTCTCACATGCAGCATTTCATTTGATTTTCCTAAATAATCTCATTGCATCTCCAAATACTACCATCTCAGTGTTCCTCCTCTTCTCTCAATCATTTCTGAATATGTCAGTAGAGATTCCTGTGGGACCATTTGGTAGCAGAGCTTTACTGTAAAATGACTGCCATTGTAGCCTAGTTCACTAATATGAATGACATTACATTAGCTTTTATATATTCTTCTCCAAAAGAAAACAGTATTCAATTGCTTTGCTACTACTGATTAGAACAGCGCTCCTCAATATCCCAAAAAGATTAGACTGTAACACCTACTTTCTGTCATGAAAAAAAATATGAGGATAATTTAAATCACTGGTCCTGAAATGTGGTTAAGTCATCTTGCTTCTCAAAAGCTAAATGAGAAAAACATAAAAGTAAAATAAGGAAATTTAGGATCTGCTATACAGGAAAAACTTACTTTCTACTGCTTTTCCCCCATTAAAATAGTAGAAAGACCTAGTCTACTTCTTCCGAAAAGTTCTTTTATGAAAGATTTGATAGGACTAGTATAAGCTAGACACATACAATTCCCTTGCATATAAATCAGGATATATTAATTCAAGGCAATCTATTCTTATAGATCTAGCATGTCCTGGGAGCTGCTTTGTCCCTATTGGTAAAATGACAGGTTACATGCTTTGTTTTTCTATACTCCAAGAGTCCTCTCTTCATACTTAGTATTTTGGAGGATCTCCTGCTCCTCACTCCCCTTTAAGAGTTCAGCCTGAAGGTTCAGAGGGAACAACTTCAGTCAACTCCACACCATGCCCTTGGGCTCTGCTGGTAATACTTTGGCAGTATATGAATGCTCAGAGTCAGCTGATATATAACCACACCATGGTCCTGACCCATATAGCCTCATATATACACTAAATTGAAAGCTATTTATATCTGGCCTTATAAAATTGAACTATACACTGAAATATCACAACTGGAAAGTCTACTACTTTTCAGCAATCTTAAAGAAGTTTCTGAAAACATTTATGTGGTAGTGCTAAAAAAACAAGTCTTTATCTGAATGTTAACCTAATGATTTTTTCACCACCAGTTAGGGCAACTATCCTTATTGTATGAATTTTCAAATTCACATTAAGCTTTTACTGTTGCCTTTTTTACTATGTTTGGCTATTGCAGAGCACACTACTGTGCCTTGAGAAAGCCACAGATATAGTACCATTATATATTTGATTATTGAGGCCCCCATTCAATCACTTGTATCTTTACAGTACCATAAGCAGAATGTGGGACTTAAAAATAAGATGGATGAAAAGAGTGAAAGCAAGGAAAGAAGCATACACACAAAAAAGAAAAACATGGGTTTTCTAGTAAAAGAACTCAAAATGATATTTTATTGACAGTCTGCCAGAAGACTAATGGCAATTTTCCCCTCTGCTAGCTAAGAAAAATCAAACACAGATGAGCTTTTATAAGCAGCAAGTAGAATGCAGGCATGGAAATAAACTTTATTGCTGTCCTTCATGTAGGCTGGAAGCACTGATAGAGCGAAGCCTTCAATCCCTAGCAGCCGACCTTGAAACCAAATACGATAGACCCTTAAATGGTCAACCAGCAAATCTAAAGCACTTACTTTCACTTTAATGAAGGTTTTGTTTGCTATGTTAATATGGTAATTCTCTCCCATGCTCCAGCTAAGCAGATTCACCTCTGAGCTAGAGGAGAACTTATGGAGGCCTCACCACTGGCATTGACAAATGTACAAGAGTCTTCTCAAGATTCAAGTTTTTCTATGTCCTTTATTAGCTGAAGCTTCTAATTTTTTTTTTGTTTTTCTTCTAACAATTCTAACGGGATAAGGAGGGGGTAAAGATGTCTGCCTTTTAGATAACTTGAGTATTTCTGCGCAAGATTTCTGTGTTTACCATAGCATACATTTTAGCTGAGAAATCAGTATATCACAAGACTGATTTTTTTTAATCACCTATTAAGGGGGAGAGCTCACACTCCGAAGTCCACTATACCGTCACTGTTACCTTCTCAAAATCCTCTCTCAAGCCAAACTACATCCATATGAAATTTCACAAAAAGCCACAACACAAAACAGACTGCAAACCTGTGCATCTCCTAATATGTATCCTCTTCTTGATACTCAACGGCTTTCCCTCGAGCTTGAAACTCCCTAAAACTGGACCTCAGATATTTCCTAGGTTCAACTTACAGCTTGTTTTATAAGCCAAATTCAGGAGAGAGGGAAAATACTTGTGATGTATGTAACTAAAGATGCCGACATTTACCCAGCAAACCTTCCAACATTTCCCTTCAGATGTCTGAAATATCTCTTCCTTAACTGATACAGATTAAGCATTCCACATCTCAAGAAGTGATATTTCTGCCTTTCTGTAAATTACATGTATTTTCCCAGGATGTTCTTGCTTAGATGTAGGCCGGATGAATTCACTTTGAGGCAGCATAAGTCTGCATTGCTGAAAAAAGCAGTCCACTCTCCCTACTAGAGGTTTTTTTTTCTATGGTCTCCACACCATTCCTGCCTCCCCCCTCTCGTTTTATTCTACAGCAGGTGCCATATGTGTCATGATAAAACTGCTTAGAAAACTGCTGCAAATTAAAATTAACAATTTTGTTAATGGGTCACTCCTTTAGTCAAGTTCACCACATGGACGCTTGAACATCTGTGCTAGCAGCAAAGCAATAGGCAATGCAAGAGCAGGACCAGCAGACAGGAAGAGGGTTAGAAGAACACAGTTTTAAAGTAAATGAAAAACTTTTAAAAAGACAGATGAAATTCTGCAGCACAAACCCCAAAGGACTGTATACAGAGCATTTGAAAAATGATCAGCAGTGGCCCTGCTGGTTCCCTTTGCATTCTCAGCTAAGTCACTCCTACCATTCAAGGAGCAGAGATTACTTTCTCAGAAATATTTCTGAGTGTTAACACGTATCAGCATTTGGGAAATTCCTACTGCATATTTACAACTTCTCATAAAAAAAGCCAAGACATAGACCTTGCCCTAGGTGCTCCCAAGGAGCAGAAACAGGTTACAAGTGAGGGGAAACAGCTACTACTTTTCTCCAGCAGGCAAGCAGACTGCAGGAAGAGGTGAATGGTTTTTCCATCACACCTCCAGTGAGTCAACTAATATGATGGGCTTACATAGCGTAACCTGTGCGGCATCACTTCTTTTCACCCTATATTTACCAGAGAATGAGGAACCAGAAGGATCTCTCCTAACTGGCTTCTGTGGCTGTGCAGAATAAACTATGGGCTGTCACTTCAGCTTCTGCTTTCAAACATGATTTTTCTTCCTAGCCTAGCTATTTTCAACCCCACTTCACAACAGAGTTCCTGAAACAAGATACAGGATGGTATTAATGCAGCTTTAGGACTAAATACTAAGGACTCCAATGAGAGGCTATGAGCAAAGAAGCAGTTTTCCTTTTTTGTATGTCTTTCAACCCATTTCCTTTGATTAAATTCAGATGATGGTTTCTATTAGCAACTAGTAGATCATAATCAGAACTTGACTGAAAAGGGCCATGTATGTTTTCAGTTTTGTGGCAAATCAGCACACCCTGTTTTTCAGGAAATCATGTAAAAAAGGGTCTTTAAAGTGATATTGCTGAATGGGAAGGAATCCAATGACCCCATGTTCTAAATTTGCAAAGTATAGCCAAAGCTTTAAAAAAATTATAAATTACTATTTCAAACTTTTCACCACAAACAGAGGAGAGCCCCTGACTGAACTTGCAGTGAAAGTACTCTGCTGATTTGCTGTTTGTCCTCTATGGCAAAGCTCTTTTACATCTTTTTAGTAGGCTGTCAGCCATACTGAATGAGAAAAAGATCAAAACCACCTCACACAACTCATAAGTACTGTGTAAGAATATAAAATCTTATATTTTGGGGGGAGCTACAATATTGTATCATTTTAATGATTTTCTACTGCCAACAACAACAAAAAAAGAGCAAATAATATATTCTAAACATTCTTTTCAGCAGACAGTGAGAAGTTAATACATGGAATTGTATTAGGGATTCGCTCATCGCAGTAGATTTTGCTTATAGTAGATTATATCCATAAAAGCACAGCTGAAGACTCTGGACTTTGCAACAAAATGCATTTTTACAAGCAGTAGCTTTCAAAAGGATTTTGAAAAGCTTCATTTAAGCTTTCCTGCTGCTTAAAATCTACGTGCAAACTGAAAATATACTGTAACTGAACACCATTATTGTTCTTCAATACATGTAATTCTCCTGTTATTTACCAATAATCTGACATAGCTCCTTGTCATGCTGTGGATTTGCAGGATACCTTGACAAGAAAAAAATGCTTCAGTAACAGATGTTATACATTCCAAACAGAATAATTTAATTTAATCATCTGTAATGTGCACATCTGCAGAATAGCAAAGTTTCAAAAGGATGGACATACAAAACAAGGAAAAGAGATGAAGGATTATAGGGGAAAACAGAGAAATTAAACGGAGTGAGAAAATAAAATGAGAGCAAAAAATGAAGGATACGGAGAATGGATGAAGAATTAGCTAGACACAGAAGGAGGTGTGCATGCAAATACAAGTGAAGGGGCACTTCACTAGAAGGACAAACAGAAAAGCCTCAAAGCCCTGGAAATTGTTCCTAATTTGGAAAAATGGACAGCCAGTTAGCAGAGCCAGCTGATATAGTCCCTGGGGAACAGTATACACATATACTGCCACAGTGCTCTCTGCTCCCTGCTTCCTAACGTTCTGCAATTCTTATTTATTTTTATGACAGTCCTGCATTTGAGTATAACTGAATTCAGTAATATTACTCTATGAATTATTGCGTACAGAAGCAATATTGGGTCCAGAGGACTGACCTAAATCACTCCCGCACCATGTGCCACTAGTTGAGCAATCTTTCAGAGCAGCATTCAAAACAAGTATTATCCTATGTCTTTTCATACTGAACAAAAGTATCAGATTCAGAAATGAGAGCCAGCTGTTTACCAGTTAACAGTTAACATTATTATTTGTATAATGTATCATTTAACAAAAATCCAATGGTCCTACTCTGCTGACTCATATAAAAATGTAGGCAATTTATTTTCAGAAATGATAGCAATGAAAAAAAAACCGACAAAAGATGAAATAACATGTAAGACTGCACATGCCTGCGAAAAAAGAATATTACACATAAAACCCAGCAGCTCTAGAGTTACAGGTACCTGGAATTTTTCAGATGCTAGTGTTTTGGAAGCATTAAAACCGGAAAAAAAAGGAATTTAAATTAAGTCAAGATAGTAGCCCTTAACATTGCAGCAGTGAAAAATATGGAAATACAGCACACCTTTATTTGTTCGCAAGTCATTCAAAAACTGTTATTGATCTGCCATGTAAATTTTATGGGATGAAGTTCTGTCTTTAAGAAATATTAGGAAAAAATCCCATTCAATTCCATAGGATTCATTGATGTTTATAATTTATGCTTTACAGTCTGCAATTAAAGGGTAACAATTACTTCCCTCTCTGAAAGGGAGAAATGTATTTTTTTTTTTTTTTTTTTTAGCATTTCTCCTTAGGCAATTTTTGAGGATTAGCTCATCTTTTTTGTATATAATGTATAAGAGCTGTATAGCAATCAACTCACAGTTCTTTTCACAGAAAGACTAGTGCCAAGAAATGCTGCACATCCATGTTATCTGAGCGATCACCATTCACCTTAGTTTTATTTTTAAATGAATTTCTCAGTCTATGAAAACTAATACTGAAACCATAGTAGCCATTTCATAACATGAGTTTTCCCCTTTCTCCTGATGTCAGCCTGAACACTGACCTAAAGGTACTTGCAGTTTATACGGACCATTTATTTCACTGCCTGACAGACAATTTTGTTTTGTAAACTCACAGGACTGAGGAACACAACAAAGTGATTTAAGGATGTACAAAACCAACATTTCAGCAATGGTATTTTTGGAATGACATGCAGAATTTCTAGTAGTGTAAGGTTTTACAAAGATACCGATCTTCTAACCTAGCACAAAATAAAAATAGTTTGACTTCAGTGTGCCACTCAGTTCCATAAAAATGGTGTGAAGTGAACAGCGTCTACAATATTGTTAGAGACACAAGCTCAGTAGCAACCTGACATCTGATGAACATTTTGAAGTTTTTAAAAAGTCTGTATTTCAAACACGGAAGACCACAAAGTGCCACCTCTTCTGCAACACAAGACATTAGCTAAAGGTGAAGGCATGACAAAGTGTAGAACGAATTGCTACCAAAATCTCAGCTCTGACCAGCCAACAGTTCGTCATTTGATCTGCAGTGAGCAGAAGACAGGTTTCAGGCTGCACTCAAGGGAAAGCAGGAGGAGGAGGTGCAATATTTTATTCACTAAGTTTATAATTCACTGTAGGAAATAAGGTGCTTACATGCATATTTTTCTGTTGCGCTCTCAAGCAAAACATCAATTTTTGTTTAGTGTGGTTTCTCTTTTTTTTTTTAAAGCTGTCTCTCTAAATTCAAACCAGATAGCTTCATTCCTGACCGTAACTCTGCTACGAGTCTAGCTATAACAAATAATATTTCAGTCCCAACAGTGAAATTATATTATGATGATTAATTTCTAGGCAACAGAAATGGGAAAATCTGAAAAAAGTTCTTCAAACATGAAAACCAGATTTCCTTCTATCAACATAAAATCAGGACTGATATACATCCAGCTCTCAGTACACTCAACAAGTTAGGCACTGAACTATTATAGTGTTTAGCAAATTAAGACTCAAGCTTGGGATACTGTTGCTTTGAAAGAAATTGTTTGTGTTCCACTAAAATGCATTACGTTGTCTAATAAGCAAGCATTTTCTACAGACTGCTTAGAGCAATAGTTCTTCATAATCTAAAAATCAAAACACAGAAATTGCTCATGAAATGTTACCTGGTTGTTGAAAAACTACAGCGAGTGCTGATAAGAAAGCATTGTAGTACTTACCGTACCGAAAGCTCACAAAAACCTGTTCAGCACACAAGCACCAAAGGGAGATGGAACTAATCATGAAAGTTCATTTCTAATAACAAAAAGTCTATAAACAAACTGTAAAGAAAAATAACTTATGAGTATTTGATACCAAGGATATTTTGTACAGAGGTTATGTTGCTTCTGTATGAGACCAAGAAGAGCTCGTAACTGCTAATTCAACCCAGTACATATATTTATCCTGTATACAATCCTCTAATTGGAGGCTTATTGCTTACTCTGTATTTGCAGGTTCTCTTTTGATCCAAAACTTGCTTTAAAATGGAACCTAGAAATCATTTTAATTTATTTTTATGACACCTCATTTTGTCCAAGAGAGGTTAAAAAACCAAAACACCTGTTGTATTGTGGCTTTTTTACTGATTTTTTTCTATGTTACTAAATCCCTTTTCAGAGGTATTTTCTAATTTCATTAAGGAATCAAAGAAAAAAGCATTATTGCTTTTCCTAGGGAAAAAGGAATTTACCAGCAGTAGGCAGTTCTGCTTACATTACTGCTCAAAAAGCTGCTTGTCTTATACTTGGAAAACTTTTTCTAATTGGGACTTTATCAGGAGGAAAAAATAGTGTCCTGTGGCAGACTAACAAGATTTTTCATTATCTTACACATTTTGGCAATGGATAATGGGCATTTTTGGCAAGAGGAAATATTGAATAACTGAACTATTTTATTTTATTTTATTTTATGTTATGTTATGTTATTTTATTTTTAATATGAGGAAGCTATCTTCTTGCCTTGGTACCTACAAGCATTTCTTTTACTATATGGGAAAGTCTGTCTGGATTGTATGGTCTAGATTAAAATCTTGCCCTAAGAAAACTTTCCTTTTTAATACAAATGCTGTACTTTTGTCCTGTAAAGTTATTAATTGAAAAATTAATTAATTAATTAAAATTAGCAGATGACACATTATAAATAACAGCAGTTCCCTGTTTTTCTCTGTGGACTATTATGGGATGTTATGTTAACATCTTTTGGGAAACTATTAAGTACAAATTCTACCTGTGCAGTTTGTTGTTTAGCTTTGTTTCTATTTGCGTAAAGCTAGTCCTCTAACCTGCAAAACCTGTTGGGAAGGGAAAGAAGAAACAACCCAAAGCTCAAATCTACCATACTTACTATCAATAATTTTGTTGACACCATTCAGGAATTCCACAGACTCAAAATAAAATCACAGTCCTTTTTCTCCTTTCAGAATATAGCCTCTTAATCCAAATAATATCAGAGAAGTTAAAATTTAGTCCATTCATCTGGCAAATGTTTCCCTCTGTTTCATAAACATGCATATCACAGAGAAAAATTGTTCAATTTAAGGTTTCTTACATGATTAGAGTGTAAAAAATCATCATAGAAATGTGGTTATTCTCTGACTTAATAATGTCCTTATTGTAATGTACTACATTTCCATAAAACAAAGATTTAGTAAAACCAATTGCGCTATAACCAGCCAGTAAATACAGTTAATTGTCCAGGAGGACTATAAAACAGAATTCTTGAACTACGGACAATTATGTTCCAACAGCCTCACCACAAGCTGGAGGTAAAATGTCAAGGAAACTTGAAGGAGGATGCTGGGGAAAATACTTATTAGAACTTATTAGAAATGCTGGTTCAAAAATTCTATGGCTAATGTAAATAAAATAGCCTGCCTAAAATAATACAGTACTACAGGTACCGTTTCCTCTATGTTTACAACCTGTAGAATACTTCGTTTTTTTCATATTCTAGTCAAAAGTTATATCCTAAGGGAAAGACAAAAAATACACACTAGAGTATATGATGACTTTTTACACAATGATAATTAATCATCACATTTTATTAATAAATTATCAAGCACTTGCAAGCTGTCCACAATCTTTTTCATCTAGTTTGCATATTTTATAATGGTGGAATAACATTTTAAAAAGTTTGAATAGGCACTTACTGGAATTACAGTTAATCCTGATACAGTCTAGATGGGGAAGAATAGATGAAAAATGAAAATTTATCCTTCAAGGTAACAGCTGCAGACATCCAATAAAATCACAGTCCACCCTTCCGGGGACAGACACATGCAAATATGGCCACTCCATATCATCAGTCTTTACATACTGTTATAACCCAGATATACTGCGATAGATCTTTATAAATAGAAACGACAAATAGGGTAAAAATGGCCAATTTCAAACAAAGCTACATGGTGACAAATCTAAGTGAAAAAATCAGGATTAAATGTCAAAGATGCTTAACTGAGGCAGGCTGCAGCTTTCTCCCCATCTGTGAAAGAACAGGTAATTTCTCTCAATGCAATTAGAAAGTGCTCCGTCACAATGGGTCCTAGAGCAAGCCAGGCCACAGCCAGACATCTTGGACAACTTGTGTATAGTATACCTCAAAGGCTGATCTTCGAAAACTAAGTAGTAAAATACAAAGCTCGTTACTCAGGCCTATAAATAAGGTTTTGTGGGTTTACATTTTCTTAATCTGTAGACTTAAGGAATGAACAGGGACTACATTTAAAGCTACATTAATATACAGAAGATATTCACATTTTTCCAAACACTGAGAATTAGAGAATCCTGTCTATTTTCAGATTATTTCCTTGCCTGACTAAAGAAAAGAAAAGAAAAAAAAAAAAGGGGGTGTTGGAGGAAGAAACAATATTGCTAGGGCATGGATTTATTTACTTTCTTGAACTACAGAAGTAGCCAAGAACTGAGAGAGGGTAGTGTTTTGTATATAAAGTGAATGACCTGATCTGTAGCAGGATTCTCTGCTGGGCATTTATTATTATAAAGAAGGAAAAAAAAAAAAAAAAGTCTGTGCCACACTACTTGGTTTGTACAGCTACTCCTGCTTTATACCTTTGAGGAACATATATCCCATCCAACCTAGATTTTGTTTCCATATAGCTGAGTTTGTCATGTGTCGTCAACCGCATCAGAAAAGTGGTCGCAAACAGCCCCGGAGCAGCAGCCGCACTCCCCCTGGCACAGAAAGCGCTGCCGCGGGAGCCTGCGGCAGCCCCGCCTCGGCACTGGCGGGCACCGCGAGGCGGCCCGGGCGAGGCGGCCCGAGCGAGGAGACCCTTCGCTCCTCCGGCTGCCCGCCGGCAGCCGAGTACCGCGGCAGCGGGTTTCTCGGGAGCAACGCTCTCCAGCAGGCGCAGGGTCGGGTGATCACTTCCTTCTCCCCTCCCCCCATGCTTTCTGGAACTCGTTTTACGTGCGATTAAAACAAGAAAGTTCTTAATTCCTTTTAAAAACAGCACTCCCCTGAGGGGGAATGCCGGCACCGAGTCCGCACTTTGCTGAGCGTTACTTCTGTTCGCTTTCAGGACCTGACTGGGATTTATTCATAAGCACGGCAGAAGTGCTTTAATTTATTTATTCTTTGAACTAGAGAAAAGCCTAACCTAACAGTTTGTCCATCATATTTCAAACCAGGAAACCAATTTTTTTTTTTTTTTTCTGTAAAAGGGCTTGTGCCTCCTGTGTTCACACGGCTGTTTGCTGAGGGCCGCAGTCTTTGGGCATTGAAGGGTTGTGTTATCGTTCGATACTACAAAAATACTGCTACAGAATTGTTTAAAAAAGAGGAGATGGATTTACTATAGATTTGACACCTAAAAAAAGGAGACCAACAAGTTCATCAGTGGGAATACCTAATTGCAACATTTTCCGTGTTAAAACTAGGAATTCTTCGATACATTTGCATGTCGTATGTCCATTGGCGAACGTAAAACTGAACTGACCTACATACACATCGTTTCTGCTTGCATGTTTAAATTGTAGAATCGCTACTGTGAAGAAGCTGTGGAGGGAGACCAATCTTCCACAACCAAGAATAATAATTTAGCCCAAAAATACCACTGATGAACCAGTCTTCTCTTTTTAGAATACACAATAGTACAAAAATATCGTGATGGATTATGTTAAGACTGTATAAAGAATACAAAAATGCAAAAGAAAACAAAATAAAGTATAATAATGGGCATGTATTTGTGTGTGTATGTACGTACACAAATGTGGCATTGACATGTGTTTAGATACCATTTCAGTTTACTTTTAATGTTTAAACAGGCTGTTTCATAAATGTTTGCAAGCAAAAAGAAAAATGTAAAGAAAATGTTAATTTCTTGGAGGAAGAGTTTGTTACCTAGGTTGACCGTTAGTTTAACTCGTCCTGCATCCAACTCTAAACGAAGGGTGTCTGCAGATTCCCTAGAAGTAGTTGCCATTAAAATGCCGTAAGCACGCTGAGACCTGAACCGTAAAGAAACATCTTCAGCCTCCGTATGCATCACAACAGGGAGTTGTATTTTCATAAACATACTTCCATCATAGCTTAAAATTGTTGCCTCTGAAAACATAAAGGAGAAAATCAGTTATTAAAGAATTATTTACTGTATTTACTGAAATTGCTCAGAGAGAAGATCGTAAATGTATATTCACTCAGTACAACACTAAAAAATTACCTATTACATATCACAATTATTACTGGGAAACACAAGCAAAGTTGGATTTGGGTTTTGTTTTTTTTTCTGTCTTGGATTGGTTTGGTTTTTTAAGCAGCGTATTTTGGTGCTTTTTAAAGAAACCAAATTGCTCTTTTAATGAAGCAGCTGTTCAGGTATGCATCTTCAAGCAGATGGGTACAATCACATCTAGAGAAATGCTTGCAAGACGAGGCCGGTACTACACAAGGTCAAAGCCAGTAGAAGCTAGTCAGGTACATCTTACAGCCTATTAAAAGGTCCCGTCTGACAATCATCCACCTAGATAATTACCTTAGGATACTTCATGTATAAACCGATCAGAATTGCTACTACCGCAATTACAATTATCATCCAGTTAGCAAAAAGCCGCCTGAAATGGGTAAATATCCCCAGCATGGTTTGGACGCAGCGCAGATTGCTTCACGACCACAACCACTGCGGTACGATAGAATCAAAAACGCACGTACAAACATTATGACAGCCTCAACAAGAGGATCAAGACTGGCCTTGGCATATTGAGGGTGAGATCTTAAAACCCCCAAGACAAGCAAATAACTGTCACTTTCACACATTAAAGGAAACCCTCCCGGCAAGCGGATCTGGCACAGAGCGGTCACAGTCTGTTAGACCCCAGAGCAACCAGCCACAAGTCTTTTCCCAGCCTTCAGGCTGGTCACAAGAAAGGTAGCACGAAGACCACGTTTCTGCTCAGAGGGAGGCACGGCAGTTCCTAGAAAGCAGAGGACACGTCTGCTTCTGAAACGCATTAGGAAGTTCTTTTTTGCAGGACGATCAAGCATGGCGGCCAGTTAACCACCACAGCCTTTGGAACCGGCTCTTTGGCCCGTGGGCCGTGGCACATCGTGATGCAAGAAGCAGTGAGCGAGCAACATCTTTTAGCCCAAGCCAACAGCCAGCAGGGCAGGCCACCAGGAATGTCGGTAGGCTCTGCAGCAACATAAAAAACTAACTGTACTACATAACTAAAACCACTATTTGAATGGCAAACTATACTATATATATACACACACACACTACGTACTATCTGAATGTGCCCTGTTTTATGCACATCTGATGGTTTACCTACCGCTAATTCACTAGAGACCTTCTAACTTGTTCCACACGTCTCCTATGTTCTTTAACCCACCCAAAAACTCTCAATCCTAGAAACTGCTGAAGTGTTAGATGATGAGGTGTAAACAGGATGCTACAGGATCTTTCTTAGAAAAAGATGCAATCCTGACAGCACCTCAACTCACTGAAAAAAAAGTAATCAGTTACTTGCCCAATAACAGGCCAGATGAGCAACAAGCAGAAAGCAAAGACAGCAGAAAACACCTACAGGAAGCTTCTCCATGCTTCAGTTTGCCACAGTATAATGAAGACACTTATCTACAGCAAAGGTACATTGTGGTCCCACACGCAATAATATTTTCAGGGACTGATACTACTGATACCACGTTTAATCAGTATCATAACTAAAACAGTATTAGCATATTTTTTATATGTACGTGCAACAGTTTGTCAAAGCCATTTCCATTGCAGACATATCTTGTATACTGTTAAAGATAGATAAGCTCTTCAAGACTTCCAGCCCACACGTACCACAGAAGAACAAAATATTCCACTAAGTGTGTGAGCATATTGGAGGAAAAAATGATAGAGTTGGCATGTTCATTAATAATGCCAGACTTCCCCAATGCAAATTTGAAGAAAGCAGTTTGATGTTGGAAAAAAGGGATTACTAATACTGGTGTGAAAGTCATTAGACATAACAGGTTAGGAAAATACATTTACAGGTTTCATGGTTTCTAACCATGCAGGTAATAATGTTTTCTGCATATTCTAAACCTAAAATTTTCCTGTGAGGCAGATTACATACTTAACTCTTGCCAGCCTGATAAGAGATTTCAAGTCAAAGAGTTTTCAGTGGGAGGTGATTTGGTTTTTTGACTGTTTGGTTTTGGGTGGGTTTTTTGGTTGGTTTTTTTTTTGTTTTTTTTTTGGGTGGGGGCCAAGCACAGGCTTACAATTCATTCCTATCTACAGTTCATTCATACCTAGCTGTCTTGTCAGTGCCTGAAAAGCTCCCAAGACTTTTATCAAGGAAAACATGATTTAGGTACTTAAAGAAGTCCGGCATAAAAATTTAAGTTATGTGCTAAGAGAAAACAAACGGTATTTTATATTGTCTATTAAAAAAGACACATTAATACTCTTCAGGGTTTTCATAAACTGAGCAAAATCAGATGTTATAGGATGAACAGCGTTCAACAACACTAGAGGTCTGTTGCTAATAAATTATCTCATGATAATGTAAAAGAAAGTTGTCAGAATCTGTACTGTTTGCCAGCTTTCCTGTAATTATTCATTCTTTTAGAAAATTACAGAAAAAGGAGAGAAAGAACTGTCTTAATTTAATCAGAGATGACCCGTCAGTATTTAACATCATGGTGAACAGACCTGATGTGATTAGATACTCAATCCTCCTAAACCATACTGTGCTAGTTATTTTGGAAACAGATGTTCCAAGAACAGACCAAGGAGACTGAATAGAAGATCAAATGACTTAAAAGCTCTGGGGCAATGAGAAAACCCCCTCGTGTCAACTAGCTCCTTTCAGTATGGGGAGCTCCCAGTCACAGGCTTTCTAAATACAAAAATGTCACAGAAAAAAAGCAAACCACAAAACTGGCAGGAAGCAGGGATGAATTGATCAAAGAAGATTTAGCACTGCCCCGAGAGCCGTAGCGGAAGATCAGAGACACTACATATTCCTAAAATAAAAAATACAACTGCGTTCAGCTTACTCACTTGAAATTAGTCTGCTGGTACAGTATTGTTAGGAAAAACTTTTGTTGTTAAACAATTATTAAACTATTGCTACATTAAGAAGATTGAATGATACTTGGTCAATACTGTGCACCTCTCTAAGGATGGCAAGCTGTGTTTTGCCATGTGAATCATCTATCAACTCAGCATCTCTTCCACTTGATTCAGCATTGCTCTCAGCTCTGCAAATTTCCATTTTCTCTTGGCCTTGGCTGGACAGAAGGCATCTAGTAGTACGCGTATGAGACCTTCAACAGCACAAGAAGTTCCCTCTTCCCTTCTGGTGTCTTTCTTGTAATTCTTTGTGGCAATGCCTTATTACTCTATCATTATGCTTGGTGACATACATTAACAGAGCACTTTGTTTTTCAGACAGTAGGCAAAAATAGCCTTCAAGATGAAATGAGAAGGGCTTGTTTTGACTTTCACAGAATCACAGAATCATTAAGGATGGAAAAGACCTTTAAGATCATCAAGTCCAACCATCAACCCAACACCACCATGCCCACTAGTTTCTTAGATCTAGGGGTTGTTCCAGTTGTTTAATGGAATTGTTTCCATCCTGCAGTTACTTCAGTTGTCCAGAATGGATTGTTAATTTGCAAGGACTGGTCAATAAGATGGTGATCTGAATGAGGAGAGGTAGTGGGGGTTACACCAGTTATTCAAACCTTGAAGGAACATTTTTGCTAAAAGTATGTATTAATTTTTGCCCTTAACTTTTACTTTTTTTGCTTTGGACCAACTGATTCCAAAGGGGTATGTGTCTCATCTTTCTTTCAGATCTACACTGCTAACTGTTCTCACATAAGTGTTGGCGGAATGTCTTTTTTCACTGTTCAGCTTCCTCTTAATTATTAGATTAAACGCTAATAGACCGTAAGTTTAGCTCAGAATGTGCTATTCATTAAAAGAATCAGAGTCTCCACGGCAGGGAATAATTATTTTACCACCACTTCAGTGTTTGGAAGCATAGCATTGAAAAGAAAAATAGAAGAAAACCCTTATAAAACATTACTGACAATTTTTTGTAGGAGCAAATAAGTGCATGCAGTAGAGTTATTAACGAGAAATAAACAGTAAGTACAATTCAGAGATTGATAAAAACTATTTTATACAATCTGTTTTCAATATTTTTATAAACCTGATAGTTAACCTTGCTGCTACTGTGCTAAAAACCAACCAACCAAATGAACCAAAAACCCAAAAACCACTGAAGGGTTCAGTACCCCTCTCCATTTTTTTCTTCAGTTTGTTTCTCATTAAATCTCCAGGGCTGGATACTCTTCCTTCCTATAAATATACTACCTCAATCAACTCTGCACCTACCACCAAGGATGCACAGACTAGTACTGATATGAAAGGAGATTCAGGACCTTAATTTTCACTGGGGCTGGCATTACCTAAATTGCTGAAGATACTGAGGCACCTACTCTTCTAGAAGCTTTCCTATGCCTGTTTCTACCCTCAAAAATGCTCAGCCAGATATTTATGGGGAGAAACAGAATTTTCTGAAGAGATGCTGTTCTTCAACTCACAGCTTATTTAAATTGAAGTGAAATAAGTACAGACTAGGCATTTGAATTTCAGTGTTTTTCCTCATGAATTTCGCAGTCAAGTTTGTGTTGTTCTTAAGAACATGGTGCTTCGTAAGCATGGATGCTTGCTGCATGCGTTTTAATAAATAAAACAGGATCTTGTTTCCTCTGGACCCCTTGTGGTGCCTCTGAAGTCCTGAAGACAGACTCATAATTTTTTCCTGCTTTTTCAGTTTCCAAGTGTCTGCAATAGTATGAAGACTGTGTTATAGCCTGCCGAGCTATTTTTAAAGCATGAAATCACCTTCTGTGGCTGCTGTCTCCAAAATCACACACAAACTTTGCCCAGAGCGTGACAGACGATACAGTCCAGAGCCATGCCAGGAGGTATGTGAACACTCTAGATCAGCAGTAACCAAGTATTCACGTTTGCTCCCTGACCCTGTTTTATTTACCAGTATAAGTAGACCACATATACTGCCCTGAAAACACTCATTGATACATATGATTTTACTCCTATAAATTGTGTGACTATTCAAGTATATTGATGGCTACTGATTCCAATTCAAACTTTCAGTGTGTTTTCTATGGCAGCTACTACAGTCCATCTGGGCCCAAAGCTGCAGCCTTAGTGAATCACAATCTGATGGAAACAATTCTTGATATGCAATTAGTTACTAGATAATACGTGAACAGAAGTTGAAATGATTCCTCACAACTGTTACACTGGCATTATTTCCCGACTGAGGGCCTAAGCTACACGGTAAAGGTGTTACAACTTTAACACATAGGACCAATTAGTTAATTTAAGTCAGAGATGAAATTACTATAATATTATGAACACATGATTCTTCATACGGTCTTATCATCATACCACCTGTATTTTTCTTTTTTTTTAATTTTAAAGAATCCAGAGACAATGCAAGGAATGAAAGCTGCATTTCTTTCTCTAGTATATACATGTGTATGCAGGTGTGTGTGCATGCACAATGCAGATATCTACACACACATTCTCTAATTTAAATATATTTCCTCCTCAGAAATGTCACTTTGATAAATCTCTCTTTGCATGTCTACGTTTTCTTATCACTGTTTGATGAATTTACTCTTGTGCGTCTTGTTCCTAGCCATCCAGTCAAAAGTATACACCTGCAAAAGGCTTTGCTGAGAGGCAGTCACATATTGTGATCCACAATCAAAGATAGGAAGCCAAATTATATTGCTGTGACATCTGTCTGTCCATCTGCTTGTAGTTTCCATAATCTACTAAAGCCAATCTACAGATTATACTGATGTTTAACCTTACCAAAAATAAAGAATAAAATCAAGAATAACTTGCAAGAGCGTAAAAAGCACATGGATATAAAATATTATTATTTTTAAGTATACTGAAATTAAAATAGAGCTGAGTTGTGTTCCATGTTTTTATGCACTGATAAACTGACCAAAATTATTTCAAATAATGCACTGTACATATTATACCCGCATATGGATGTTAATAGTCCTATTTTAGGGGAAATAGCATGAAAAATAAATGACAGTACTAAAAAGTGGTTACGTGTTTTTGTTTACTGAAGATACTTTAATCACTTAACATTAATCTAAATATTCCAGTTTAATCTCCAATATTTTATTCTAATGCGTTCTTTTCTTTGTGAAACTGTGTTGTTCGTTGAAATGAACATGTTCCTATTTTATTTAAATTAGTTTGAACAATTAGAATTGTGCTGCTTATATCACCAAACACAAAAGTTTATCACAGTTACTGCACATGAGTAGTAGTTATCATAACTGTGCGGTAGGATGCAACACGTCGTTTTCAGAATCCCAGATAATCCCATATCCCAAATAATAATCTTATTAATGCATGACTATTTGGGATAAGAATATTACTGGAAGGAGATGTCCCTTCAGTGTAGTTTCCTCTGGAGAGAGAAACCCAGGAGCAAGAAACGATCCCATACAGTCTGAACTGCCACACATAGTTCTGTTGGACAAAAGACAAATACAAACAAAATGTTGTAGAGAAGCCAACACCACCACCATAGTACCACCATTCCCACTAGGGGAAGGCACTGGGAAATTCAAGCTCTATACTGGAAGACGGATGAAAATAATTATGGGAAATACAAAAGACAAAGGTTTCTATATAAAGTATTACCACCTGTCAAATATATTTATAAGAAATTGCTATGATGAAGCCTGCTTTTAAGTTCTTTGCAGATCGTCATGTGTTTCTGTCTCTAATGCACATGTTTCCTGGCTCTCAAGTTGAAAAATGCAAATCCTATTTTTACTTCTGCCATATGTAATAGCAGAATTTTGCCACAGGGTGGTACACCAGACATGTATAACTGAAGGCTTTTGTAATGCATCAGACAGCTCGGTTATGCCCTCTGCCAGCTTCACTCCACCAGTAACAGAACAATCTGGAGATCACATAATAACTGGCCATGAGCCAAAGGCATATATATTCAAAAATAAGACAGAAAAGCCAGAAGAAATGGAGAATCTACTTGCAAATGCTAATAATATGATGGTATTAATTCTACATGAAGGCACATGTCTATGTGCATATAACTTAAGCATTCATTCTGCTTTTATTTTTAAAGAAAACATTTTTGTTTCATCTTATTAACTAAAAAAATGAGTCAAACTACATGGAAAGAACTTACATTCCCAGTCAATAAACTTTACGTTTAGATTTTGGCTTGAAGAGAAGCTGTACTGTGTCATTTGTCAGACAAAAATATATAAATTCTGTCACTGAAACATTTCCTATTAGAATGACAATAAACACCTAAGATATTAACCGAGCTTTTTTATTGTTTTCCTACTTACATTAAAATCTTTTATTAGCATACTCTGGAATTTTAAATAAATTACAGAGTTTTCTTTTTACAAACTAACCTCAGCATCTGCCTTCCTTGCCACTATCCACCTTTTCAATTAAATAAATAGGGTTTGTCAACTTTACATTTACCTTTTCTAGGCAAGAGGAATACTCAGTGATTTAAAGTAAGTAGAAATTGTTTCCTTGGGTACTACGATCTTTAAAAAAAGTGAAGTAAGAAATATAGATTCTACACTGATTCTTTTGCTTTGATTCATGTCTAACATTCTGGCCATGGATATAAGTGATACTATGGAATTCAAAAGTAAATTTAATTACGCAGTGGTATTGACATAAATAAGCTGAGAACAAGACATCAGTTTGGAACTGGAATGTGACCCTTTAGTAATGCAATAATAATTGAAATTACTTCCACAAAGCTTTTCAGAACTCAGCAATATACGATAAGACACAAAAGGGGACATTTTGTAAGAAACATTTACAAGTACTGACTCTCTGTCATAGTCAACTAATACTTCTTCATGCATCTTAAACTCCCCTAAGATCTTTCCTCTAGAGTTACTTCTTTCAGTCTAAAGCAGGGCTCTATCGCTAAGTGAAGTTAGATTCTTTTTCTGCCTCAGAAGAGCTAATGATATTTTACCACTTTTAATCATTGTGCAGGATGCTATGAAGTAGAAATGCATGGAACCTACCTCTTTCGCATGATCTGCCAAGGTACCCTGTACCAGAGCAATCGCAAACATATCTGTTCCACCCATCCCTGCACACACCATTGTTTTTACAGGGGTTGCTAAGGCAAGGTTTTGCAGTTTCTCTTGAGCACGAGGGTTTTACTCCAGCGGTACTTTGAATTTCAGCCATCTGTCGAATATCTTTGCTTTGACCATCAATAAATAAATCTCTAATGCAGCCGACGTATCCATAATTGAGAAGTGCTGTCCACACCTCTGTTGGGAAGACGAGGCCTGCTTTATTTTCTGGTAAGCCTCCAAGATACAAGTCATCATCCAAGTCAAGGATTTCACTTTCCCCTGGTGCAGTATATGGTGTACGTAATGTGTTCACAGATATGGTCCCTGAGAAGACAAGACAACAAAATACATGATTTTCAAGACACAGAAAAGATTTTGGTACTGCTGTTTTACTCATTAATCCTCATGCCACATTAGGTCCTGGCAAACATCTATAAATAAAACACAGGTAAGGTATTCTATTTGTACATCCATACAATAATAGATACACTTCATTATTTTAATTACAATGTAGTACAAATACTGCCAGGAACTAAACAATGTAAAAACATTTATGCACAATACTGCATGGTCACAACATTAGAAAAAGTCAAAATCACCTTACCAATCTTGTAGGGGTAGGGGGGTGCATTTCAGAGTTATTTTCAGAAATATCTTTGTTGCTTGTGCAACAAAAAAATCTCTTCGCTCCCTCATATGTTCTTCAAAGCATTAAGGCTGAGGTTGCATTGATAGGTTGCAACCTGGGAGGCACATCTGTGTCCTTTGGTTTGGATCCAAAGACACAGTATTTTAAAAGACTCTCACCGCTTTCAACGGGCTTTGGATGAGACTTTTTTTCTTTAAGTGCAGAAGGAAAAGCAGCTGCCAGACAGGCAATCATTAAGAAGATAGTGATGCGCTCCTAGAGGGAAAATCAATGCCTCTGACACTTACCTTGAAATGTGTGCATGTTACTAAGAGAGGCAGCGAGGATATATATAGAACCTCAGGAAATCAGAAGTATCTTTTCCATTTAAGTTTAAAAAGTAAACAAAATCAAGCCTAAAATAAAGTTCTGTTTCTACAAAGTGTCTGAACAAAGAAACTATAATCAGCTGTAAAGATCCTCTTTGTTGTACTTTTCAGAAGTAATGAGGTATTCAATTTTTGCAATTTGAATAGGCAGAAAACCAAATTTAGTACGTGGAGTTACAGAACATACTTAGGTCAACTCAATTTATTTACTAAGTAAAATCACTTGAAAAAAGAATCTTCATGTGGACCTTCACCGAAGTGACTCCTTACCATTCTATATAGATGAAAGAGCAAATAAAATATAAATCAAAGTATAGATAGGTCACCAGATTGTTATAAGGTAGCAGCCACATTATGCAACACTATTATCTGCTGGACACAGTATTAAAAGTGTATTAATAGTGACAAGACACTGAAGAATCACATTTACCACAATGTATTTATCATACATATATACATAAACTAACATGATTCACTATTTCCACTGTCAGCATGACACAGATTCCAGAAGATAACAATGATTATCAAAAATACTTCTACTGTCATGGGAGTGGTGCATGAGAGTAAGAAATTCAGAATTTTTATAGCATACATACTAAAATGTGAGTTTTAAGCAGGTCAGAAAATGATCATTCTCTTATGTAGGATACATCCTAAAATTTAGGCTTCTCTTTTAGCAGTGGAGTCCTGTGGGAGCTACATATTTTGTTTGTTCTTTTGTTGGTTCAATAGGTTAACTTCAACAGCATGGACAGAATGAATACCTAAACAGTTTAGACGTTTAGCAACAGCTCTTTTGGGGTAGAAGTCTCAGGAGGTCCAACTCCCATGTGACACTTGAGATGTATGGATTTCAGAAGGGCTGGGTACCACTACAAACAGTCTCCCTGCTATCAGAAAATATCTAAAAAGATAAAACAAAACATTGCATAGTGTTTGTGCATCTTTATGAGCATGTTTAAAGAATGTTTGAGGATGTGGTCAGTTTTCCTTTTTATGTATTATCAGAAATGTTTTCTGTGTCAGTTGAATAATCACATAGATGTAAAGTGAACTTTCAGTCTTAACTGTAAGAAACAGGTGTGTTGAACCAAGATCCTTTTTCTTCCAAACCTCCACCTTTTTAAAACTGATAAGACTATTATATTTTGCTAATGCTACATATTTGTATTGCTGCTCAGATTCTTGAAGCAAAACTTGGCACTCATATGGAACACTTGCTATAGATTCAACCTTAGGCATACAAGCATAAACATTTTGAGGTTTGATTTTATTAACCAGTTGCCTCAAAGACACCTGTGAATGACCTGTTAAACAAAGATAGCTAACTTTTCTGAGAGCATCCTAGATATCAAGGAAGGACCGCTTACTTGCTATTGTTGCTTGCTCCCATCTGTTGTTGTACAGGCTAATTTAGGACTAAATGCTTTAAACCTATGTTCAGGCAGCACCCGCACCCATACAAGTTAACTCAGCTGCAGCCTCCAACCTCAAGCTCATGCATTTGCACTGTGCTGTTTCCTGCTGGACAAAGACATTTTTGTTTTTGAGCTATCCATGATGCTAGAAGACATCTGGGCTCCATTTCTATTAAAAAAAAAATAAATCTACTAAGTCTTAATGGCTTTCAATGCACAGGAAAAGACAGGTAAATCTCAGGCAGTGTAGCTGCAACATTAACATGGTGTTCCAAATGGAAGTTTTGCGAGCACAGAAGGTTGAGAAAGGTGAACAATAAGGGGAACTGTAGATCACCACTACATTCTGGTGATTGAATTATAGTTAGGTGATAGATTTAAGCAGGAAAATTTTCTTCTGTATGTCATAAAAGATTACTCTGGAGAGTGGAGAGAGCTTAAATATTATTTTGAATAGATAACAACAGCTTCTTAAAGAAATGAACCTTTCCCCTCCCCAAGAAGTGACACCACATAAAATAATCCTTGGGAGAAGCCCTCTGAGATCTTAGTGTAATCATAGCATCTAATGACTATGGGTAGAAAAACGTAATAGGCGACAACTCTTCTGTGCATCTTTTTCATGTTTTGGAAGGCCATGGAACCACTATTATCCAGCTGGACTATCTCCAATTTACTACTGGACATATCCAAAACACTTCAACTGACGTTGAATGTGTGTATTACCCTTAAACAAACAACTGTAAATTAGCTTTATTTAATCCTTTTTGTTGAGAGCTACACTAAGTCAAATAGCACCTGCAGAAGACTCAAAGCTTTAATAACTCATTCGGGCTCATCTGTTATGTAGGAGCTTGACCAAAATGTCATATAGCACATGTTCTAGAACAAGAACTATGGCTATAATACAAATAGGCTTTAGTCTAGCTAATAACAGAAAAACCATGCCTGGGCACCAAGAGTTTCATGCTTTCGATTACCAAGTTATCGTAGTTTCTGTCTGAACTTCTAACAGCACATCCAGGCAGCCATACAATCATTACTGATGCTGGTATCCAAATTACTTTTATATATATCTGACAGGTAATGCAACCTTTACTCACTAATTGCTTTGTAAATGCAGGTGAAAATATCAAAGAAAAATAAGGGGAAACAAGAGACAACTTCCAAAAAGCACATCCAGGCAGCCATACAATCATTACTGATGCTGGTATCCAAATTACTTTTATATATATCTGACAGGTAATGCAACCTTTACTCACTAATTGCTTTGTAAATGCAGGTGAAAATATCAAAGAAAAATAAGGGGAAACAAGAGACAACTTCCAAAAAGCATCAGAATTTATGTTTTTTAAAAAATATTCTAATATAAAAATGCATAACAAGTTCATACAACATGTGTCTATTGAAAATAAATAATGGGTCTATAAACATCTTTGCATTCACAGTGCATCCAGAGCTGTGACACAGAGGTAGAGTGTGCTGTTTCATCTAACCGGGATTTTTTGTTTTGGTTTTGTTTGGTTGGTTGTTGGGCGTTTTTTGGGTTGTTTTTTTTTTTTTTTTAAGCCTGTCATCTTTCTTGAGGGATAGTTTTCAAGTTCTGCTGAAACTATATGAAGTTAGACCTCATGACAATGGCAGATGCTACCACAGAATCCAAGGATAGTAACGCACATGCCCTTTGCTGGATTTCAACCCTACACTCACTGGGAATTACAGGCAGATTAAAAGGAATTGTTCTGTGAAATCACCAGTGTGCTCCAATCCATTTGGATGTTTTTACTTACGAATGTGAAGAGACATCACTTTCCAGAGAAGCAGGAAGAAGAGAAGTTAATGGACCATACAAATGTCTTATGTGGCCAGCACAGGAAAAGGTTAATAATTTGCCCTGTAAAGATAATGTAACATCAACCCTTTGCATGCCAGAATTGTCAAGTTGGATAAGAGGGAAAAGAACGGGACACATCTTGTTTTACAAAATAACCTCAAGACAACGGAATACGATGAGGAAGTAGCAGAATCAGGAGGGCATTGGCCTCTCAATGGAATGAGAAAACTATAAGCTTAAACTGTAACATCTGTAGTAAGAACCAGCCTTTCAGTTATATCTTTGCATATTACCTAGCATAACAGCACTCGTAACCAGATCAATAGTTACATTATTTCTTTGAAAAGAGCAACACTGAGGCAATAACATCTGCCAGGAAACAAGCAGCTTCCTTGTGAAATTTTTTAATACTCAAAGTAGGAAATATTGTCTGTATTTCTGCCAGAAAAATAAAGAAATGGGAAAAAGCAAGAAATGGGAAAAACCTGGTAGCATTTGGTTTGTCCAACCTGAAAGAAGAAAAAGGGAAAGACTGAAAGACAAGAAGGTGTGGGGTGATCTATTTAGTCTGGGAATTCATGATCTACCTTCAGAATCTAAAAACAGGTAGCATTTCTTGTCTCCAGAAACTGGACATAAATTTAAGGGTCCTATAATGACCTATGGGTGCTCTGATTCTACAGCATTTCACCTGAGAGCAAAGTGAAATTTAAACATTCAAAAACATCTTTATGTATTGGAGGAACAGTTTGAGAAAAACTAATAAAATTATGATTTTTGACAAGACTTATTGACTAGAAGGATAACTGATTAGGAGGCAGTTCTTCAAAGGAAAAGTCAACAACAACATACATATGAGCAAAACGGGAAATATATTGGGAAGTATAGAGAAGCCTCTTGTACCACTTTACTAAGCATTGGTAAGGTCTACCTTGAACTCCGAGAAAGACGCAGATCAGCTGAGGAGATTGCAGAAGATGGCAATAAAAATGGTCAATAGCTACGGAACATGACATATAAGGATATGCAGTAGCTGGGGTTTCTTAGTCTATGAAGAAAACTGGAGACTGACATAACAGCATTCAAATAATAAAAAGTATAGAGCTATGAAGGAAAAAAGCGTGGTATACTTTGTGCCTGCTGTGAACAAGGAAATTACAGACAAAATGGCCTGTTTTGTATACCGAAATATTCAGTTTATGAATGATTACATGAGGAGGTTGTACAGTGTCCGCTGCTGGAGATAACTCAACAAACATCTGTCAAGACTGACACAAGTACATTATCACTTCTTTCATTGGAGGAGTAAAATAGAGGACCTCTCAAGGTCACCCCATCTCAATTTTTCTATGAGCTCAGGAATAAATGAAAAACACTAACAGGATCATTGAAAGAATTTTCTTTAAAATGCAGTATAAGCCCATTTTCTCAAATATGTAAACTATTAACATTTGTTGGAATAGGAACATGTGTAAATCTGGCAGTTCTTAAAACGTTGGAAAGATGGGGGAAGGAGTATATAGAAGCATACATGCAAAAAAAGAACCTCCAACAACAATGCATGTGATGTATATCAACAAAGCACTACTTACAGTGAGATGCTGGTTATAGTTAAGCTCTAATTACATACTCTAGAGATAATTTCTGGTATTTAAACTGAAACTCTAACTTTACTTCAAAATTTCAGTGACTTCTTAGCCCTTAAATGCTACCTATCTATGAATACATTCTGTTTTACACTGCCATACACAATTGGAGGTTGACAAGAAGCATAAGTTCTTCTCTAATTTCACCATGTAATGATGATTTCCAAAGGATGAATGGTGGTTTAGTAAAAAAACACTTGCAAAGTTATCCTTGAATATGGTAAACAGTTGAACAAAATTTAAAACAATACTCAAGTCTCAGAAAACAGTTATGAAACCTAACTCTACTGTGTTACAAGAAAGACTGTGAGCAAAGACTTCTACAGCTGCTTCATGGTAGGTTTTTTTTTTTAGTTTGAGTTTGTTTGGTTTTTTCCTAATTCTTTTACTGCAGAGTCGGCAGTACTGTTAAGAGCAGAACAGACAAACATTTCCCTTAGGTATGAGTTAATGAGGCTTTCCAAGCATATTCATTATCTCAGCAATTTACTTTTTCATAAGTCTGTGTACAAGAAACGAAGACATATTTCTAAACCTTGTCTCAGTTCTGATCAATTAAATATGAATATAGTAACTACAGCTACTACAACTATTCTGATCTCTATGTTTACCTTATGTGGCCTATTTAGTTGCTTTTTGTGCATGTGAAACACATTTGCTTATTAAGAAACAGTGAAAAATCAGAGCAAGGTATTCTAAATACACTTTACATCTTGTGTGCTAAGGCATAATATAGTAGCTGTGATGAGGACTGTGACCACAGCACACAGCCCATGGCCAAGACAGGGCACATGTGAAGCAGCTATTCCTTTGCAGGAATTCAGGATACCCACGAATACTGGAAGGGAACTCAGCTCCCATGACAGGACACAGCAGTTGGTACCAGGTTGTGTCCTCTGCTGTATACTTAGCAAAAAAACCACGCTGCTGGAGAACGTGTGTTCCCTTTACTCTGCTGCATACCTAACAAGAAAGATGGACCAATGGAGAAGGTGTGAAATCTTTCTTTACTTAACACTGGGAAATAAGGTCTCAGGAGTTCCTTCTCACCATAGATCTGCTTTTTAAGTAAGGAAGCTCTCAGAGTAGGTCTTACAAGCAGCAGGATGGGATTCTAGGGTGAAAAGTTTCTGTAAGAATAATAGGTCAAAAGTTCCTTCAACAAAAGGAAATTAAAGGGCATCATCTCTTCCTTCTTCCTTGTGTCCCCCAAAATGTGAGGGGGTCAGCAGATTTACTAGTGAATAGGGCCTGGATAAGTACAATTCAAAAATGTGCTCTCATTCCTCACATGTCCCCACCACAGTCCCAGATTGGCAATGGCAAAGTCGGTAGTTTAGAGTGAATACTCCCTGTGACTGAGAGTCTGGAAGAGAGCAAAGAATGAAAAATAAATTGAGTACTTGCTGATCCAGCTAATATGAAAGTCAAAGAAATTAGCAAAGCTCCTTGAGAAATGTCACAGCTTTCTATTATCTGAGGAACCACCCTGCGCTGGATTTGAAGGCTAGGAGTAAAAGGTTGCAAGACACCAAACTTCACTTAAAAAAAAATAAATTACATGTTATTTGAACTATTTATTAACAGGAGAATCTCTTCCTTTATACTTGATAGGTTGGGAAGTATTTTGTCAGCAGCAGCAAGAAAGTCTCAGAAAAGCCAAGTCTTTTGTATACAAAGCATATTCATTCATTCATACAAAAATTCTGCAGGTAAGCAAGTGGAAAGTGATCATATTCATATGATTTCCAGTATGTTTGGTTTTGGCTAGAGAAAATAAATGAAAAATCTTCTTGGAATAGTAAAATGTATTTTATCATTCATGGAAGAAAGCATAATAGACCAACAAGCATAAGTAATGAAGAAATAATCTGAACATAACACATCAGTACTTCCTGTGCCAATCAGAAGAAAATAGGAACATACAGTTCATTGTTTATTGCAATTGTTTAGACAGTCATTTTACTTGGTTAAATCTGACGGTCTAAGATACTACTCAGCCAATATTGTCCTGAAGAAAAATAACAGCACTGCCACTGTTATTGGTACCTCTCCTACTGTGAAGTATTATATTTAATACATACATATATAATGTATGTATTAAAATCACAGAAAATCTTTGATGTCTTGTTCAGATTACGGCTAAAAATTCAGTTTGTCAATCCGTATGCCTACATATTTATTAACTATTCCTGCTAATAGTTCAACGTTTTAGGGTGAAGAGATACAATGGTCAGTTTTCAAGAGTGACAGAGTAAATAAATTTCACCTGTCTTGATCATAGGTGATTCATCAGCTAGATTAATTTTTCTTTTACATATGTATTTGACTATTTATAATTCTACTTAAAAATAATATGCAGTCCTGATCGCCAGGTGTGTATTGTTTCCTAAAATTAGTCTACATTCTTTCTAATGTCCATCAACAGTTTTAAAGAATTAAATAAAGTATGCTCTAAACTCTCTTAATGGCACTTGTGTGCTATGGTTTTTGTGAAGCAATGAAAGTGCAAAACATATTTTCAAATGTAAACAATTGCTATGCATTTATTTCTTTTCTTTATGGTTGTGTTGACTTTGGATGTAAGTTTACTTTGCTTTCAGTGGAGTCCCACAGGCATGATTATTACAGGATTTACTGCCTCACATGAATCACTGTAACAGCATGTAAGAAGGAAGCCTGAAATGAAGATTGTAGTATAAATAATATAACTGCTGGATATTCAATCACAATTGAGAATGTTGAGAAGTTGTGTGCTTTGTTGTTTGGGGGTTTTGTTTGTTTGTTTGTTTTTTACCCTTAAGAAATGTAAATAAGCAACTGACATATTATAATCAGAAAAATCAAACTCTCTACAATCTAGAATTTGCAGCAGCACAGCCCAGAAATTACGTTTTTCATAATCCTACGGTAGTCTGATCAATTGAATTTCGTCTGCCTTTCAGCACGGATTTGACTGAATCTTCAATTTAAACCTGCACTTAAGATTCACTTGATCTGAAATCTAATTTGTGGGTAGTAAGAAAGTCAGTCATAAAACAGTAACTTTTTTGGGGCAAATTTTCAGAAAGAAATTATAAATGCAAGTCATGGAAAAGGAGTCACCAGAAGGAAGAAAGTGGGGAAAATCCCACAAAATCCAAGAGAAGAGGAGTTCACATTTTTCAACGCTCAATTTCAGAGTGTACATAAACTCCAGATTGGATACTGATATTAATTGGAAAATTCTTTGATGGAATGAATTACAGACTCAGTACATTTCCCCCTCCACCCCCAGATCCTGGTATGAACTACAGGAAAGATACTATAAAATAGATTTGTCCTTCAATTAATGGCTATTGATTATTTACTGAAGTCAAGGTATATACTCAAGATCAGATGCAGCTGAAGCACAAGGACAGTTTCACTAGCTAAGTGCATTTTAGGCTATAACAGATTTCAGTAGCATTAGAAAAAGTTTAGGAATTCTTTATTTTTACACTTTTCAGTGACATCATTTGTCGAGTAAACTGCTACAGAATACGAATCATACTGACAGAATACAGCAAGTCACTTATTTCCATTTCTGCTGATGTGTGTTGTTAGCCATTCATTAGCATATCACTTAACTATGCTGAGATCTGCTGACATGATTGGAAGGTTGGTGCTGTTTCTGTGGGCCAACTATTCCCTATGTTGGATATTACTTTCAGTAATTCTTTTTTGCTTTATTTTTATTCTTGAAACTTGCCACTTCAGCTATATGGTGCAAGCAAGCACAGAAGGAGATTACTGTTTGTTTTTGAAGTACACAGCACACTTACTTGCTAGATTAAGTACCTGATTACCCAATAAATGTTAACATAAGATATTTTACTCTGCAAATCATTGTATTCTGGTAGCTGACAGTTATGACTTCTTATGACAGTTATTTCCCTTATCTTTCAGATGATGCACAGCTCTAATGGTGGCAACATAATATATACCCAGTACTCTCTCAGATACAACATGAAAAACCATACTGAATATTTTGAAAAGCTTACCTGACCGTCCATCCCGTTGAAAATCCACGTGGTACCATTCACCGTCATTCACCTTCTTCTGCAAGGCTTTTATTTTTATAGTACCTGATCCCATGTCTAACAGCAGGTAGAGGTGGCCATCAAGCATCTCAATGGCAAAAAAGTCAACCTTCACCATCTGTGGGTGTTTGGCATCTTTTTGGTGCCTTGGTTTTCCATGACTGAAAAGAATCAGGCCATTTGGCTCAGTTGTACGAAAGTCAAATGATATTGAGCCTGTTTTCTTGGCATTCCACTTTGGCAAAGAGATGAAAGACTCTGGTGTTTCAAATGTGATTGGATCTAAGGTTGCAACATTCTCACATTTAAATGCTACAACCCCATGAATCTTCATTTTAGGATCTCCTTGCTTGGCAAGTCGAGATAACTCCAACCTGACATCGTTATTTTTATATACAACCTGCAAGCAAAGCAGAAAAGTTACTAAGAGGAACTTGACCATTTTAAGCAAACAGATATAATCCTGAATAGGCATATTATTTAAAGGATCATACTGATGGTATATGAATATGATAATTTACATACATATAAAATTAAATAACTATTTTCATTGACTAATGATTTAATAATAGTTTTCATTAAACAAAACAAAGTTGCTCTAAAAATATCCCTAGAGTTAATTCAAACAATCTGAAAGAATCTGCACATAATTTATACTATCAGTCGCAAATTAGCTTGCATGGCCTTGATTGCTTAAAAGTCCTCTTTGCGCAGCCATTCTGCTACGTTAGAGAAGTATTAGATTCCTTCTTTATCTAAGCCCTTTGTCACTGTCTTAACTCTTCTGTTCATGTACAGAAAATATACCAAGGTCAGGTACTTCATAATTTGACATCTTTTCAGTTTGTCCTTGGGGCTAAGGAATAGTAGCATCCATGGTATTCATGAAGCTATAGGGAAACTAGTATTATACAGATCAAAACAGACAAAAACAGGACATTCTTTGAGCCAGTTCAGTTGGACAAAAAATAAAACCACTTACGTATTTTCCCTTACTGAAGACCTTTCTGATAAAAATGAAAGACAATATTAGTTTTAAATCCAATTGACCTCCACAGCAAATATTCTTGCTTCAAATCACATATTTAATCTGCCCAGAGAAGCCTGTCATGGTATCACCATTTCCCAGGGTTCTAGTCTTTATTAGCATATTCTGTAATTGCTGCTATTTCTGTGTTGTCCAGGATACAAAGACTGCTTAAAATAAGCTCCCCAATAGGAAAGGTGGGCACAAGTATTTTGTCAATATTTTTAATTATTCAATAAATTATATACTGAAGTTAAAATAGCACTGAAGGACTGCATAGGAATGCATGGCGACAGAAGCTAAAACCGTCTCTGTTTCTCAGGTTAAGCCTACATTAGAAAGCAACTTGGGAGCAAAAGTAACAGCTCAGCAGACCAAAGCACTTTGTGCTGAGGCTTCTTCATCTGGAGATTCTATACCAATCAGGACTAGATCATGTCTGGCCCCTGGTCCAGTGTTCCAAATATACCATGTAGTCTGAAGCTGTTCAGGGGACCAATCACTGGCTTAGACCTCACATCCTTATTAGAGGTTGGAAAGTGCTTGATGAATAATTAGTGTAGAGCTTTTGGGTTAATTTCCTCTGAAGCCCAGCTTGAACACAGATGAATCCTATTATGCAAACTGAACTGACACACAGTTAAGCGGAAGAGACGGGGGATGCACTGCATAACTATGCTACTGTTAGAAATCAAAACACTAGCATGCACGCAATCCAGATGGCATGCTGCACAAGTGATAGTTGCTATTGAAAAATGGCATTTCAAGGTAACAGAACACTAAATAGATGATTGATAGATCAGCAATTTTTTACTCTAAGAATTGTATTCTTTCAAATTGTATCATTATCCACCCAGCAAATTTCATCATAAGCCATGGCAGCTTATGCATGCCATTGCATTATTCTACTACATTAAAAATGTGTCCTACAAGTTAATAAGAAGCCTGTTCCTTCATTTTATTTCAGGGTTCAGTACAAATACTGCTGTTCCCACCGCAGCTGTGTCTCCAAAGACAACAAATAAACCTCAGTGTGGACTCCTGACAGCAGAAATGATACTCTGCCAGTAGGGAGGTAACGTGTGTTGCTGCCTTTAAGTAAAGACATCAGAAGTGACTAGAATTGGACTAATTTGTAATCCTGGAGAATAAGAATCCATATTTGCATTTATCAAACACCTCTAACACCTCAGAGAGAGCAGATTATGCAAAGAAATTTAGAAGAGTACCGGAGAACAAGCACATGCAAGCTATCTCCAGTTGGGGTGACTTTCTGTCTTTAGAGTGCAGAAAGCCAAAATGCAGAAGAATGCAGCAAGAAGCCTGCAGCCTGGCAGGCAATATTACTTAGAGATACCCAGTCTCATGAAACATTGGCTACTTTCTATGGCAAGAGGGATTTATGGCCACTTTCTATGGCAAGGTGGATAGCTCCACCTCATTTGAAGGGGTTACAGGGGTCAACCTTTCTAAAATAGAATGAAAAGCATTAAACAGACTAGAGGATATGGTAAAAAGAAGGAACAAATGGGCTTTCATTAGAATTAAATCATGCTGTTCACAATGAAAGTAATTAAGGCAACAAAGAACATGAGGAGAAAATATTCTTTAATTGCCTGCTGAACAAAGGTAGATACTAGGACAATACAAATACATGTACAAAGACAATTTCTTGTTTATGGACAAATTTAAATTGTCTGATACTAATGAAAGCTGGTTGATTGAGTAATAAAATTAGTAGTTAATAGCTATGTTAGAAAAACTGAGCAGACAAAAGGAGAGTTAAGCTTTCCTTGATGTCTAAAACAGCTCTATAGGCTTTGAAGTCATTTGTCAAATCAGAAACAATAGTTTTTAATAAATATGGTTCAAGTATCTGATGGACAAAGTGCAGGAATACTGGCAATAGCTTTCTGAATAACTTATCATCAGCTCTTTGAGTAGCTTAATATATAACATGAAGGAAAAATTGCTGGAGTACTTTAATAAGAGTGGCAAACATCGGGAATTTTATGCTACCAATATTCAAACATTCTTGGAATCCCTAAATATTGCATATAACAATTTCTTACTTCCATGTTGTATAATTAAAACTTTGGAGTTATAGAGATGTCAATGATTGCACCTTATTGCATTCCTTTGTGGAAACAGAATAAAGTCTACGTTTATGTTTTACAGTATTTATGTTCTAGGTTTTAGAATGTTGATATTCTTTTAATTTCACAAAATTGAAAATTTGGAACTGAATTATAATGGATAATTCATATTAAACCAGGAATATATGAACCATAACTGAAAACTATAATTAAAAAGAACTGTAAACTATCAACTGAACAGAGATGGCATTTGGAAGCCTGTTTCCTGGTGTTTTGCTGAGATTCTTGCCCCTCTCCCCATCTCCCTGTCCATGAAAGGTGTACTCAGCCATCAGTGAAGCACAGCAAAAAAGAAAAGCAGTATGTTCACAAAAAGTAGTCGTCACTGAATTTCAGGAAAAGAACTGAGCAGTAAGGAATAATTCTGAGACTAATACTGCTTTGTAACTCATGGAGGAGGTATATGCTTCAGGATCTATAGCCTCTAGAGTACAAATAAATTTAATTTGTAAATTTATTCATTCATTATTTTCCAAATATTCCGCTTTTAATTTTATGTTACCCGGGGGGGGGGGGGGGGAGGGGGGAAAGACAAGCATTCTTTTAATATTACCCACTGCTATTTCCATCTAAAAGATCCTACATATTGTTCTTTAATGTTAACTCAATACATTCTCCCTCAAATAGAGACCTGGATCCACAATTAGTCAAGTGAAGGTAATTTGCAACGGAGAAGTATTTGAATCACATTCACCTTTACTCCTACACAACCTACCAGTCAGTATCCTTGCACTCCTACATGCTTTCCTAGCACATGTACTGGGCTGGCCTTGGTGACAGGTTGCTTGCTCTCTCACTCACACTCATACCTGAGCAACAATAATATAATTTTCCTGTGCATGAAACTGCCAGACCTCAGGGAATTATATCGTGCTATTACGAGCACCTTGAATTTGTCTTCCATTCACTGTATTTTTTCCACTTAATATTAAGTAAGGTTCAAGACCTCAGTCTTTAAATTATCTAATTATCTCATTCTTGGAAACTGCAAAGGTCACCTAAACTCCCAAGAAAAAGGGAGCAGTTAGCAATTCCCCACATAACTTGCAACAGAGCTATCCAAAGGAACAAATTTGTTTTCCAAGAGAGAAAGGGCAGGCATACATACCAAGTTACAATCCAGATATGAACTCCCTTTGCAACCATCTAGGCCAACCACATGCTGGGTGACTTATAATATCACAGGGCTGAGTCTTAACAAATAAGTCCAGCTAAGAGACAGCAAATGTTAACTTAAGCTCAGCATTCTCTTTAACGTGGTCTGTGGTCATCTTGGAGCACAAGCAAAATTAATTCATGCTTTCCAAAGATATATCATGTATATAATTTATTGCAAGCCAGGGCCCTAGTATGCAATGAACTCCAGAGGCATATTAAGAATTCACTACAGATCTTGTCAGTCATAGTTGCAGGTTCCTTCAACAACAAAAAACGTAGTGGAGCAGCCAATGAATATGTATTAATACATCAGCAATGTATACATGTGTGAATGACTTTGAGAAAGTTGACGGAGAAGACAAGGAATTTGCTGTTGATATTACAGATGTATCCTAAAAATACAACAGTTCAAATATCAAATTAAAAAGTCGATATAATAACAACATTAGTATCAACAAAACCCTACCAGTTCCTTCTACTGACCCTGTCCCATGAAATTTAAAACCATGAAAGAGGTGAAAGAATCCAGATTTACATATCATTTTCAATCCAAAGTGCAGCCCTTTCCACATTAAAGATTCCACTCTTAAATATTTCAGAATACTGACCAACTCTGCTAGCAGTAGCCTTTCAATCACTGTGATTAAAAGCCTTTAAATTAGTATGAAGCATTTCTTCCAAATAATTCTGTGTTATTAAAACAAGTATGTTCCTTAAGGAGTTAATCACATCACCTAATTTGTAGCTTCTGGGTTTCCTTGAGAATCAAAGAGAAACCAGCAGTTTAGAGCACCTACATTATGATCTTGCTCTGAAGAGTCTGTCTATTTACTTAATAGAGATGTGAGGAAAAATAATTTTCTAAATGCAATTTGAATGAATGGATGAATCCAGCCTCTAAATCTGTTTAAAAAAAATTAATCACATAAATCATTATGTTACCATAAAGCAGTATTTTCATATTTTCATGAAAACTGGATCACCTGGTGCAAACAATGGCAGTTAATTCTCTAAAATGGAGACTAGTATTATCCAAAATGGCTCGGGTAGGTGCTGCTAACCGACAATTTTATGCTGCACAGTGAAGTCAGCGGGAGATAACTTACTGATGTCAGAAACTGTAACAATGGGACTTAGAGTAAGTGAAGCCTGAGGCAATTTTATCAGCCTGCTTTAACAGCCACTTGAATTTCTGTGCTCATTGAGAACTACCTGGTGCATACAGCATCACGTTCCCCAGAAATCCAAATGCAAAACTGACCATTGAGAGTTATGATGTGTTTTTTTAGTATTTGCTGAATGGTTTTGAACTAATCCATGAATGTCAGCTTCTCACAGGAGGCTTGTCATTTTGCTAATATGCCTCAATTAATTTCCAAGCTCCAAAATGAATATATCAAGGAACACAATAAACTACAGACTATTTACGCCAAAATTGAGGAGCCCCAGTTCTAATGTTTGCAATGGGGTGTATTTCTGAACACAATGTGAACGCACACAATATGAATGACAACAGCTATTCAAGCCTCTAGGATTATTCAACTTTATAAACCAGCTTTGTTTTCTGAACACAGAGAAGAGATTAGCAGGTATAATGAAAGCTCCAAGGAAACAATTTATTCCTCCTCAAATGAAATGGTTTTAATTTTCCTGGGATGGGTGTGTGTGTGTCTGGTGGTCATAGTGTGGGGCATTTAGAAAGGGGGTTGTTTTGAGCACCAAAACAAAAACCGAGTGTCTGTAGAGTCTTACTGAGTGGCTGGTAAGCCTCAGAAGAACAGGACATGGTTCCATGGTATAGATACATAAACACCCAGGGAAAAATCATAGCACATGCATTTTGCTGCATTATTTTAGATCAATTAATATAGTCTGAGAAACTGCTCTGCAAGTTTCAGCTCAAAAAACTCTTGACTTAATAGAGCTAGCAGGTAAAAAAAAAAGGCACTTCTGATAACTACCGTGCCACAAATTCCATGGAGTATGTATCTGGGAGTTCCACATTCTCCTGCCTCTTCTTCCTGTCCACTCTGAGCATCCAAACTGTGGAGTGGAAACAGAGCACACTCAACTCTCTATGCGCTCTGCTAAAATTGGACTTGGCAATTGTCCTTGTCACCATGGTCTCTTCCAGGGTGACAGAAGAGGAAAGAAATGAACATGAACAGCTATTGACCATCCAAGTCCAAAGTACCACTGAACACTGCTTAAATTATCCAATAGAGAACAAAGAATATTTAATGATTGAAAATGTAAAATGGCTATATTAGGCCTGCCTCCTCTCAGGGCAGTGGCTTTTGAAAAATATGAAACGGACCCTTTCAAGGCTAACATATTGTTCATATAGCATGATGATATACTTTGTTCTACTGTTTATAGCTTTAGATATAACAAGTATATTTTAAAATCGGACATAGTCTCCACAGACTACTCTGTCCTACAAGACAGAAAGAAAAGTATCAGCAGAATAATTCTTGCTATTAGAAACCAGGACCAGTAATCCAGGAACTTGGGTTTAATAGGCATCTGAATGCCTCACGGAGAAATTAACTTCTCCCTCCTTCTCTGTAAAACGGATGCACCATTTCCTCACAGGGTAGAGACTTGCACGAAGACTGAAGTTTGCATTACCAGCATTGGGTCTAGCGGAGCTTCGTCCAAAGTCAGTCATATTTACACACACACTTCCTTCCCCCGCCATTTTCTTATTAAGGAAGATAGCAGCCACTGTGACAAAAAGAGTATGATATTCCAACTTTCTAGCATGCAACTACAGAGTACAGAGCACATCGGCCATTCAAATAGACAATTAAAATGTACCCAATCTGGTCAAAAGCTACACTCAATAAAAGCTGGGCTTGAACAAACCATGTCTCAATATAAACATAAAATTGTAACACACTATGCCATGATAACACACTGAGCTAGTGCTTTAGTGCCACACTGCATGGCTAACTAGAAACAATTAATTTGTAATGTTTATTGTTTCTGTAACTAAGCAACATAAACATTTTCTGCACTCGTCTTTCTTAATATTACAGGATACATTGCACATCAGACAATTTTAAAACTTCTCTTCACAGAAAACAGCATACTTAATGCACAGAAATATACGTTCTATTTACATTGCTTATTATCATATCCCTGCAAATTCTAGGAAGGCAAATGGGTACCAGAAAAAAAAGGGTAAAAAGTCAGCATAATTATATGAAATTCCACTATGAATTCAATAGCACATCTGAAGGTCCACCACAGACTATCTGAAAACCAGATCTGTCCTACCCCCAAACAATAATGTTAAAAGAATGCAAAAAAAACCTGGAACAACAAACAGCTCACAATTTGGTACAGGGAAGGTACCTTAATTACTCTAAGGCAATAAAAAAAGTTGGTAATGGTTACATACAGTTGTAGAACCCAATCCAGTACTAACAGAATCAGAGTAAAAGTAATAGTTATATTATGAATGTTACAGGGCATTGTTTGAGAAACTTTTTACTTGCTTTTCTTTAGATTCACTGTGCAGTACTGGGAACGTCATCTCAGTTTCATGCGTCAGTCACCTTTCTGCAGAATTAATACAGCCGTCATAGCTCACCTTCTAGGCAAACTTGTCTCTTCTGATGGAGTTTTAAATGCTGATCTCAGAATTGTTTGTTTGTTTCTTTTCTCTCCCACTTTGACTGCCTGCACAGAGACATCTAAAGAGGATGCCAGAGAACGCCTTTTTATGTTCTAAGTTACTAGCATATGGTTTAACATGTTATATTAGCAGAAGTTAGAAAAAAATCAACTTTTTTTTCTAACAGCCTTGACAATGGGATTGTTATGTTTTTCACCCTGCTGTGGACACAAGCCATTTGAAGATCCTTTTTCCCCTTTTCAATAGACTATTTTGTTATTCTTTGTATCTCCTGCTGTCAGCTGCCAGACTGCTAAATGTTCTTGCCTGTGGTTGCTATGCTTGTCTTTAAGAGACGGGTTCAAGTTTTCTCCCACCCCCACCCCCTTTTTTTAACTTCCTATGGCAAAGACTCAAAGAAATTTCTTGGCAACATCTAAATTGCAGAATTTAGAACAAGTTGGTTCCACAGAAGCTCAATTGGCTCCCAAGTAGGAATAAAGCCTTTACCAAGACAAGCCATAAAACAAAACCAAGAGAAACAAGAATCACCAAAAGGAAAACAAAATGTATTATTTGAGGCAAAACCAGCTTTACATTAATACATTATATAAAGTCTAAGGAAGAAAACAAATGATATGCTACCTCCAATGACTGTTTGGGAGAAGAAAAGGCTACAGGACACTCAACTGTTGTGCTGGATTTCAGCTTTTTCCTCCCCTTTCTTTCACAGTGCAGAAGAGTTACTAAAGACTAATTCTGCAGAAAAGCCATAAACATGCTATTTTTCCTCTTTTCCCATTAACCATTTCTGCCCAAGCTCAAGCACAGGAACTCTTTAAGGACTGCAAGAAAGAGGCACTGTAAAGGAGAACACATCAATTACCATTGTAGGCTTCAATCCTTATTTCTTTAGCATAACATTCATAACATGCTAGATTTTTTCAATCTTTACCACTTAAAGCTTTAAATTCAAGGTCAGAAAAGACAGAAGCAAATTATGGGAAAAGACAAACATAATGTCAATATAAAAATGAATGTTCTAAGGAACATCTCAACTCAAGTGCATCTCAAAGCAGTACAGCGGATGTACTTAAAAACTGAGCTACCTTTAATTAGGGTGGGAGTCATATGGGAAAAAAAATTGAAGCGGTCACTAAAAGATAAGAAGAATGAACCTCAAATTAAAGAGAAAAGCTAAAATGGACTGAACACAGAATCCAAGTTTGGGAGGTCAGTGTTCTGAAGAGAAACTAAGAAAAACTTGCTAAAAAAAAAATCGATTATCAATATACATAACCCTGAAAGTCTGCAAATATTTGAACAAAACTTTTTTCCCATAGTAAACACATTTGAAAACATATATAAAAACAACTGTAGGCTCCAATTAAATGCAGAACATCAATTCTGCATATCCTTTGGTGAAATGAGGGTCGTTTATTCCACCCTTCATTACCTTTCCTTCCTTCCTTCCTTCAGCCTCTCCCATCAGTATATTAGTATCTGTCAACTTACAGCTCTTAACCTTATTACTTCTCTAGAATAATAAATACCTGACTGGCTTTTTCTTCCCCTTCTCTCTCACTTGTGTAGGGTTACTTTTGCATCTAGCTGAATAGCTAGCTCTTGGCTGTGTGTGTTTCTGCCTGCCTTCTGTTTTGGACTCATCTGCTCTGTTTCCTGATTCTTGGTTTGAAAGATCCTTCAGTTCCACTGAGGGGAAAATAGCCCTCTAACCCTAGGCTGAAATGCCATGCCTGTTGCATGAACTTATGGCTAGCCTCCATGTAGACAGCATCCTTCCCTTTCAGCTCTGGTAGCCGACTATCTGTTCAGGGAGGTTGGCTACTTCTTGACAAGCTATAGAAAATTCTCCCACTCTGGAAGCTAGCACAGTACCTAGCTAGGTTAGCAGCGCTCTGATTTCGGTTTGTGCTATTAATACAGTGACAGTCTATGCGGTTGTTGGCTAAATTCTGCCCTACCATGATAGGTAAATTGTTTAAAAAAAAAAAAATCAAATTCCCACTCACTAACTACACTGGTAACTTTCCTTTCATTGTTGGAGTGACTGACACATTCCTGGAAGACATCCAGCAAAATTCTTCCCTAACTTCACCTGCAATTTCTTATGCATCCTTATAATCCTTTCAGCGTACCCTTTTTGCTTTCCAGTACTGCAACATCAGTAAGTCTTCACATCAGTGTTTTGAAACCATCTTTGCTTTCTCAGATACCTGTGATAATTAAAAGCTAAGTTTTCTGTAGTACTTTTGCATGCAAAATTATTACTATAATTCCAACACAAGGTACATGGTATCAAGCTGCCACATGCTTTTCAGAGGCAGCTTTTCCTTCACCATTTTTCAATGATACAGAGAGGTACACCTTGAGGCTGCTGGCCAGTGTGTTCCTTTGCACTCCATTCTCTGCTTACATTCCTTTTCTAAACAACCTATATTTCCTGAAATGACAGATAAAAAAAACAGTACTTGCACAGAGAAGAGGAAAAGCTGACCTGTGTAGTGCACAATAGCTAAAAGCAATTTATAAATTCTCAAGAAAAGAATTAGTGTAATTGATAGGATATTTCTAAGGCATCTTCAACCACAGCCTATCTATGGGCCACGTTTATGTTAATAAATTTTAGTGTGGTTAAAGCTGTCCTCCAAAATAAACTTGCTGAACTAATCCAAATTAATTATCATCATTATAATGACAAGGAACAGGGATGTCTGGTTTTCAAGATGTGGCATCTCATTGTAGTGAGAGAATGAAGCAGGGCATGCATGCTTAAGTGTGGTGTTTAAAGAGTCCGATTCTGCTGGATGACCTCCAAGCCTGAGACTTTGGTGTCAGATTAGTACTAAAAGAATGTCTGATAATAAAATCTCCTTTTGGTTCTGCTCCGAGTAAGAGGTCCTCAGCCTCAAGCAAAATCAATTCTTTTGACAGATAATCAGTAAAAACACGTAATACTACAACAAACTTTGTCTATTAACATTCAAGAGCAGCTTGCCATACAAAATGAACTACCAACAAGTACCTTCACACAAGTTATGACTGGTTATTTTAATCTAATACATATGCAAACTTTTAAAAGTGTACTGTTCTGCAGGTATTATATGTTTCCTAAAATATTTTTGCTTACGTAGGTATGTCTGTCACAATAGATACATGTCACAGTGTTTATTTGGGAAATAGTTACGAAGAGTACGAATTCTTAGCAAAGGGTAGACAGTACAATTAAGCATTCATCATTCCCTATGCCATTGAGTACATCAATTGAATGTCTCAGCAATGTTCTGACATGTGTTTTCACCTTTAAATGTTTTGGGGTTTTTTTTGTTGGTTGGTTGGTTTTTGGTTTTTTTTCCATTTCAAGTAAACAATGCAACTTGAAGCTACCTTTTACATCCAGCATATTTTGAAATGTTTTGAAATAATATCACTTCAGAAAAGTGGGGGGAAAATAGGCTTTTCCTCAGGCCAAAGTGTCAGGCAAATATTATTTGCTGACCCTTTTTGCTAAAATACTTTATTGGGACTACGTATATGATATGCTTTGAATTATGCACAAATCAAAAAAATCGTAAAGGGTATATATGAAACCTAAAGAAAGAATTTAGGCAGCCACATCTATACTATTAATTATTGCTTCTGTTCATCTCAGTACAACTCCATTCAAAAAAACAATACAAGAGTTGTGGCATGCATTTTCTTTGGAAAAGTTTGCCAAAATTATTTTCAAGATTCTGCTCTCTTGTAGTTGGGCCTTAGTCCCACTGAAGCCACTATTTACTGGCAAAAGACTGTGAGAAAGCCTACTATATAAAGACTGATTCAGAATTAAGTATCAAGCTGTTGATGACGTGTAAGAAAAAATTTAATTCATTAGAAGATAACAGAGAAGAAGGTAAAACTCAATATGGTATGGGCCTCATGATTACTGTAGCCCACAAAGAAGAAAAGCATTTGCCTTTCTGCAGAAAATTAATTCAGAATAGTCTCATTCTGACTAAAAATCAGATTCGAAGACAATATTTAGTAAGCAGAAAAAAAATACTGGGAAAAAATATCTATATAAGGTATTAGTCCTAATATATAGCAATAAATAATACCAGGGTACGAGACTAAATCCTACTGAGTGTACCCATGTGATGCCACCAGAAAACAAAAGGGTACACCCTATCTGCTTGGACTAGTGTCAGACCCAAGACATAATCCAGTCTTCAGAACCGTTTGGCTTTCAAACAGGTGGTTCATGAAGATGAAAGATACCAAGAGGCTATCAGGAGGCACTGCTTTCAGAAACTATAACATTAATAATTTGCTCTTGTAAAACCTGACCTGCTCATGCTATTTCCATTTATATTCACTTCCTTTCTGTAAAGGGTTTTTTTCTGTGTTACCAGGTGGACATCCACCACTGATAAATGAGGGAAATGACTGCTTTACAAAGTATGAACATACACCCCTCTGTATCTCCTGAAAGCTTCAGCTTAAACAGAAAAGGAGAATTTTGAAATTACAAGCTCTGTTTTTTTGTGCCACTTAGTTTTTAGACCATTTTAGGGCTGTTAACCTGTATGTACAAGTGACAGATTTAGTTCTCAAGCAAAAAAATGGGGATAGTGTTCAAGGAGTACATGTGGATATTCAGTACACACAAACATCTGTACAAGGCCTTGACCCAACACTCAAGTATTCTTTTGAAAATATGGCACTCTGACTAGAATCCACACAGACTTATATTAGAAAAGATAATGACTGAAAGGATACATGCACCAATACGATGTACTTTTTTTAATTCTCAGAAAAAAAAAAAATTAAAAGAAGTTCTGGATTAATCAGATTAAAATCGTTTCCAAATTGAATTATAAGAAAATGGTTTGACAAGCTGTTCCCTTTCTTTACAGTGAGTTTTTTCATTTCTGATTCAAACTTTAAGCTTTCTTTAAACAGTGCAAGAATATTTAAAAACAAATCAGTAAAAACTAAGATGACAAAGGTTCTAAACTGAACATTTTAAAATGTTGTCTTTTCCTCCTGAAGTTCATTTTGACACAAACAATGTAGCTGACCTTAGAAAAAGCAAAAGTTATAACCAATTACCCACTGAAGGATTTTTTTTTTTTTTTACATTCCTCCATCTTTGACCTCTCAGCAAAGACAAAAAAAAAAGCTTGGAAACTAAAATTCTTAGCTAGCCTGAATATTAATAATCAATGACTTAACAGATACAGTGGTCTTATGGTATGATTTTTGCTGTAAGTCAAGATATTTCTAATCCTGTCTCACAGGAATGATGAACTTCACAACTTTTATGCTTCCTAACAACTTCCTCTAAGCTTGTAAGAAAAGACAGGATGGCATACTGATTCATGTGATTTATTTAAACTTGGGAGTTATCTGTTCGTAACCATTACTTAGCTAAAGTTTGCCACTTACTTCATACCTGAATAAGAGATTGCAAAACTATCTTTTTCAACTGCATAACTGGCATCTTGAATTACATTACAGGTAACTACCACTAAACTGGAACCAATTTACAAAACATCTTAATATACCAAGTATTTTCTTTTTTTTTTCTTTTGGTCAGGGAAAAGACACCAAAAATGTGTTCCTGCTCCTCTCTGCTATAGTTTTTTAGCTGAAATAACACCGATCAGAAGTTTTCTTAGCAGTTTTGGCATATCAGCATTTCAATTCTTGAAATTCATAAGAACGTAACCCACAACACAGATACAACAGAAGTATTTCTACAAACTGTTAAGGTGTCAGATGTGCTAATCATTTTGTTTGCATGTTCACAGGTGAGCTAAAATACTTAGGCTGTTACCCACATAAGTTACCTCACTGAATTTTCAATTTCCGTCATAGTTCTTTAGGCTCTTCATATTATTTGCAACTTTGAATATATCTGAGCTATACACGTAACTAAAACAAAAATAAACTTGCACAGGCTACAATTCTTACAATGAGTAAGAGAGGTCTCAGTTGATATCAACCTAAGCATTTTTTTTTAGACTGGATACATATCTAGAGCTGCAAATACCTGAAAAACTGACTATGGACTTTTGAACGAAAGAATATACCCATTTAAGCATATTAGAACACTATACAATTGACTTAGCAACTTTTTTTTTTAAATCTATTTTGATAGTTTCCCAATGTGTTAAATGTATACTAAACATTTTTTATTAAAAACTGGGGGAAATATCAATCTAAGTCTCACCTGGAAGTACTGAAATAATTGTGAAAAAGCCCAAGAATAGCTGTATTTTTAGTTTGACAATTAGATGATACCAGGATTGGCTCAATAAGGGCATACAGTTTTTTATACTGCCACAAATCTTTGTTAAAATGTCTTAAAGCACATATTTAATCATTACCATCTGAAAAGTAAAGAAGTAATTCTTGTCTCATTGTTCTTTTCAAGATGTCCAGTCAAAACTTAGAAAACACGCACCATCATCTAGATGGCAAAGAAGCATCTAAGTCCTCAGTAGCTCTTAAGCATATGAAATTGCCTGGAATAAGTCTTGGAAAGAGAACAGCTGGTTTTGTTGTTTTTTTTCTTATACAACTGTATTAATTTTATAGCAACTGGATGTTGTAATCCTTGTCTTAAAACCTGCCTAAATTAAAAGAGAATTGTAGAATGCCATTTCCTAAATAAATATTCTGTTTCAGTGTTATGTCTTTAGAGTCTGTATATTTCTTTCAGAAAGTAGTATGTTCTAAAAAGTACTGTTTAATGTTCTTTGTGTTTGTTTTTTTTTTTGGTGGGGGGGCAAATACCCCTCTAATTCTTCATTTTCACTCCTCTTTTCTTTTTTACTAACAGTTACATGCAGGGGGGTGTGAGCATTCAGCTTTAAAATACAATCCTGGAAGCAACTATCAATATTACATTCCTCCCAAAATATTAAGTGGAAAAAAAACAATTTTCTTTCACTATTAGAATCTTGAGACAAGAAAGAAGTTACAGCTTCTAGAACAAGTCATCTGTAGCAATAATCACAATTATAGTTAATCTGTTTTCTACTGAACAAATGAAAATAGCAGATTTCAGCTGCTTTTAACAGATTCAGCTGCTCTGGATCAGATTAGATCCAGAAAAAGGTAGGATAGCACAACAATTCTAATTGTTAAGTGATGTGCACACAAACACACAAGTTAGTTTCACCCCTGCGAGCCATGTCCCATCTTGGAAGGTTTTTATTTGTTTTTACAACAGTAATCCATACATTCAGAATAGAAGATTCACTTGAATACATTCCTTAATTCTTCAGGGACTAGGTATATGCTGGTTTACAGGTTTTGAAAGATTGCATAAATAAAACTAATAAAAACTTTATCATAATGGTTATGTAAAAAATTTTTCAACTACTGATATGGAAACAGGCTATAAAGTCTAAGCAAATCTGATTGCTTCATGCCGCATACATGGACAAGAACAGCATTGAACTGAACTGAAAAAGCACAGAACAGATCAGCTAACTCCTGGAGTTTTTACGGGAACGGAATTATCATACTACCAGTGGTAAATGAGTAAATCTTGTAAGCAAAGGTTGTAAGGACCTGGAAGTTGATGTCTAGGTGTTCATACTGGCCAATTTTACCAAACAATTTTGGACTCTGATGATGCATTACAGTATTATGTTCTCATAGAACTTTCTGTTGTTATCTATTAGTGTAACACACCATCAAATAGCTGTCACTAATATGACTAGTTAATATGGAAGAGATGCCAGGGACACAGTCCGAATACTTACTACAGTTTTATATTAAATGATCTAAAAAGAGAAACATTTCCAGTAAGGGAAAGAGAATCTTGACTAAAGAAATGGAGCATATAGGCAGCAAACACCTAAACACATATGAACATTGCTCTCAGACAAGGTTTGCAGCCTTATGCCTGTGTCCAGGACAATGACTTTTTGAGAATTTTTGTTCTATGGCTCTGGAGAAACAAGACTCATCAACATCTTCCTGCCAGGTTCTGGCTACTTTTGTCAGTTTATTGGCTGGCTCTTGAAATCCAATCTGCATTTTACCAACTTTTTAACTTTCCTTATCTCATACAGAGCAAAATATTTCATTTTTTCCAAATACAGTGATCGATGAAAAATAGAGAAGTATTTTCTTTTCAAACATTTTCTTGGAACAGTTTTTCCTGTATCTTCCATATTTCCATTTTAATCCTGATGTTGCTAAATTGTGCTATTTAATTTATGCTAACCTGCCACCTATTTTTTTCCCCCATCTATGTAAGTATGAATATTTATGAACACAGCAGTGGCTGACCTTCACCTTGTATCATCTGAAAAACATACGCACACTGGGCACATGAGATGGGAAGGGAGGAAGACTGGAATTTGTTTTTCCCTCTTTTGAAGACAAAATAAGCACTATTAATTAGAATTGCCCGAATGAAAAGGAACATGCTGTTCTTTATGGTAATTATTTTAAACATCTCATGTTGAGGCTCGGGAAACTCTCCATCATTTCCAAGCTCTGGCGTGTCTGCATGGGCACAGTAAAAAGAAGAGGGGGGGAAAAAGGACATGGAAACAAACAGGCACACAGTGATTGATCAATGGTTTTGCTCAAGTCCACTTCAAGGGACCAAAACATCCACAAGTACTTTTAGTCTCTTCCTCTTAGGTATTTCTTGAAAGTGGAAAGGAGTAATATATAATCCATAACTCAATACACAACACTTCCAGACTCCACAGCAAGAGACCTACATCAGAAGTTTATGAACACCAAGGGCTATTCAGTATGAAATGGGTATTCTTCCCACTGATATTTCAAAGGGTAAATATTCAGAACATCCTATGCGCTGGCAAGGAATTAATTCTTGAAAAACTCTGCAGCCTCTTTTGATTGGTTCCAGTTTGTGCCTATGCAAAGCATATACAAGTCCTTCAAGAAATATTGGTAGCACCTCGGAGACAAAGTACTTTTTCTGAAGGTCACTTCCTTTAAGGAAGTATACTCCTAAAACCTTCTGTTTTCATTTCCTTTGACTTACTGTAAGTTGTACATTTTTAAGTCAATATTAGTACCCAGAACATTTACAAATCTTAGTATGTAGGAAGAAACAGACTAGGAATAAAGGATGAAATCAAGGTCACGGTGAAATCACTGGGTCTGTGAACTTCCAGAATCCTCTCCCCAAACACTCCTCTTGCCAGAACACAAACATTTTACATCTTTCATACTCTCCTACTTCCTCGTCTTCTTTAAAAGTCTATTTCACAAAAGTGTAATGAATAATGTATGTAAAATACTGTTATGGGATATTGATTTACTAAGCTTGTGATGAACACAAACTCACTATGATCCACTGAGTATGATACGTGGGAAATGTTATAGAAATTTTTTCAATGAGCAAAAATCTGTAACGCATCTTTAAATGATTCACAGAAATTATTTGCAGCAAGTCTATTAAATCCTCTAGCACAGCTCTCCAAGAACAGCATGTTTCCCCACAGAATAGCTTTTGCTTCTTTATACAATCTACTCTGAAGCATCTCAGTGAAGACTGAGACAGGGTTTTTACCAATACCTTTGGGAGAGTGCTCCACTACATCATCTATTCTCACTGTCAATCATTTTTTCCTAATACTCAGCCAATCTGAATTTTCACTTTAGTAATCCCATTGCATTACTCCCCTTGTGCTTCTGTGCTTTAGCATTTATACTCTTCAAATATTTATAGTTATTGTTAAGGAAAAAAACAGAGATTTTTCCCTCAGCATATCAGTTTCTGTGCCTGAACGCTGCCTGTTCTCCCTTGGAGTACTGCAAATTCTTTGCACATTCCAAATAACTGTCACAGAAATTAGTATTTGTTGTTGCTGGAAAAAATAGCCCATACAGAAAAATCTTTTCCCCCTCACACACTTTCCTATGAACAACATCCCAACATCCCCTCTTTTTTTTTTTGTTGTTTTTAAATCTGCTGTTACATTATCAAAAAGAGTTTACGGAACTGAGTTTTCCAATTAAGGAAAGACAGATATTTTACAGGGGAAAAAACCCCTCATATATAATAATTTTGGACACCTGGTCTTAACCGCAAATGATTATTCACAAACACGCTGTAATAACAAAACACAATGTATAATGAAAGTATCTTGGAGGTCAGGTATGCTTTGGTGATCTTTCCATTGCGATTTCAAATACTTGCCTTAAAAAGGAAAATAATCTTTCTTACCCTCTCTTCTCTATTCATTATTGACTCAACTTCTTCAGAGGCCCAAAGTGAGAAAACCATATCCTGCTCCTTTCACACTTCAGAGATCATTGTCTATCATGATACAGTTACTTTACAACACAAATTTAAATTCCCCTATGATAAGCAACATTTTATCCTCTCCTAGACTTTCTCCAATTTGCTTTTCACAGAATAGTCCAGGCTGGAAGGGACCTCAGAAGACCATCAAAGCTAACCTGTCATGGGAAAGGTAGCCTAGGTGAGATTATCTAGCACCCTGTCCAATCGCATCTTGAAAACCTCCAGCAATGGGGACTCCACCACATCCATGGGGACGTTGTTCCAGTGATTCATTGTTCTCATCTACAAAGTTTCTTCCTCGTATCAAAATAAAGCCTCTCCTGGTGCAACTTGCACCCATTGCTCCTTGCCTTCTCCATGTTGTTCCTTGTGAAGCGAGTACCTCCGTCCGCTTTACGACTGCCCTTTAAGTACTGGAATAGTGTGATGAGGTCCTCCCGAGCCTTCTCTTCTCTAGGGACAAAAGACCCTGCACTCCAATCTTTCCTCATAGGGCACATCCTCCAACCCTTCTGATCATCTTCGTGGCCCTCCTTTGGACACTCTCCAGTCTTCCCACATCTTTTTTTAATTTTGCAGACCAGAACTGAGCACAGCACACCAGGTGCAGCCTGACAAGTTTCTAGTGGAGCAGGGTGATCACCACTTCTGCCAGCAATACCCTTGTGGATGCAGCCCAGGATCCGATTTGCCTTTACTGCTGCAGTGGCACACTACTGACTCATGTTCAGATTGTTGTCCATCAGGACCCCCATGTCTCTTTCAGCAAGGCTGCTCCCCAGCCACTGAGTCCAGCCTGTACTGGGCTCTTTGGTTATGTCACCCTAGGTACAGGACTTCACACTTGTCTTTGCTAAACTCATACTATTCTTGCTAGCCCCCTCTTCCAGCCTGTCCAGGTCTCTAAGATGGCTCTCCCTTCTGATATGGCCACATCACCACCCAGTTCAGTGTCATCAGCAAACTTAGTGAGGGTGCTTTCAATCCCATCATCTAGATCATTTATGAAGATGTTGAACAGCATGGGGCCTGGTATCGATTCCTGAGGAACCCCACTTGTGACAAGCTGCTAGCCTGAGTAAAAACCATTGACTACCACCCTCTGAGTACAACCTGTTAGCCAATTTCCTACCCATCTCACAGACCACCCATCCAATCTGTCTTGCCAATTTGTCTTGGAGAAGGCTGTGGGAAACAGTGTCCAAGGCTTTGCTGAAGTCCAGGTAAACCATATCCAGTGTTTTGTTGCAGAAGGTTAGTGAGTTCCTAGGTTTTGCTTAATTTTATTTCTCTCTGCTTTCTATCCTATACACTCCTATCCATCTCATTTAGGTTAATATTTCTTTATACAAACTTTTGAAGCATTTGGTAATCATCCCTATAAACCTGTTGTGAAGACTACACATTTGTGTGCCTCCCCCATTCATCACTGTCATGTTTGGTTTCACGTTTCAGGTACATGCCACAGTCAGTTGAAGAAACTTACAATTCTTGACCGGTGACCTAACTTTGAGTTTGAGCTTCCCCATTAAAGGTGCTTTAAATATTGACCTTTCATATGATGTTCTTTCAGGACGACTGAGGTATTCCAAATGTTCATCTATTTCTAACCAAAACTCTCCTTTTAAATCTGCAGAAAAACACGCTGTGCTCTTCATCATTCTAGCAAAGTACACTGATGTTCCTTCCGGACTTTGACTTTATTTTTTGACTCTTCTTTACTCACTGTAGTTATTTTCTGTTCATCCTGCAACTTATGGCTTCAAATTGATCAGTAAATTGCATTCCTTACTAACATAAGCCCACTTTTTGGTCACTAATGATATAGTTCTCCAATTTTCCCCATTTTCACTCACTTCCTTTCATGTCAGCAAGAAATGGACTCAGGATGTCTCTTTTGGGATCCTCTGCTTTCCATTTAGTGCATCTGACTTCTCTGTAATTTATGAATTTCCTTGCTAATTTGCTGAAAGTGCTACTCAACTGAGATTTAGGTAGTTAAAAATCTCCCATGAGCATCCTTTGATATGGAGTATCTTCAGAAGAGACAGAATTTCTTCAGCATCACTTGAAATAAGCCTAATGTTAGTCTGCTTTGTTTGTGTTTCTTCACTGGAAAATTACTCAGTGCTTTCCTAGTACTGTAAGTGTTTTTAAATATCATGCCAACCCATTTACTTGTTCCATTTCCATTTGTCCTATACAAATTATGTTACACTAAACTATACTGATGTCCATTAAAAAAATTACCTCATTAAGTTCATCTGAACCCGCTAATGGAGTCTGCATATACTTTCATGGGAAACTCACTTGCTCTTTCTGGGCATTTTTTGTATGTACAGCAAAGGTGCTTCATGGCTCTTAACACTTTTTTCAGAATATCTCCATCTTCTCACTTTTGCTATGATAGTGAATGTATATGTCAAGTTATCTGAATTAAGTAGCATTTCCTTTACTGTATTTCTTGGCTACTTTAAATATCACTTAACAACCCACAAAGGGTTGAATTCAGTAAGCAAGTAACACAGAGTCACGTATTTTCATATTGATAGCATTAATTTATATTAATTTAGTTACTCTGATTATCCTGAAAGATCTCAAAGTGCTATAGAAACATAATAAATGTGCCATTCAACACAGTCTGACCATAGCTAAACCAAAGCTGATGGGATTTTTTTTGTTGTTGTTTCAGTTTGAGATTTTCTTGAAGTATCAATCTGTAAGATATTCCACAGTAAAGTCTTGATATAGTTCCTATTAAGGTCAGTGGGAGTTAGCGGCAATTGGATGGAGATCTGTATATTAATCAATCTAGGAGATGCAGGAAAAAACACTGAGATATAACAGCTGATTTTTTTTGTATGTGCATACTTAAAAGCATACTTAAAATATTGCACCATGCACCCAAATACTCTACTCCTTTACATTAGTGTTTATCAGATCACTCTTCAAGAAACACAGATGTATTCTGCATCAAAATTAGAGCCTTCTAATTTAAAAGAAACCTGAATAGTCTAGGTACCTCAGGATAAATCTTGAAGGCTAAACATTAACATTTGGTAATGCGATCCGCACAGAAGAGGAATATAAAACTGAAAAAAATAGGGAGAATGAAGGATGAAAATTTAAAGCAAATACAGAGAAGATCAGCAAGAGTGACTGAAAGACTGGAATATATAATACACAGAAAAATACAAAGGATTCAGAACATCTGATTTAACAATGAGGTGGACAACTTTCACAGTTCAAAAGTATTTACATGGAAGGGAAAAATAAAGTAGCTAACACGGGGCCTAAACACAAAGGAAAGTAAACAGAAAGTAGATTAATTTAGGTATGAAGATACATACTTATAACAGGGAGGCCATTTAACCACTAGAAATATTTCCTGTGAAATGTGGTAGTTTGTTTTGTTTTTGTTTGTTTGTTGTTTGGTTTTTTTTTTTTTTAATAAGTGAAACAGTAAAAACAGTACCGTGGCTACTGTATTCGATAAAAATTACTTCGGCTAAACACAATGATCTATTTTATACAGGAAGCCACGTTGGATTATCAGTGTTCCTTGCAAACTGTGACAGTTTCGATTAATAGAAGATTATAGAATAGGGACAATCTTAAAGACTATGAGTGTCAAACCTCTGGCTAAATTTAATACAGATATAGATGGATCAACATAGCTACAGATGTCAGCCCACTCACTTAATGTTAGCTGAATAAATCACTGTTACCTACTTAAAATCCCTGCATTCTTCTGCCAATAAAAAGATAATCTACTGCTTCGTAAGATCTGTGGCTTCAGCCATCCAAGAATTTCATAGTGTTTTGCAACCTGGAATTATCCTCACACATGAAACACTCTATGTATCACCAGAAAAGGAGCCATAGAGAATCAAGCGTTACAAAGCCTCAGGTTAGAAAGCAGGCTGCATCCAACATTCTGCAAAGGGACACAAAGGTTTCATGGGCGCCTTGCAAACCAACTTAACAACTGCATACAGAAATTTCAAGAACAGCATCCAGATATGTACATTCCAGATTCCCCATGATCATAATGCCTCCTTAAACATAAGCACCTCGTTTATGTACCACAAAAGAGACAATGCTCCTTCTACTTAATTATTCAGATGCTCTTTGAGTGCATTGTGATAAAGGCAGCTTTGATTCTGCACTGTTGAGATCAATGGAAGCTTCTCCAATTTTTGAGTGGTGGCAGGGTCAACCCCAGTCAAGTAATGCATTACAGAAATAATGTAAATAATATGACCAATTCTAATGGAAGGTAGATGGATGCTATGTCAGGTTACAACTTTTATCGATAACAATATTCCTGGGCATATATCCATTCAGCCCCTGCCTGTCCTCTGCTAAATCTCAAAGTCTACCAGCAGCAATTGAATTTTCTTGCAAAAGATTCACTCTTGCTAATACTAGATTCCCACATTTGCAATGTAAATCAACCCGTGTAAGTGTGCAAGCTTACCAGCTTTTTAAAAAACGCAGTAGGAGAAGCCCTCTTTGAAAACTCAGCCAGCTTCAATTCAGACTTTCTGAAATCTTCCCAATTTCTGTAGGTGACTCAATTGACACAATGAAAGTAGGCAACAGTGATAACTACTCGATGCTAATGTACCCAGGGTTCTGCAAAGGCCTGCATCCCAAAAACCAAATGGACAGATTGCTTCGTTGAGAAAAGTTGTGGCGTTTTGGGGTTGTTTTGTTGGTTTAGTTTTTTTTCATGGGTGACAAACCATATCCAGTAACCTCTTTCACATTTAAATTGTAAGCAACCACTAACACATGTAGAAATCTTTCATTCTATAGTATCACACTGCTCTGGGAGGAAGCACTGAGCAAGGAACTAAAATGCGAGAAGTAACTTTCAAATATGTAGCAAAGTCTGGATTTGTGCACTCACTTTTCACTACATTAAATATATCTATGGAATTACAAAAATAATTATCATACAGAGCAAGAATAAAATTCTGTTGCTACTGTTTTTCATCTGTGTTGAAAAAGCAACCACAATCAATTACAACAGATGGGTAGAGAAAGAAACTAAATCAATTAACAAATAGAGTTGGGGTAGTTCCACTCACAACAAACCAAGACGGCAGCAAGTGAATGATTTGTTTTTAGGGATATCTACCTAGTTTTGAGATGTCTCTCTTTTTCATCTATTTCCAATGATACAAAACAAATACACATATGGTCAGGTATCTTATAACCACATCCAATATTTTTCTAGCATCATCTTTGGTATATAGCAGCTTGCAGAACTAGTACCAACAAATAACTGCATCAAAGCCTCAATTTTTGCTGGGGCATAAGATAATCTTTCTGAAGAGATTCACCCTCTTAGCAAAGCAGCTACCACATTAGGTCATACTGTACATTATCAGCACAAACTTCAAGATCTTCTATAGAGAATGTGCCTTCCAGACGTGCATATAAAGCATCCTATATTAAAATAGGTTGTACGATTACAGACAAAAATTATTAATAATCATAAATGCTGAATATTATTTATGTCCGTAGCATTTATACAGAAATAACAGTGGGTTTTGTATAAAACTCTATGACCATCATATAAATATGAAAAGTCATAATAAAATTCAGGAGGTCTAGTGTTTGTGTCAAAAGGGTACCAGAATTGTACACTTACTGTGCATTTGGACTATTCCAAATGTGTTCCCTGTAATTTCTATGACAGTAATACATAGTTTAAACACCTAAAATTGATTATTTTTTAAAAAGTAAATATTAAATTCAATAAAACACTTAAAATAGTAGGGTCATGTTTATATTTATGCTGCACATATATATGGAACTCTTAAACCCCCCTCTGTTAAAGCTGACAAACACTTTCTACTCTGGTCTATTTTTATGATTTTTTTTTTTTTTTTTAATAAGCTCTGACATTTTTCTCAGAGCTTGCTCTTGCAATAAGCTTTATAAATTCATCACAGAAAACCCTGGAAGTGGACAATTCCTTTGTCTTTGGTCCACATCTAGCCAGTTATAAAGCATTAATAATTTCAAATTTGGCAGACTGGTAAACTAGTAAGTGAACAAACATCCCACAGGCTTGATTCCTGCCACAGGCCACAGCTAAAAGAGCAACAGCAATAGTTTGCAACAACAATGCCTCTAAGTTACTACTTTTGTAGCAAGAGTTCATGAAAGAAAAGCCAATACCACAAAGTAAAGGCAGCAATACTGAACTACTTCCCCCATGCCATAGTCTTCCTTTACAAAGCCACAAATTCCTCCTCCTTCCACCTGCAGGTATTATATGGAACAGGAGCTCCCCAAATCCTGGACAGTGGGAAAAGAATTCAAGCAAAAATGGGGAAAAAAAATATATTTAAGACCCTTCATCCAATACAGATTGGATTTACAAGGGAAACAATGGCAAATTTGGCAGTTCTTCACCCTCAAAGGTCTACCTTTCCATCCTCAATAAACTTTCTTTTAATGAAAGTTATTAGTGACATAGGAAGGGTTTATGTGCCAAGTAATAGACGTTATGTACGGCATAAAAGACATTTAAGGGCATAATCCCTATTACTCATTTGTGTATCCAATTTGCAACATTGGATGGATATATAATAGCACAGATATTTCTATCTGGAAGGCAACTCTAATGTAGTCTAGGAAATATGAATGAGCTCTCCCTATGTGAATATAATACCCATCCTACATAATTAGCTACCGTTATGCTTTGCATACATACCTAACAAGAGCCATATGGTCATCAGATGAAGGTGTTATTGACAAAAATGTCACTGTTATGAAAAAGAACTGCCATGCTTTATCCTCTATCTGTAAGAACTTGTATTCTTTAACATCTGTTAAACTTTCAGGACATGTTTGCAAATGTCCTCTTCATATCAACTTATGATCGATGAAGAGCAACATCTTTCAAACACATTATGAGACTCCACCTGCTTTTATTGAAATAAACAACTCCATCGATTACATAAAGGTACATCTTTCTGCCTCTCCTATGTGAAATCATAACTAGGCCACCTTTAGAACAAATTATTGCCAAAACCTAGAAGTTCAAACAGGAAAGAATTCAGATATTATTTGTTATTTCACTGTCTGCTGATAAAGCTTTTTTCTTCTCCCCTCCACCTGGGGAAACTCTTTATACTACACGTAATTTTAATTCCGAGGATGTTAAAAAGCAGAATAATATGACAGAGGACCCTCTCTTCTTACCTTAACTTAAATCGAGAATTACCTTGTGAGAGACAGTAGAGTGACACAAACCTAATTTTAATTAGAATTACTATTTGCATTTTAATATTACATTTATTCTTCATTAGTTACAGATACAAATGTTATTAAAAAGCTTCAGACTAATCTTTACTTCTATTCCACTATATATTTAATGCTACTGAACTTCTTGTCATTTGATACATCAAATCCAGTGAAGCAGAATATACACTAACTCCCATCCTATTAACAAAGGTGGTTTTTTCCCCTTAATTTTTTACCATGGTAAGGTTAAAATGCTTCCCCTGGAGATACTCAAGTATAGTACACTAGTTACGCTTGTCAAGTAAATATTGCTGAAAAAGCTAGGTACTCTGCATACTACAACTCCCTCCTAAAATTTGCTTCAAACAGACTGAGATTTCACTCTATTAACTCTCCCAGAGTGATATCTGGACTATATGCCAAGCTACTTAATCAGCAAATTCATAATTAATGTCTCCATCTGTTATAGTGTACAAACCCCAGGTAGCTCTGTGCATTCATTTTTACAATTCAATCCTGTGCCACCTTTCTAATCAATCTGCTCTGTCCACTATGTTAAATGATGACAATAAACTGAAAACAAAACAGAATATTAAACTCTGTGTCTCAGGATATATGAATTCTTGTATAAACCAACACAATATTATGCTAGAAGGCTTTTTAAAGGATTAGTAGCATTTGTAAAGTACGAACTAAAACTCTTTCATATTTCTGGTGTTTTAGGATTAGTAAGAAAGCATTCAATAGGTAGATTTTACTATCATCTCTAAGGTTATTTTTAGAAAAAAGTGCTGCAAAAGTCTTTCCAAAAGATTGGAAAGAATATTCAAAAAGACCATGATTTTATGCTATGAATTTATGTAACTTGGGTGAAGGAGGGTCTGTTCAAATAGACCTTCATTTTTCTACTTCTTTAAACAAATTATTTGTATTTTTTTCACAGGGACTTTAAGGCTTTGTGAAGCAATTATCAGAGGTTCAATGCATAGAGAAATAAAAGAAATAAAAGCTACTTTATTAACAGTGCTCATGTTCCTCAAATGAGGAAGCCAAGAATAACACAGAAAGAGTAAATTCTCTCCCAAAAAAATAAAGATTACTGAAATGACTTAGTTAAGGAATCCTGCTCTTACTGAAGGACAGATTGAGATACAATCTTAACTTCAGTGAAAAGAAAAAAATCACTAACAAGCACACACCTACACTTACCATGTGTTTTTTGAAAAATCTTGTCATTTCACTTATAAGAACCACTTATTCACAGTAAGAATTCACAATAAGAACACTGCATGAATTACATCTGGCATAATTTCACCGATATCGCAATGTCACACTAGGTTTAAAATATATCAGATCAAAATATTTCAAAGGTAAATGTTTCAACAGCTGAAGAAAATTAACAGGTAAATAAAAATAACCAAGAGATAAAGACAATACAACACAGAGCACTAAGAAACCTATATAGAAATACAAGACAAGATACGTTTGTAAGCAGGACAATCTTCTAGCCAAGTCTTCAGACTATCACAGCTATAGCTAAGTGTCAGAAAAAGAGGGAAGGAGAAAAGACAGATATTACTCATAAAGAAAAAAAAAAAAGAATAAGAAAAGAAAGAGAAGCAACAGGATGTGATCAGCTGGTTCCACCAACGTTTCCAGCAGATGTCCCAACAGCTGATCCAGAAGTCCCTTTCACAGGTGGACAGAGGCACAGACTGTAAGACCACCAGTTTTTCTGGATGCCAGTTTTTGGATTCTCAGGTCTTTCGGTCACATAATCCCAGTAGAATGAGAGCAAATTACCTCAGAGAAAAGCAGCTGTATTTAGGTACCTTGCTACCACTTCCATCTGTAACCTCACAAATCCACAGATCATGTGGGTAAAGAAGAGCTGCTGTCATGCAAAATGCAAATATATCTTGTTTTGAAGGAAAGAATATAATGGTGCTAACCTTCCTAAGAAGCTAAGTAAAAAATAAAAAGAACAATATTACAGTACAGGAATCACAGAAAGTAAATTACCAGGAAAGGTTTTAAAGTATTTTCTACATAAATAGCAGGAGCTATTAGGAAACCGTATGATACATTCAGAAAAATACATACCTGTGCTGTTTTGTCCATTCAAAAATAGTAATTGAAATAGGCAGTATTTTTAAAGACTTGGACTAAAATTTTTACATGAACTCCACAGGAATCTGTTATCTTTCTAACCGTCAGTTGTTCCTGTGATATCTGCAGGAATATAGTATAATTTAATATTTGAAAAAAGGTTGCTTTGATCCTGTGAAGTCAGAGAAACCCTCAGATTTGCTTTGTATGCATTTGAGATTCAACATTTAACAGTAGAAGCCTGAAAGAAACCTTTTGCAGCCTAAAAAAAAAAAAAAAAAAAAAAATCCACAAAACCCAAGCAAAAAGACTCAAGGAGAAACAAAATCCTTTACAGTCTGAAGACTTTCTTCCATATTTATTCAATAGGGTCAGAAAGAGAAAAAATCAGCTGAAAATCTCTTCAGTTCAAGATTCAAACAGAAATCGGTGTCATTACTTCAATACATGACACCTATCATTCCCACATATATTTTATTCTTCTCCTATAGCACTCTTTTACCCTCTAACCCTTTTCAACAGACAAGGAAAAAGATGTTAGAAATGCATTGCTTATTCAGAAAAATGACCCTGTTCTCTACCAGTATCAGTTCAGAAGGCTGATGCTCACATTAAATAAAACATCACATCATAAAAAAATCCATCCATTTCAATGGGTGCAATCTCAGTGTGACATACAAGAGTACTACACTTCAGACTACAAGAATTAAAAATGCCAGAATAGCAATAATTTATGAGTATCATTGCTGATACTCCCTCTCTAGCTCCAGAATTAGTGGGGAAAAAAAGGAGTAGAACAAACAAGCTTCAGAAGTTTATTTTACCTTTGGGTTTTTTTGGAGGGTTATACATTACAGACTCTGAATGCTTTTTCTTAACAGGACTAAATATGAACTGTAACTGTTTCAAACTTTAAATGAACCTACACTACCTACAGTGAACAGAGAAGAACTGAAAAAATGTGTTAGTGGGGACCATTAAAAATTGTAACTCGAAGCAAATACAGACCATATTGTTTCAATATATAAAGCTAGATAAAATTTTAAGATATTACCTTTAATGTTCACCTGTTATTTGGGAATGTTCCCACTGAAATGTGCAGTGAGTTTACAAGTGTTCCTGTCTGTTGTTGTCACCACCACACTCCATAGTACTGTCTGTATAATTCTGAGATGATGGACGTTTCTTACACCGTCCCACTATTTGGATTTACTATGCCCACGTCACTTCGCTTGCATGTAATTTGAGGCTCCATTTATGACTGGCTTTGTAATTCTTTGTTGGGCCATTTATTTGGCAGAAATCCAATGGCTTTGCTTGGCACACTTACTCTTCAATAGTAACAAAGCATAAACAACCAGAGGCAAATGTGGGTATGCAATATTAATATTATTGTTCTAGTTCACAGCAGCATAAACAAAAATAATTCAAGAATTACAAAAAGTTAAGGCATTCATTTAACATGATTGAGGGTGTTGATGAATTCATCCGAAGTGATCTCAGGCCAGCTGAAACTATTTGCAAATGTAGCATACATAGTGTTGTATGGGAAAAAGAAATTAGCACTTAAAAATATATATACAAAGGTCTATATTTGGAATGAAGTAAATTACGATTCTGTTTCAAAAATGTGTTTAAAATTTAGCTACTTAGTGACTGTAAAAATAAAACCCCAAGAAAAAGAACTTTGTATTTAACCTTATTTGAGTATTCAGCCCGGTGGTAGAAGATTTACAAGCTCCATGCGTTTTGCACAACTGATTTCTAATTGAGTGAATATAGAGGTTATATGCAAATCTTAAAGATCCTTTTTATTTCTTTACCTAAGACTGAGATAGAACTTGACAAATTCTGACTATATCAGAATTCTGACTATATTAGCTGTTCAAATGTGGTCCAAAACTCTTGCAACAGGAGGAATGCAAGGCAGAACAACCTTGTAGTGTTGATGTGAATAAAAATTATATTGCACAGAAATAAATATCCGACATCTCCATATTATGCCTAACAAAAAGATGTAAACTAGATGAATGACAGCCAGTACTTTTCCTTTACTAATACTAAGCACTTTCAAGAGGATTCCCAATCACAGCTAGATATCATGGGCAGGAGCAAAGTACAGTTATATATTTATCTCAACTAAACATGTGGAGATAATTTTATTTCCATTCAGGTTATTCTTTGTTTTGAATATTAATATTGCATTGTAGCATGTGGAATTATTTTGGTAAATGGGGCCTGCTTGTGAAAAGAGCTATTCTTTTGCTCTCCAACAGTCATTCCTGATGGTAAAACCAGAAAAATCACAAGACCACTGATAATTTTAGCTATCAAGAAGCATTTCACATACACTGTATTACTTCTTTTTTATTTCATAGATGGAGAAAAAAAAGCATGTGTTATAGTAGACATCTTAAAAGGAAACGTCTCCCAGGATGTTAACAAGGCAGTCAACTCAAGTCAGAACATTATGCAATTACTTACATCTAGCCAGAAGAGAAGTAACACAGGTGGGTGAGTATTAAAGCATAATACTTACATGAAAGTCACCAAGGCAAAAGACAGAACAAGTCCCGTAAGCAAGTTTTCTCTGTCTTCATAGTCTTGGCCATTAGTCATTCTTTTTCTAGCACTATTATATTAGCCGAACAAATCTGAATTCCACACAGCACCATGGCTTCAGCAGGACAGACAGACAGGCAGTCCCCTCTACAGAGAATAAGGTGGTGCTGACTATACTCACCCAAGAAGACAGAATAGAAATTTATTCTCCTGAAGATCCAAACCCTGTCTCCCACATTCTGAACATCATGGTTTCTGCCCATGCTTTATAAGAAGTGCCTGTCACTAATCTGTGAGAAGCCAGCCTTTACTGCAAAGCTTATTGAATCACACCTTTCAGAGCAGGAGGATGAAGGCATGCTGAGTTTCTTAATCTCAGTCAAATATACACATAAAAGTATATAAAAAGATCTTCAAACTTGTCAGAATTAAGATCTAAGCATCAAAACTTCTGTAAGCATTCAGGAAAAAACAACTTCACAGAACTCAAGTTAACTTCCAACATCTCTAGGTACCTCCATGTTGACTTGCAGATTTCAGGATCGCAAGTTTGGACTTCAGTAGGATTTAGGTAACTATCACATTTTTAATAGATTTGTAACAGGACCACGACTGTTACGAATGAAACACAAATGAAAATGTGTGTGTGAGAAAGCAGCAACAGAACTACCAGAAGAAGGTTAAAAGAACAGCCTGCCTGGTTAACAACACTGTTTCTGGGAAACCACTCCCAGCACACGATTCCCAGCTGCAAAATGGAGAAAAAAGCTGTTTCTGTCAAGACAAGAATGCCTGTGCCCTGACAGCATCGCCCAGACAACCCCTCAGCAGAAGACTGCAGTCTGACAACAGGATGATGGCAACACACTGCAGTATATCACACGTGCCATTCATTTTCCTGCTAGCCAAACAAGGAGACACATACTGCACACGTACCTTTCAAACATAATACGGGTAGGGGTTGCTGCTCATTCTTTAAGAGCTACGGAGACTGAAGTAAGCAAAAATCTGAAGCAAATACCATACCACCATAACAGCTGCTGAGCTATGAGTACGAAGAATCAGTCCAAAGACGAGGTTGCTGTTGCCAGCAAAGGGAGCCCAAGAGATGTAGTGAGTCCATATAGAGCATCCCCTCGGCTTTGTGCTGAACACCTGAAATCCCGGCCAGACCATTTAGATGTTTTGATGAATAAGTTGATGACAGCGAGTGAATGAATGAAATCTGTATGACCTGATAAAATAATTTACTTATTTTTCTACTCAAAAAAACCCAAAACAACAATAACAAAAAACCAAAAACCCCACACTTCCTCTCAAACTCTTGCATAGTTTTGTTTAGATACTTGAACTCCTTGATTGGTTTTGACTACAAGTTAGTAAAGGCTAGGGTAAGTCTAAAACAGTAGAATTCCAGTGTTTTAAACAGAAGCCCAATGGTTCTTCTAAATTAGCATCTCTGTATTTCACTGAAATGAAACAGAAATCAAGAATATTAAAACATAATAAACATAAATTACAATAAAAATTTAATGTGCAAATATTCATGCTCCACTAGAAACAAAATACGTTGTGGTTTGTATTCAGAGTTTTGATTCAGGCCCTCTCTGGGTTCCCGTCTGTTTGAAATATATATTGTTTATAAATAAGTAGATTGCTATAAGTATTCACTGTATTATACACAGAAATTTGCAATTTATTTATTCATGTCAGGCCCCAAGTACCCTGGACAAGTGGCAAAGACTGAGAGGCTGGAACTTATAATTCCTAAGATCATCAGAACATTAATTCTATGATTCACTTTCACTTTTGACACACTCAATGTTATGATGATTGCAAAAGTCTGATACAGGGAAAAAGTACAATTCCAGGTTTGAACAATCCTAGCAGAGGACATTAAATAAATGGGAATTATTGGTAAACAGGAATAGCCTTGTAGGAAAAGCTAAAGTTATGAAAGTTTTGGGGGGAAAGCAAGCAAAATTAACTGTAACCGTAAGAAAAAGCTTTGAAGGCCAAGGTATAAAACTTAATTTATAAAACTTAAACTACAAAACTAATGGCACAAATAAAGACGTTTGCACGTAGCTCTTTGTCTACAAGCAGAGAATTTACAGAACATATTAGCATTTAAGGCCATAGCTGTAAATACCATCAATGAATTCAAGAGACAGCAGGCATTTTCGTAGTGCTGGGAGTGGAGAAGGATTAAAGACAATCTGGCTGGGTAGGTCACTGAGGTTAATATAAAGTACCACACAGTCTTTGAGCTAAGCATTAAATCTCACAATTTAGCAAGCCCTTACGTGCTAGTAGTTAATAAAGTTTCTAAGTTGTCAAAGTGTAATACTTTAACTTGGTCTGCTTACAACAGCTATTTCTTTATCTCATCAGTATAGATTGTTCCTCCCTACATTGTATTTTAAATAGATGCTTTTCAATATTACCCTTAAGTTAATTTAATTGCATTAAACCTGTAGTAGGTAGCTTTTTTTAACCTATAAACTGAATTGGATCCCTGTCCTATTTATTGTTCCATATGAATGCAGAGACTTTAAACATGGGAATCCAGCCGATTCTTCTAAGTATGGTGTAACACTGCACAAGAGCGTAAAAATCTGGAGTCGCAGTTTCTGATCTTCCTGAGCCTCCACAGAATGCCCAACAGGTGCACTGTTGTATACAGGGATGACTTATGTTCATCTGTACCTAAAAGACTACCAGAAAGCAGACATGAAAGATACATAGCTTTGATAAATGAAGGACTGACACAGGCCTTTCACAGCTCACAGAACTAGTCATAATGACTGTAAAAGAAAATATTTTCCCCACTAGCATTCCTTATTTTTTCCTACACTTTCCTGGGGGCTGTTCTTTTTTCACATAATGCTCGTACAATCAAGAAAACTTACTTTAAAAGCATGCCCCCACAGTTGTCATTTGCTTTTAAATATGTTTATGAATAAAAATATGTTATGAATTGCCATGTAATAACTCATAAAATACAAAATGTTCTTTAGCAAAATAGTATTTCAAAGCATGTTATCATTCTATGCATACAAACTGCAGAAGAGGCATAATGCCAAAACATGACCTTTTCAAAAAGGAGGATGGATGAATTGAGAAATATATCCTCCCCACTTCCATATTTACTTCATACAGCTCCTCCAGATGAAGTACACATATTTTCCAACTCCAAAATACAGACAATTTTGTACCCATTCACTACAAATTGTATCTTTTTGTATCTTTTCTTTTTAAATTCGGTGCCAGTGGCTACTTTCTCAAAATTATACTGATACGATGTAAACAAAATGGCCTTGACCTTCAGTAATGAAGTCACTAGTTGAACAAGTATCTTCATAGAGATGTTGCCATCACAGTGTTGGCAAAACTTAACTGGTGTGTCGTCCCCCGCCCTTCAACATTGAAATGGTTCCTTACACATTAACACATCAGTTTCTTTGCCTGTCCTAGCAACACAAGATTTATTAATCTGCTATCCCTCAATGCCGCTCTCCTGAGTCACTCAGGAGAAGACCCTGAGCCCACAGAGTCTAGGCAAAAGTTTGCCAAGCACTTCCCAGGAGTCAGCTTGCAACAGATACTAAATACTGTGATTTAGGTATCACAGCTTTCCAGAGATGACATATTTTTCATATGTAAAATAAATAACTGAGAGTGGAAAGGTAACAGAAAAAGAGAGAAACAAAATCAGCGAGCTAAAGATTGCATGGAAAAAATAAACAAGATTAATAATTAATGGTAAACAAAAAGAAATAGTGTACCAGGCAAGGCAGTACAGATGCAGAAACTGTGATTTTTGGAGGCAGATGGAGGATGTCAGAACTAGAACAGCTGTAGAGAGCTGATGATATTCAAATTTGCATTAGAATTCAAGCATGAGTTTTCTTAAGAAGTATAGGCTATTTTCAGAGTGCAAGGTCATCAGTAACCATAAAAATCAAAAAAAGTACCAAACTTAAAAAACCACAAAGGTAATTAGAAAAAAATTAGAGCAAGTTAGAAAATTACAGAAAATAATGCTTATATTCTTATTTGAAAACATGCATCTTCACTGATCTTTAAATATTATCGTAAAAGAAAAAATTTTCCTCAAGAGTAGTTGCATTGAACTTACAGCATTAATGAATAGTTTTAGCCAATAAGAATGGGGAGTTCTATATAGTTTTGAGGTGTTCTACTCAGCATTTTAAAATTATTTCAACATTTTAGCCTTTTTAATTACAAACAAAGCTTCCTTAAATGTCCTGTTCCAGTCAGAACTTTCTGCAGTTTTTGAAAAAACTCCATTTCTGTTCAGACTTAGGCCATTCTATTCCTTTTTCCAAAAATTGTTTCTTTCATCGAACAAAAATCCACTAATTTGTGTTAAGAGGCACTCTGGAGGTATCCAGAATAGATTGTTTCAATACATGCATGTATAGAGTAACTAAACACAGTAGTGATGTGCAAGTTACAGTAATTTAGAAAAACAAAGAAGAAACGTGAACATTCATTAGCAGAACAGCCACTGTGTCCTGACACAGTTCCAAATACACAAGTTTAGCCCCAGTTAGAACACTCGCTATAGGGGCTGTCCTCAATTTACCTCCTAAATGGCTGGTAAAACAGGTCGGGAAGTCAAAGATGTGATGAGAGCCACATCGCTTATTTCTCTACCACCAATTGTTTATTGAGGCAAGTCTTGATCTCACCAACAAGGTATGTCGTTTAGACTTAGGCTTTGTCCTCTTAAGACCTGGGGAAGGTCAAATATAGAATTTATGTAAAATCTTTGTATTCTGAGTGGTGATGAGCAATTTGAAATAGACCAGTCTGGGCTTTGGGTCTGAACAAGCATTCAAGCTTTCAGCGCTTCACTGGGTCAGGACTTAACTTCCCACACAACAAAAAACAAGTAATGCAAATTTTTCTTTTAAACTAATAAAAATGATACACATAGTAATTAACTTTTAAAGCAGTCCATAAGCTGTTATCCTTCCATAAATGAGATAACTGTGACTCCTGATTTCCTTTATAGTTGAATTAATTAATAAACCTGCATATATACCTTTTAATAATGACATGTAATACTGGTATCACCCATGACCCTACCAACAGTCATGGAACAATGCATAGTCATAGTTACACTAAACCTACACATACCTAAAATTTGACAAAGATTTTACTCACAACCCTTACTTACCTTTAGTTACCTAGGCAACTTAGTTATCTAGTTAACTTTACAGTAAATCATGGTAATACTTTTGACATAATTTTTCCAATATTCAGTTAATGATTCATCAAAAACCCTTTAAGATGCAGCAAGAGCGCTCTTTCATGGCAGCTTTAGAAAATCTCAAACCCTCAGAGTACCACAGATTATTTACAACATATAATAGGGTAAGAAATATAGAGATGTAATTATAGGCAACAGTAATCTAATTAAATTAGGCTGACTATTTTTTCAACGGGGATTTTATGATCTCCTGACTGTTTTCCTCCATTTCATCATTCCTGAAACTCAAACTATATTTTGTTCAACTTTAGTGAAGATATAAAATGAGAATAATTTGGACATCCAAAACTATCACTACAAAATACATTGCTCTTCCTCTTACAAACGAATGGGTTGTCTAAACATTCTCCCCTTTCACAGAGGTGCTCTCGTCTTTGCTCAAAGTTACATCTCAAAGGTTTTACGGAAATAGCTTTTAGAACAAGATCATTCAAGTTCTGTACTTGAAAATGCACATGCAGCTTTATGGCACTTGGGATAGACCCGAGAGGTGTAAATTTTCTTATCTTTATCTTAATCCTCTCACCAATTCTCACAAGGATGCATATGTTGGTCTCCTATGCCTCTGTGCACCAGTGTGGAAAACAGAAAAATCATACAAGACTCCAAGGCGTAAAGGACTTTGTACCTTCGAAGTCTAAATTCCTGTATTAAACATGTATGCAAAGTTTTAGTGGAATAGTGTTATTTTTAGACTAGATCTAATTCTCTGTATCCAGAAATAAAATGTCCGATCTCCAATACATTTACTTTGCCATCATCACTGTTGCCTTCTGGTAATGTGAGAAGGCCAAATTTATAGTGGATTTCTGTAAAAAAGACAGACAATCCCTGCACTGAGTAGTTTACAATCTGTCCCATGCACCTTTGCTGGGCCAGTAAAGGGACTCTGGCAACGGCACACAAACTATTATGTGTGGAATTAGCACCACTCTAGACTTATTTCGAATCTCAGACAAAAGACTTACTGCAGACTCTGCAATTCTGCCAACATCATGGCAGTGCTTCTTAACATGAGGTCTTGTTACACTGCTGAAAAAAACAAAGCCAAACATTTCAGTCTTCCATTTTTCCTGACTTTCAAATATTTGTCAGCATAGATCACTGGAAAACATAGAATTCTCTGAAACCAATGCTAACTTCCTCATAGAAACAACTATTTCATTATGCAAAGAGTTTCTATAAAATTGTCTCCAGTGCAGCTAACATGAGGAAATAAAAAATTGCATATATTCAGACTTCATTAAAACAGCATTTAGCAGATCATTTACAAGATGGTTAAGTATAAGCAGTATGCACTTGACAACGTCAACGAAAAACAGCACAAACATTCTTTAGAAATGCTATATTCCTTATCCTAGAAAATGCATAATTCAAGTCCTGAAATGTGTTGGAATACTGCTTTTCAGCAAGTCTGTTCTATTAAAGTAAATACTAGATCTAAAAAAACCCAACCAACCCACCAAACAACCCCCACAGAACAGATCCAGGATGGCCAAGACGATCTTATTTCAGAGAAGATGTTATATTCCATATTCCCTACTTCAGTCTTGCTCCAATGTTCTGAACTGAAAGTGAAGTTACAGATATTCCACACGGTGAGGAAGAGACAGGAGCAGAATTACCTTTGGCAGCTCCCAAAACGGTCACAACACTACTGCTGTCACCAATCTGGGAGACTGTGATCTTGATGGTTTAGAACCAAAACATGTGGTAGGTTTGGTAGAACTGTAGATTGTTTTTGCCTTGAACTTGGAAGCACTGAGCCCACTGAACGGACATGACCTGTACATATACAGTGAAACCAATGCAATTGAGCATTGATTTACTGTACAGATATATAGTTGACCACACTGTCTCGGGTTCACACCTCATGTAGTTCAGGATCAGTTTGTACATAACGTATGTGCTGCATTCTCAGATATGCATACAAAATCTTCAGATGCTATCCAGACATATCTTCCGCATGGAAAAAAAAGATCTGGCAGCAAATTTGGACATATGGGAGATAAAGCTTAACTCAACCTACATGTAACTATCAGTTCTGAGTACTATAGAGTAGGATCTGCTTAACAGAAAACTTTTGTCTATGTATCTTAAGAACACATTTTGAAGTGATATATTAGGCCAGCTCTTACTATAAAAGCAAGTAGCTTAGCATAAGGTACTAGACAATTCATTCATGTGATGTACATCATAAACATTTTTATCCCCAAGATAACTATGTCTATATTTGCTGCTGTTTTTATTGCTTCGGGAGTGGGGTTTGTTTGGTTCTTTTTTTTAAATAACATTAACCATGCTAGTTAAAATATTATCTTTTTTCTAATAACACATAGCAATTTAAAATTTGACTTTGGACTTTTTGACATTAGCCTGTAAATATTTTATGCTATAAATAATGCCAAATATGTGAAAGTTTGCAGGACTGGGGTTTTACTTAGTTTTTAGTTTTATTTAGCACTGAACTGGAAAACAGTTTTTACAGTGAATCTAGTTGGGCATCACTTTCTGAGCATCAAGTAGGCAAGCAGAAGGCCAAAAATAACAATAAAGGGATTCAGTTTGGGGTACCTTTGCTTAGCACTCTTTGTACAAGTCTTGTTCCTGCAGAGCCATTTTCTTTCATGTTACTTATGACTATTGAAATCAGTTGACACCTTGCACACAATATTAAAAATAATTTTAGACCAACTTTTCAGCGTCACGCTACTTCAAGAAGGCATGGTTCCTTAGAATTTTTCTCTGTATTTGCAAAGAAATCATATATAGAATACACTTAGTATTTTTAATATAGTAACAAACATTTGAGGTTATCTGAGTGTGGAAAAAAGGTCAGGGCTACTCAGTTTGTAGTACCCGAAGAAGCAGTGGGGTTGTTCCAACAAACAACAGAATTTTGAAAGTATATTGAACAAGTTGAAAAACATGTTGGGGTTTGAATATTTTATTCTTAGAAACAATTAAAAACAAAAATTGTTTAAAAAAAAGAAAGGAAAAAAGCAGGATATCTAAAAACACACACAGGATTAAAGAATTCCCTACTAGGAGAAATCCAAAGGACACTTTTTGAAAGCAGGCCTAGAGAATGAGTAAACTAGGTTTGAAATCTAAGAGAAACTAAGGACAGGACAAGAAGTGTGTTCGTGGGAAGAAATTGTTTTGGTTTCATCTAATTACTGTAGTGAAAAATCTGCCAAAATCTAAACCAGGTTATTTGAAATCTGAGAATTCATTATCTTTATGAAGTTGCATTGTATTCTTTTATTCTGCATTCTCAGCTGTCTTGCATTCCTAAGCAACCGTGTAGAAAAGACACTTTACTAAAACCTCTTGTTTGAAATTGTACTTTGCAATCCTTTAGCCCCTACCTATTTAGATTTATTGTATAATTTAGCAACAGCAATTTTAACTCAAAGAAAATAGTTTAGATGAAGTCAAGGAAAGCCAATCCATGAGTTTTTCTAAATGCAAAATCAGCACCTGTATAGCACAAGTTGCTGTCAGAAAGGATGGTTGTGAAAATTCCAGCTTCAACATTTTCTCAGCTATCAGACAAATATATTCTACGTCTTCTTTTCTGACAAAACCAGAAACAGCAAACAAAGCGTAGTGCAAGCACATTAGCATCAGTGTTCAAACCTTAGCCTGTTATATTTAGACATTTGTGGGTTTTAGGTAGACATGGCACTAATATTAAGGCACCCAAGGCTTTCATTGTAATCCTTTGACAATGCTATAAACCTTGAAAACAAACATCAAACACTGAAGCTGAATACCTTTTGAAAGTTGACTCAGTAAAGACAAAGCCTGCAACAAGGAGGATAATGAAAATAATTTGGGAACATCCAACATAAAGCAATAAGGAAATGTTTAACAACTACAGATATCCCATGATTTAAAGAACTTTTATTTTAAAAGCAATCTAAGCAAAGGATCCAGAAGGGACCTTTTCCCATCTGCATGAAAGCTTCACCTGTCTGACCAATCTAAGAATCCCAGAAGCTGTTTGTAATAAACACACTCCTGAATAATCGCACGCTTCAAAGTCCAAGTCCTTCATTCTGATGTGAGCTAGCTGCTCAGAACTGAATATACAAAAGAGAAGCATAGTGTCCCTTATAGCTCTGCATTATTACAAGATGTTAGAAACTGACTTTTCTGTCAGTAGCCATTAGCGGTAACATACCACAATCGTCAAAAAATTATAGCCGAGTCAGCAGTGATCCTTCAGTACATTCATGGACTCCTGAATTCACAGTAGGCAGATTTTTTCAAACAACAGTTCATGTAATGAAACATGAGTACTTAGGTCAACCAAGATGACCAATACATTTGTGTTGTATTCGCTGTTTGTTTGGAAAGAATCAGGAGTCATTTTCAATTCTACGTGTATATGAACTTCAATTCATTTACACTAACAACTACATGAAAGTAGTATTTAAGGCACTGTTTTTATGTTTCTTTCAGCTGAATTTGAAAGGTAGAGAGCATCTCCAATCATTATTTACAGATATCAAAATTGAGTTTCAATCAGTTAAAGAAAAAGCAGCTACAGTAGCAACTCCTGGATGTTGCATACTGACAATAATAGTAATAATGTTAATTATATCTGCAAACACCAATGAAGAATGGATCAAGCCCAATGTTTTACTTTATCAAATTCTTTCATCTTCTTTATTGGATAAATATGTCTAACATACATTAAAAGCATCACAAGTGTACTAAAGACCACCACAGCCCTCCAACTGAACAGTTAAGGTGTTGATTTGAAAGAAGGCTGCAAATTCACTGGAAATTTTGTAATATTTTATAATTTTACACATTCAATAAACATGGGATGAAAACCAAACCATACATGTCATATATGTAATCCTGGGAAAACTGTCCTCACTCAGATATTTTACCCTAACCACAAAACTTTGGTCAACAACTTCAAAACGACTGTGTGGCGTGGTTCTCATGAACACAA